>NC_084471.1:81040215-81346124 GCF_027409185.1 Cynocephalus volans | reverse complement strand
ACAGTCCAGCAGCTAAGCCCCTCTGAAACTCATGGACATTCACCAATCCATCAGGAGGCCCTCACTCAGCCCGAAGAGTTTCCTAAGGAACCTTCCCCCAGCCAGCAAGAGAGCTCAGCTCCGCCTCCAGAGCCCCCTGCGGCTGTTGAACTTCCAGCAGTCCAGCAAGACTACCCAACGCAGCCACCAGCATCCTCCGTGGAGGATTCAATTCATAGTCCATTGAAGGACGAGATGACATTTTCACCACTAGGTCTGCCTTTTATCTCCAGAGGTCATGATTCAACACTGCCTAGTACAACAGTTACGCATGTGCATGTGGAGCTCACTGTGACTCCTCCAGAGCCTAGTGCCCATGTGGAACCTTCTCCAGTCTGGCAGGAGGGCCCTGCGAAGCCTTCGGTTCCCGCCGGGCAGCTTGGATTTTCTCCATCCCAATCCCCTCGCGCTGTTCATACTCCAGATTTCCCTTGCAAATGTTGACTCTGATCTAGCCCAGCGAGAGGCCTCATCTCAGACTCCAGATCACCTTCAGGAGGCAGGCCCTTCTCCAGTCCAACAGGAGGCCCCTGCTGGGCCACCAGAGCCCTCTATGGACGTTGAACCACCTGTGAACCAAAAGGAGGCCCCAGGTCTGCCACTAGAGCTCCCTGAACAGGGGCCCGAGCCTGAGCCCGTGCCCCAGGACGCTGCAGCTCCACCTCCAGATCCACCTGAGTTGGAACCTTCCCCACCTCAGCAGCTGACCGCCATCTTAACCTGCAGAACTGCCTGAGAAACATAGACTCATCCCTGGTCCACCAAGAGGCCCTTCCTCAGCCTCCAGGTCCCGCCAAGGAGGCAGAAGCTCCTCCAGTTCTGCACGAGGTCCCAGCTCGGCCCGCAGAGTCCCCTGGGCTGGTGGAATCCTCCCCCACCCAGCAGATGGCCCCGGCCCAGCCTCCAGAGCCCCCTATGGACGTGGCAGCTCCACCTCCAATGCATGATGAGATGACAGTTCCAACACAAACCAAGTCAGGATCAAGCTCAGAATCCAAAGTTGCCCATTATCACATTTCAACCCTTGGACCTCGAGACGACCAGCACTCCAGGACCCACCGTTCAGGCTGAACATGCTGCAGCCCTAAAGGAGACTACAGCTCCCTCTCCAAAGCCCTCCTGAGGTAACCTATCCACATGCACACTGGGCTCAGCATCCGAACCTGACTCGAGTCACAGATCAACCTTTCCATCTGGCACTCACCATAACTCCAGAACCCACTGTGGAGGTTGAACACTCTCCAACATTGCACGAGAACCCAACTCAGCTTCCACAGCCACCTACAGAGGTCATAGCCCAACCTCCAGTGTATCAAGAGGAGACACTTTCAACACCAGCATCACCTGTGCTTCTAGACCTGGCAGACCCGGGGGGCCTTTCACCACATGGGATCCTCTGCGGCCTCCCAGCTGTTGGTCCCAACACAGGAATTGCTCGAGAATTTGGTTCCATTCCCGGGGTCAAGAGCTGCCCCCAGAGCCAGGGCACTTTGCTCTTGCACGTCCGGATCTGCATGTCAAGCTGGCTGGCCCACAGAGGCTCCCAGACGTGGCTCCGATGCAAGACCGGGATCAGCATCAGGCCCTGGCTCTGCCTCCTCGACTCAAAAGATTCAAACTGTGGGCCTAGATCAGGCTGCAGACCACCAGTCATTTCAAATCCTGGTTCCGCATCTAGATAGTGAGAGTTCAGAAGCAGCAAAGTTTGTCCTCTCACCCCTGAATCCCAGGAAAGATCTAGCTCAGCATCCGCGGCTTGCTAAGGTTGTTCGAACTCCACACCGATTTGTGTCCCAACCTAAGCGTCAAAAACCGATCTTGGAGGATGAGAAAGGACCTTTGAGGACGGATATCGATTCTCCTGAATTTTCTCTAGAATCCCAGAAGGGCCCCGATGACTTGTCTAAAGGCCACTGAGCCAGGTGAAACTTACCAATTTCAGCAAGATGCCCTACCTGTCTCAAAACCTAGAGACACCAGGAGAGCCAATCCTCTCCAGCCCAGCAGGAAGACCCTGCTCAGCCTCCACAGGGCCCTGAGGAGGCAGGACTCTCTCCAGCCGAGCAGGAGGCCCCAGCTACATATGTAGAGTCCGGAGAGGAGGTAGAACATTCTCTAACACAGCGGGAGGCCCCAGCTCAACCTCCGAAGCCCCCTGAGGAGATAGAACGTTCTCCAACCCAGCAGCAGTTCCCAGATCCACCTGCACAGCCCCCGGAGGATGTAGAAGTTTCTCTAACACGGCAGGAGGACCCAGCTCAACATCCACAGCCCTTCCTGTGCAGGCGGAACCTTCTCCCGGTCAGCAGGAGCAGCCAGTTCAGCCTGCTGGGTCTCCTGGGGAGAGTGAACTTTCTCCAGTTCAGCAACAGGCCCCAGCTCAGGCTCCCGAGTTCCCTATGAAGAGTATAGCTCAAAGTCCACCACATCATGAGGTGACGGTTCAACCCCCAAGTCAGGACCAAGCTCATGATTATACCTTGCCCGTCGTTACAGTTGTAGCCCAGACGTAGCCCACTAACGTGCGGGTGTGGTCATTACCGTAAGCACACAGCCTACCGCGCGGGGGCTGAAACTTCTCCAGGCTAGCAGGAGACCTCAGCCCGGCGTCCAGGCCTCCCTGTGGAGGCTGAACTTTCTTGCAGTGAGCAGGAGCAGCCAGCTCAGACTTTGGGGTGTCCTGAGGAGAGTGAGCCTTGTCCAATCCAACAGGAGCAACCAGCTCAGTCTCCAGAGCATCACGAGATGACAGTTTTACCTCCACGACACCAACACCCTAAGTATTCAAACTTGTCCAAGATTAACCTCCCAGGGCTGCAGCTTACCATAACAGTAGAGGCTGCTGCAGAGGGGGGGGACTTTTCCAGTCTGCCAGGAGTCCACAGCTCAGCCCTCATGGCCAACTCAGGAAGCCGAACATTCTACAACCCAGCAGGAGGTGCCAACTCTGCCTCCAGGGCCTCCTGAAGAGGTGGAGCCTTTTTCCTTTCAACAAGAGGCTTCAGTTCGACCTGCAGCACCTATTAAGGAGGAGAAACCCTCTTTTACCCAGCGGGAGGCTGAGGCCGAAACTCCACAGACCCCTGAGGAGGAGGAACATTCTGCCACCCGGCAGGAGGCCCTAGGTCAGCCTCTAGAGCTCCCTAATGAAGTCGTAGCTCAACCTCTAGAGCCTCAAGAGGTAACAGCTTCCCCTGTAGGTCACGATCAAGTTCAGCCACCAGCACTGCACACTGTTGCTGTTAAACCTATGTATGTCTTGGTTACCACTAGGGTCCAGAGCTCACTGCTGAGGTCGAAACTTCAACCCCACCGGAGGCCCCAGCTCAGTCCACAGTGTCTCCTGAAGAGTGTGGAACGTTGAAAGACCAGCAAGAGGTAACAGTCCAGCAGCTAAGCCCCTCTGAAACTCATGGACATTCACCAATCCATCAGGAGGCCCTCACTCAGCCCGAAGAGTTTCCTAAGGAACCTTCCCCCAGCCAGCAAGAGAGCTCAGCTCCGCCTCCAGAGCCCCCTGCGGCTGTTGAACTTCCAGCAGTCCAGCAAGACTACCCAACGCAGCCACCAGCATCCTCCGTGGAGGATTCAATTCATAGTCCATTGAAGGACGAGATGACATTTTCACCACTAGGTCTGCCTTTTATCTCCAGAGGTCATGATTCAACACTGCCTAGTACAACAGTTACGCATGTGCATGTGGAGCTCACCGTGACTCCTCCAGAGCCTAGTGCCCATGTGGAACCTTCTCCAGTCTGGCAGGAGGGCCCTGCGAAGCCTTCGGTTCCCGCCGGGCAGCTTGGATTTTCTCCATCCCAATCCCCTCGCGCTGTTCATACTCCAGATTTCCCTTGCAAATCTTGACTCTGATCTAGCCCAGCGAGAGGCCTCATCTCAGACTCCAGATCACCTTCAGGAGGCAGGCCCTTCTCCAGTCCAACAGGAGGCCCCTGCTGGGCCACCAGAGCCCTCTATGGACGTTGAACCACCTGTGAACCAAAAGGAGGCCCCAGGTCTGCCACTAGAGCTCCCTGAACAGGGGCCCGAGCCTGAGCCCGTGCCCCAGGACGCTGCAGCTCCACCTCCAGATCCACCTGAGTTGGAACCTTCCCCACCTCAGCAGCTGACCGCCATCTTAACCTGCAGAACTGCCTGAGAAACATAGACTCATCCCTGGTCCACCAAGAGGCCCTTCCTCAGCCTCCAGGTCCCGCCAAGGAGGCAGAAGCTCCTCCAGTTCTGCACGAGGTCCCAGGTCGGCCCGCAGAGTCCTCTGGGCTGGTGGAATCCTCCCCCACCCAGCAGATGGCCCCGGCCCAGCCTCCAGAGCCCCCTATGGACGTGGCAGCTCCACCTCCAATGCATGATGAGATGACAGTTCCAACACAAACCAAGTCAGGATCAAGCTCAGAATCCAAAGTTGCCCATTATCACATTTCAACCCTTGGACCTCGAGATGACCAGCACTCCAGGACCCACCGTTCAGGCTGAACATGCTGCAGCCCTAAAGGAGACTACAGCTCCCTCTCCAAAGCCCTCCTGAGGTAACCTATCCACATGCACACTGGGCTCAGCATCCGAACCTGACTCGAGTCACAGATCAACCTTTCCATCTGGCACTCACCATAACTCCAGAACCCACTGTGGAGGTTGAACACTCTCCAACATTGCACGAGAACCCAACTCAGCTTCCACAGCCACCTACAGAGGTCATTGCCCAACCTCCAGTGTATCAAGAGGAGACACTTTCAACACCAGCATCACCTGTGCTTCTAGACCTGGCAGACCCGGGGGGCCTTTCACCACATGGGATCCTCTGCGGCCTCCCAGCTGTTGGTCCCAACACAGGAATTGCTCGAGAATTTGGTTCCATTCCCGGGGTCAAGAGCTGCCCCCAGAGCCAGGGCACTTTGCTCTTGCACGTCCGGATCTGCATGTCAAGCTGGCTGGCCCACAGAGGCTCCCAGACGTGGCTCCGATGCAAGACCGGGATCAGCATCAGGCCCTGGCTCTGCCTCCTCGACTCAAAAGATTCAAACTGTGGGCCTAGATCAGGCTGCAGACCACCAGTCATTTCAAATCCTGGTTCCGCATCTAGATAGTGAGAGTTCAGAAGCAGCAAAGTTTGTCCTCTCACCCCTGAATCCCAGGAAAGATCTAGCTCAGCATCCGCGGCTTGCTAAGGTTGTTCGAACTCCACACCGATTTGTGTCCCAACCTAAGCGTCAAAAACCGATCTTGGAGGATGAGAAAGGACCTTTGAGGACGGATATCGATTCTCCTGAATTTTCTCTAGAATCCCAGAAGGGCCCCGATGACTTGTCTAAAGGCCACTGAGCCAGGTGAAACTTACCAATTTCAGCAAGATGCCCTACCTGTCTCAAAACCTAGAGACACCAGGAGAGCCAATCCTCTCCAGCCCAGCAGGAAGACCCTGCTCAGCCTCCACAGGGCCCTGAGGAGGCAGGACTCTCTCCAGCCGAGCAGGAGGCCCCAGCTACATATGCAGAGTCCGGAGAGGAGGTAGAACATTCTCTAACACAGCGGGAGGCCCCAGCTCAACCTCCGAAGCCCCCTGAGGAGATAGAACGTTCTCCAACCCAGCAGCAGTTCCCAGATCCACCTGCACAGCCCCCGGAGGATGTAGAAGTTTCTCTAACACGGCAGGAGGACCCAGCTCAACATCCACAGCCCTTCCTGTGCAGGCGGAACCTTCTCCCGGTCAGCAGGAGCAGCCAGTTCAGCCTGCTGGGTCTCCTGGGGAGAGTGAACTTTCTCCAGTTCAGCAACAGGCCCCAGCTCAGGCTCCCGAGTTCCCTATGAAGAGTATAGCTCAAAGTCCACCACATCATGAGGTGACGGTTCAACCCCCAAGTCAGGACCAAGCTCATGATTATACCTTGCCCGTCGTTACAGTTGTAGCCCAGACCTAGCCCACTAACGTGCGGGTGTGGTCATTACCATAAGCACACAGCCTACCGCGCGGGGGCTGAAACTTCTCCAGGCTAGCAGGAGACCTCAGCCCGGCGTCCAGGCCTCCCTGTGGAGGCTGAACTTTCTTGCAGTGAGCAGGAGCAGCCAGCTCAGACTTTGGGGTGTCCTGAGGAGAGTGAGCCTTGTCCAATCCAACAGGAGCAACCAGCTCAGTCTCCAGAGCATCACGAGATGACAGTTTTACCTCCACGACACCAACACCCTAAGTATTCAAACTTGTCCAAGATTAACCTCCCAGGGCTGCAGCTTACCATAACAGTAGAGGCTGCTGCAGAGGGGGGGGGACTTTTCCAGTCTGCCAGGAGTCCACAGCTCAGCCCTCATGGCCAACTCAGGAAGCCGAACATTCTACAACCCAGCAGGAGGTGCCAACTCTGCCTCCAGGGCCTCCTGAAGAGGTGGAGCCTTTTTCCTTTCAACAAGAGGCTTCAGTTCGACCTGCAGCACCTATTAAGGAGGAGAAACCCTCTTTTACCCAGCGGGAGGCTGAGGCCGAAACTCCACAGACCCCTGAGGAGGAGGAACATTCTGCCACCCGGCAGGAGGCCCTAGGTCAGCCTCTAGAGCTCCCTAATGAAGTCGTAGCTCAACCTCTAGAGCCTCAAGAGGTAACAGCTTCCCCTGTAGGTCACGATCAAGTTCAGCCACCAGCACTGCACACTGTTGCTGTTAAACCTATGTATGTCTTGGTTACCACTAGGGTCCAGAGCTCACTGCTGAGGTCGAAACTTCAACCCCACCGGAGGCCCCAGCTCAGTCCACAGTGTCTCCTGAAGAGTGTGGAACGTTGAAAGACCAGCAAGAGGTAACAGTCCAGCAGCTAAGCCCCTCTGAAACTCATGGACATTCACCAATCCATCAGGAGGCCCTCACTCAGCCCGAAGAGTTTCCTAAGGAACCTTCCCCCAGCCAGCAAGAGAGCTCAGCTCCGCCTCCAGAGCCCCCTGCGGCTGTTGAACTTCCAGCAGTCCAGCAAGACTACCCAACGCAGCCACCAGCATCCTCCGTGGAGGATTCAATTCATAGTCCATTGAAGGACGAGATGACATTTTCACCACTAGGTCTGCCTTTTATCTCCAGAGGTCATGATTCAACACTGCCTAGTACAACAGTTACGCATGTGCATGTGGAGCTCACCGTGACTCCTCCAGAGCCTAGTGCCCATGTGGAACCTTCTCCAGTCTGGCAGGAGGGCCCTGCGAAGCCTTCGGTTCCCGCCGGGCAGCTTGGATTTTCTCCATCCCAATCCCCTCGCGCTGTTCACACTCCAGATTTCCCTTGCAAATGTTGACTCTGATCTAGCCCAGCGAGAGGCCTCATCTCAGACTCCAGATCACCTTCAGGAGGCAGGCCCTTCTCCAGTCCAACAGGAGGCCCCTGCTGGGCCACCAGAGCCCTCTATGGACGTTGAACCACCTGTGAACCAAAAGGAGGCCCCAGGTCTGCCACTAGAGCTCCCTGAACAGGGGCCCGAGCCTGAGCCCGTGCCCCAGGACGCTGCAGCTCCACCTCCAGATCCACCTGAGTTGGAACCTTCCCCACCTCAGCAGCTGACCGCCATCTTAACCTGCAGAACTGCCTGAGAAACATAGACTCATCCCTGGTCCACCAAGAGGCCCTTCCTCAGCCTCCAGGTCCCGCCAAGGAGGCAGAAGCTCCTCCAGTTCTGCACGAGGTCCCAGGTCGGCCCGCAGAGTCCTCTGGGCTGGTGGAATCCTCCCCCACCCAGCAGATGGCCCCGGCCCAGCCTCCAGAGCCCCCTATGGACGTGGCAGCTCCACCTCCAATGCATGATGAGATGACAGTTCCAACACAAACCAAGTCAGGATCAAGCTCAGAATCCAAAGTTGCCCATTATCACATTTCAACCCTTGGACCTCGAGATGACCAGCACTCCAGGACCCACCGTTCAGGCTGAACATGCTGCAGCCCTAAAGGAGACTACAGCTCCCTCTCCAAAGCCCTCCTGAGGTAACCTATCCACATGCACACTGGGCTCAGCATCCGAACCTGACTCGAGTCACAGATCAACCTTTCCATCTGGCACTCACCATAACTCCAGAACCCACTGTGGAGGTTGAACACTCTCCAACATTGCACGAGAACCCAACTCAGCTTCCACAGCCACCTACAGAGGTCATTGCCCAACCTCCAGTGTATCAAGAGGAGACACTTTCAACACCAGCATCACCTGTGCTTCTAGACCTGGCAGACCCGGGGGGCCTTTCACCACATGGGATCCTCTGCGGCCTCCCAGCTGTTGGTCCCAACACAGGAATTGCTCGAGAATTTGGTTCCATTCCCGGGGTCAAGAGCTGCCCCCAGAGCCAGGGCACTTTGCTCTTGCACGTCCGGATCTGCATGTCAAGCTGGCTGGCCCACAGAGGCTCCCAGACGTGGCTCCGATGCAAGACCGGGATCAGCATCAGGCCCTGGCTCTGCCTCCTCGACTCAAAAGATTCAAACTGTGGGCCTAGATCAGGCTGCAGACCACCAGTCATTTCAAATCCTGGTTCCGCATCTAGATAGTGAGAGTTCAGAAGCAGCAAAGTTTGTCCTCTCACCCCTGAATCCCAGGAAAGATCTAGCTCAGCATCCGCGGCTTGCTAAGGTTGTTCGAACTCCACACCGATTTGTGTCCCAACCTAAGCGTCAAAAACCGATCTTGGAGGATGAGAAAGGACCTTTGAGGACGGATATCGATTCTCCTGAATTTTCTCTAGAATCCCAGAAGGGCCCCGATGACTTGTCTAAAGGCCACTGAGCCAGGTGAAACTTACCAATTTCAGCAAGATGCCCTACCTGTCTCAAAACCTAGAGACACCAGGAGAGCCAATCCTCTCCAGCCCAGCAGGAAGACCCTGCTCAGCCTCCACAGGGCCCTGAGGAGGCAGGACTCTCTCCAGCCGAGCAGGAGGCCCCAGCTACATATGCAGAGTCCGGAGAGGAGGTAGAACATTCTCTAACACAGCGGGAGGCCCCAGCTCAACCTCCGAAGCCCCCTGAGGAGATAGAACGTTCTCCAACCCAGCAGCAGTTCCCAGATCCACCTGCACAGCCCCCGGAGGATGTAGAAGTTTCTCTAACACGGCAGGAGGACCCAGCTCAACATCCACAGCCCTTCCTGTGCAGGCGGAACCTTCTCCCGGTCAGCAGGAGCAGCCAGTTCAGCCTGCTGGGTCTCCTGGGGAGAGTGAACTTTCTCCAGTTCAGCAACAGGCCCCAGCTCAGGCTCCCGAGTTCCCTATGAAGAGTATAGCTCAAAGTCCACCACATCATGAGGTGACGGTTCAACCCCCAAGTCAGGACCAAGCTCATGATTATACCTTGCCCGTCGTTACAGTTGTAGCCCAGACCTAGCCCACTAACGTGCGGGTGTGGTCATTACCGTAAGCACACAGCCTACCGCGCGGGGGCTGAAACTTCTCCAGGCTAGCAGGAGACCTCAGCCCGGCGTCCAGGCCTCCCTGTGGAGGCTGAACTTTCTTGCAGTGAGCAGGAGCAGCCAGCTCAGACTTTGGGGTGTCCTGAGGAGAGTGAGCCTTGTCCAATCCAACAGGAGCAACCAGCTCAGTCTCCAGAGCATCACGAGATGACAGTTTTACCTCCACGACACCAACACCCTAAGTATTCAAACTTGTCCAAGATTAACCTCCCAGGGCTGCAGCTTACCATAACAGTAGAGGCTGCTGCAGAGGGGGGGGGACTTTTCCAGTCTGCCAGGAGTCCACAGCTCAGCCCTCATGGCCAACTCAGGAAGCCGAACATTCTACAACCCAGCAGGAGGTGCCAACTCTGCCTCCAGGGCCTCCTGAAGAGGTGGAGCCTTTTTCCTTTCAACAAGAGGCTTCAGTTCGACCTGCAGCACCTATTAAGGAGGAGAAACCCTCTTTTACCCAGCGGGAGGCTGAGGCCGAAACTCCACAGACCCCTGAGGAGGAGGAACATTCTGCCACCCGGCAGGAGGCCCTAGGTCAGCCTCTAGAGCTCCCTAATGAAGTCGTAGCTCAACCTCTAGAGCCTCAAGAGGTAACAGCTTCCCCTGTAGGTCACGATCAAGTTCAGCCACCAGCACTGCACACTGTTGCTGTTAAACCTATGTATGTCTTGGTTACCACTAGGGTCCAGAGCTCACTGCTGAGGTCGAAACTTCAACCCCACCGGAGGCCCCAGCTCAGTCCACAGTGTCTCCTGAAGAGTGTGGAACGTTGAAAGACCAGCAAGAGGTAACAGTCCAGCAGCTAAGCCCCTCTGAAACTCATGGACATTCACCAATCCATCAGGAGGCCCTCACTCAGCCCGAAGAGTTTCCTAAGGAACCTTCCCCCAGCCAGCAAGAGAGCTCAGCTCCGCCTCCAGAGCCCCCTGCGGCTGTTGAACTTCCAGCAGTCCAGCAAGACTACCCAACGCAGCCACCAGCATCCTCCGTGGAGGATTCAATTCATAGTCCATTGAAGGACGAGATGACATTTTCACCACTAGGTCTGCCTTTTATCTCCAGAGGTCATGATTCAACACTGCCTAGTACAACAGTTACGCATGTGCATGTGGAGCTCACCGTGACTCCTCCAGAGCCTAGTGCCCATGTGGAACCTTCTCCAGTCTGGCAGGAGGGCCCTGCGAAGCCTTCGGTTCCCGCCGGGCAGCTTGGATTTTCTCCATCCCAATCCCCTCGCGCTGTTCATACTCCAGATTTCCCTTGCAAATGTTGACTCTGATCTAGCCCAGCGAGAGGCCTCATCTCAGACTCCAGATCACCTTCAGGAGGCAGGCCCTTCTCCAGTCCAACAGGAGGCCCCTGCTGGGCCACCAGTGCCCTCTATGGATGTTGAACCACCTGTGAACCAAAAGGAGGCCCCAGGTCTGCCACTAGAGCTCCCTGAACAGGGGCCCGAGCCTGAGCCCGTGCCCCAGGACGCTGCAGCTCCACCTCCAGATCCACCTGAGTTGGAACCTTCCCCACCTCAGCAGCTGACCGCCATCTTAACCTGCAGAACTGCCTGAGAAACATAGACTCATCCCTGGTCCACCAAGAGGCCCTTCCTCAGCCTCCAGGTCCCGCCAAGGAGGCAGAAGCTCCTCCAGTTCTGCACGAGGTCCCAGCTCGGCCCGCAGAGTCCCCTGGGCTGGTGGAATCCTCCCCCACCCAGCAGATGGCCCCGGCCCAGCCTCCAGAGCCCCCTATGGACGTGGCAGCTCCACCTCCAATGCATGATGAGATGACAGTTCCAACACAAACCAAGTCAGGATCAAGCTCAGAATCCAAAGTTGCCCATTATCACATTTCAACCCTTGGACCTCGAGATGACCAGCACTCCAGGACCCACCGTTCAGGCTGAACATGCTGCAGCCCTAAAGGAGACTACAGCTCCCTCTCCAAAGCCCTCCTGAGGTAACCTATCCACATGCACACTGGGCTCAGCATCCGAACCTGACTCGAGTCACAGATCAACCTTTCCATCTGGCACTCACCATAACTCCAGAACCCACTGTGGAGGTTGAACACTCTCCAACATTGCACGAGAACCCAACTCAGCTTCCACAGCCACCTACAGAGGTCATTGCCCAACCTCCAGTGTATCAAGAGGAGACACTTTCAACACCAGCATCACCTGTGCTTCTAGACCTGGCAGACCCGGGGGGCCTTTCACCACATGGGATCCTCTGCGGCCTCCCAGCTGTTGGTCCCAACACAGGAATTGCTCGAGAATTTGGTTCCATTCCCGGGGTCAAGAGCTGCCCCCAGAGCCAGGGCACTTTGCTCTTGCACGTCCGGATCTGCATGTCAAGCTGGCTGGCCCACAGAGGCTCCCAGACGTGGCTCCGATGCAAGACCGGGATCAGCATCAGGCCCTGGCTCTGCCTCCTCGACTCAAAAGATTCAAACTGTGGGCCTAGATCAGGCTGCAGACCACCAGTCATTTCAAATCCTGGTTCCGCATCTAGATAGTGAGAGTTCAGAAGCAGCAAAGTTTGTCCTCTCACCCCTGAATCCCAGGAAAGATCTAGCTCAGCATCCGCGGCTTGCTAAGGTTGTTCGAACTCCACACCGATTTGTGTCCCAACCTAAGCGTCAAAAACCGATCTTGGAGGATGAGAAAGGACCTTTGAGGACGGATATCGATTCTCCTGAATTTTCTCTAGAATCCCAGAAGGGCCCCGATGACTTGTCTAAAGGCCACTGAGCCAGGTGAAACTTACCAATTTCAGCAAGATGCCCTACCTGTCTCAAAACCTAGAGACACCAGGAGAGCCAATCCTCTCCAGCCCAGCAGGAAGACCCTGCTCAGCCTCCACAGGGCCCTGAGGAGGCAGGACTCTCTCCAGCCGAGCAGGAGGCCCCAGCTACATATGTAGAGTCCGGAGAGGAGGTAGAACATTCTCTAACACAGCGGGAGGCCCCAGCTCAACCTCCGAAGCCCCCTGAGGAGATAGAACGTTCTCCAACCCAGCAGCAGTTCCCAGATCCACCTGCACAGCCCCCGGAGGATGTAGAAGTTTCTCTAACACGGCAGGAGGACCCAGCTCAACATCCACAGCCCTTCCTGTGCAGGCGGAACCTTCTCCCGGTCAGCAGGAGCAGCCAGTTCAGCCTGCTGGGTCTCCTGGGGAGAGTGAACTTTCTCCAGTTCAGCAACAGGCCCCAGCTCAGGCTCCCGAGTTCCCTATGAAGAGTATAGCTCAAAGTCCACCACATCATGAGGTGACGGTTCAACCCCCAAGTCAGGACCAAGCTCATGATTATACCTTGCCCGTCGTTACAGTTGTAGCCCAGACGTAGCCCACTAACGTGCGGGTGTGGTCATTACCGTAAGCACACAGCCTACCGCGCGGGGGCTGAAACTTCTCCAGGGTAGCAGGAGACCTCAGCCCGGCGTCCAGGCCTCCCTGTGGAGGCTGAACTTTCTTGCAGTGAGCAGGAGCAGCCAGCTCAGACTTTGGGGTGTCCTGAGGAGAGTGAGCCTTGTCCAATCCAACAGGAGCAACCAGCTCAGTCTCCAGAGCATCACGAGATGACAGTTTTACCTCCACGACACCAACACCCTAAGTATTCAAACTTGTCCAAGATTAACCTCCCAGGGCTGCAGCTTACCATAACAGTAGAGGCTGCTGCAGAGGGGGGGACTTTTCCAGTCTGCCAGGAGTCCACAGCTCAGCCCTCATGGCCAACTCAGGAAGCCGAACATTCTACAACCCAGCAGGAGGTGCCAACTCTGCCTCCAGGGCCTCCTGAAGAGGTGGAGCCTTTTTCCTTTCAACAAGAGGCTTCAGTTCGACCTGCAGCACCTATTAAGGAGGAGAAACCCTCTTTTACCCAGCGGGAGGCTGAGGCCGAAACTCCACAGACCCCTGAGGAGGAGGAACATTCTGCCACCCGGCAGGAGGCCCTAGGTCAGCCTCTAGAGCTCCCTAATGAAGTCGTAGCTCAACCTCTAGAGCCTCAAGAGGTAACAGCTTCCCCTGTAGGTCACGATCAAGTTCAGCCACCAGCACTGCACACTGTTGCTGTTAAACCTATGTATGTCTTGGTTACCACTAGGGTCCAGAGCTCACTGCTGAGGTCGAAACTTCAACCCCACCGGAGGCCCCAGCTCAGTCCACAGTGTCTCCTGAAGAGTGTGGAACGTTGAAAGACCAGCAAGAGGTAACAGTCCAGCAGCTAAGCCCCTCTGAAACTCATGGACATTCACCAATCCATCAGGAGGCCCTCACTCAGCCCGAAGAGTTTCCTAAGGAACCTTCCCCCAGCCAGCAAGAGAGCTCAGCTCCGCCTCCAGAGCCCCCTGCGGCTGTTGAACTTCCAGCAGTCCAGCAAGACTACCCAACGCAGCCACCAGCATCCTCCGTGGAGGATTCAATTCATAGTCCATTGAAGGACGAGATGACATTTTCACCACTAGGTCTGCCTTTTATCTCCAGAGGTCATGATTCAACACTGCATAGTACAACAGTTACGCATGTGCATGTGGAGCTCACCGTGACTCCTCCAGAGCCTAGTGCCCATGTGGAACCTTCTCCAGTCTGGCAGGAGGGCCCTGCGAAGCCTTCGGTTCCCGCCGGGCAGCTTGGATTTTCTCCATCCCAATCCCCTCGCGCTGTTCATACTCCAGATTTCCCTTGCAAATCTTGACTCTGATCTAGCCCAGCGAGAGGCCTCATCTCAGACTCCAGATCACCTTCAGGAGGCAGGCCCTTCTCCAGTCCAACAGGAGGCCCCTGCTGGGCCACCAGAGCCCTCTATGGACGTTGAACCACCTGTGAACCAAAAGGAGGCCCCAGGTCTGCCACTAGAGCTCCCTGAACAGGGGCCCGAGCCTGAGCCCGTGCCCCAGGACGCTGCAGCTCCACCTCCAGATCCACCTGAGTTGGAACCTTCCCCACCTCAGCAGCTGACCGCCATCTTAACCTGCAGAACTGCCTGAGAAACATAGACTCATCCCTGGTCCACCAAGAGGCCCTTCCTCAGCCTCCAGGTCCCGCCAAGGAGGCAGAAGCTCCTCCAGTTCTGCACGAGGTCCCAGGTCGGCCCGCAGAGTCCTCTGGGCTGGTGGAATCCTCCCCCACCCAGCAGATGGCCCCGGCCCAGCCTCCAGAGCCCCCTATGGACGTGGCAGCTCCACCTCCAATGCATGATGAGATGACAGTTCCAACACAAACCAAGTCAGGATCAAGCTCAGAATCCAAAGTTGCCCATTATCACATTTCAACCCTTGGACCTCGAGATGACCAGCACTCCAGGACCCACCGTTCAGGCTGAACATGCTGCAGCCCTAAAGGAGACTACAGCTCCCTCTCCAAAGCCCTCCTGAGGTAACCTATCCACATGCACACTGGGCTCAGCATCCGAACCTGACTCGAGTCACAGATCAACCTTTCCATCTGGCACTCACCATAACTCCAGAACCCACTGTGGAGGTTGAACACTCTCCAACATTGCACGAGAACCCAACTCAGCTTCCACAGCCACCTACAGAGGTCATTGCCCAACCTCCAGTGTATCAAGAGGAGACACTTTCAACACCAGCATCACCTGTGCTTCTAGACCTGGCAGACCCGGGGGGCCTTTCACCACATGGGATCCTCTGCGGCCTCCCAGCTGTTGGTCCCAACACAGGAATTGCTCGAGAATTTGGTTCCATTCCCGGGGTCAAGAGCTGCCCCCAGAGCCAGGGCACTTTGCTCTTGCACGTCCGGATCTGCATGTCAAGCTGGCTGGCCCACAGAGGCTCCCAGACGTGGCTCCGATGCAAGACCGGGATCAGCATCAGGCCCTGGCTCTGCCTCCTCGACTCAAAAGATTCAAACTGTGGGCCTAGATCAGGCTGCAGACCACCAGTCATTTCAAATCCTGGTTCCGCATCTAGATAGTGAGAGTTCAGAAGCAGCAAAGTTTGTCCTCTCACCCCTGAATCCCAGGAAAGATCTAGCTCAGCATCCGCGGCTTGCTAAGGTTGTTCGAACTCCACACCGATTTGTGTCCCAACCTAAGCGTCAAAAACCGATCTTGGAGGATGAGAAAGGACCTTTGAGGACGGATATCGATTCTCCTGAATTTTCTCTAGAATCCCAGAAGGGCCCCGATGACTTGTCTAAAGGCCACTGAGCCAGGTGAAACTTACCAATTTCAGCAAGATGCCCTACCTGTCTCAAAACCTAGAGACACCAGGAGAGCCAATCCTCTCCAGCCCAGCAGGAAGACCCTGCTCAGCCTCCACAGGGCCCTGAGGAGGCAGGACTCTCTCCAGCCGAGCAGGAGGCCCCAGCTACATATGCAGAGTCCGGAGAGGAGGTAGAACATTCTCTAACACAGCGGGAGGCCCCAGCTCAACCTCCGAAGCCCCCTGAGGAGATAGAACGTTCTCCAACCCAGCAGCAGTTCCCAGATCCACCTGCACAGCCCCCGGAGGATGTAGAAGTTTCTCTAACACGGCAGGAGGACCCAGCTCAACATCCACAGCCCTTCCTGTGCAGGCGGAACCTTCTCCCGGTCAGCAGGAGCAGCCAGTTCAGCCTGCTGGGTCTCCTGGGGAGAGTGAACTTTCTCCAGTTCAGCAACAGGCCCCAGCTCAGGCTCCCGAGTTCCCTATGAAGAGTATAGCTCAAAGTCCACCACATCATGAGGTGACGGTTCAACCCCCAAGTCAGGACCAAGCTCATGATTATACCTTGCCCGTCGTTACAGTTGTAGCCCAGACGTAGCCCACTAACGTGCGGGTGTGGTCATTACCATAAGCACACAGCCTACCGCGCGGGGGCTGAAACTTCTCCAGGCTAGCAGGGGACCTCAGCCCGGCGTCCAGGCCTCCCTGTGGAGGCTGAACTTTCTTGCAGTGAGCAGGAGCAGCCAGCTCAGACTTTGGGGTGTCCTGAGGAGAGTGAGCCTTGTCCAATCCAACAGGAGCAACCAGCTCAGTCTCCAGAGCATCACGAGATGACAGTTTTACCTCCACGACACCAACACCCTAAGTATTCAAACTTGTCCAAGATTAACCTCCCAGGGCTGCAGCTTACCATAACAGTAGAGGCTGCTGCAGAGGGGGGGGGACTTTTCCAGTCTGCCAGGAGTCCACAGCTCAGCCCTCATGGCCAACTCAGGAAGCCGAACATTCTACAACCCAGCAGGAGGTGCCAACTCTGCCTCCAGGGCCTCCTGAAGAGGTGGAGCCTTTTTCCTTTCAACAAGAGGCTTCAGTTCGACCTGCAGCACCTATTAAGGAGGAGAAACCCTCTTTTACCCAGCGGGAGGCTGAGGCCGAAACTCCACAGACCCCTGAGGAGGAGGAACATTCTGCCACCCGGCAGGAGGCCCTAGGTCAGCCTCTAGAGCTCCCTAATGAAGTCGTAGCTCAACCTCTAGAGCCTCAAGAGGTAACAGCTTCCCCTGTAGGTCACGATCAAGTTCAGCCACCAGCACTGCACACTGTTGCTGTTAAACCTATGTATGTCTTGGTTACCACTAGGGTCCAGAGCTCACTGCTGAGGTCGAAACTTCAACCCCACCGGAGGCCCCAGCTCAGTCCACAGTGTCTCCTGAAGAGTGTGGAACGTTGAAAGACCAGCAAGAGGTAACAGTCCAGCAGCTAAGCCCCTCTGAAACTCATGGACATTCACCAATCCATCAGGAGGCCCTCACTCAGCCCGAAGAGTTTCCTAAGGAACCTTCCCCCAGCCAGCAAGAGAGCTCAGCTCCGCCTCCAGAGCCCCCTGCGGCTGTTGAACTTCCAGCAGTCCAGCAAGACTACCCAACGCAGCCACCAGCATCCTCCGTGGAGGATTCAATTCATAGTCCATTGAAGGACGAGATGACATTTTCACCACTAGGTCTGCCTTTTATCTCCAGAGGTCATGATTCAACACTGCCTAGTACAACAGTTACGCATGTGCATGTGGAGCTCACCGTGACTCCTCCAGAGCCTAGTGCCCATGTGGAACCTTCTCCAGTCTGGCAGGAGGGCCCTGCGAAGCCTTCGGTTCCCGCCGGGCAGCTTGGATTTTCTCCATCCCAATCCCCTCGCGCTGTTCATACTCCAGATTTCCCTTGCAAATGTTGACTCTGATCTAGCCCAGCGAGAGGCCTCATCTCAGACTCCAGATCACCTTCAGGAGGCAGGCCCTTCTCCAGTCCAACAGGAGGCCCCTGCTGGGCCACCAGAGCCCTCTATGGACGTTGAACCACCTGTGAACCAAAAGGAGGCCCCAGGTCTGCCACTAGAGCTCCCTGAACAGGGGCCCGAGCCTGAGCCCGTGCCCCAGGACGCTGCAGCTCCACCTCCAGATCCACCTGAGTTGGAACCTTCCCCACCTCAGCAGCTGACCGCCATCTTAACCTGCAGAACTGCCTGAGAAACATAGACTCATCCCTGGTCCACCAAGAGGCCCTTCCTCAGCCTCCAGGTCCCGCCAAGGAGGCAGAAGCTCCTCCAGTTCTGCACGAGGTCCCAGGTCGGCCCGCAGAGTCCTCTGGGCTGGTGGAATCCTCCCCCACCCAGCAGATGGCCCCGGCCCAGCCTCCAGAGCCCCCTATGGACGTGGCAGCTCCACCTCCAATGCATGATGAGATGACAGTTCCAACACAAACCAAGTCAGGATCAAGCTCAGAATCCAAAGTTGCCCATTATCACATTTCAACCCTTGGACCTCGAGATGACCAGCACTCCAGGACCCACCGTTCAGGCTGAACATGCTGCAGCCCTAAAGGAGACTACAGCTCCCTCTCCAAAGCCCTCCTGAGGTAACCTATCCACATGCACACTGGGCTCAGCATCCGAACCTGACTCGAGTCACAGATCAACCTTTCCATCTGGCACTCACCATAACTCCAGAACCCACTGTGGAGGTTGAACACTCTCCAACATTGCACGAGAACCCAACTCAGCTTCCACAGCCACCTACAGAGGTCATTGCCCAACCTCCAGTGTATCAAGAGGAGACACTTTCAACACCAGCATCACCTGTGCTTCTAGACCTGGCAGACCCGGGGGGCCTTTCACCACATGGGATCCTCTGCGGCCTCCCAGCTGTTGGTCCCAACACAGGAATTGCTCGAGAATTTGGTTCCATTCCCGGGGTCAAGAGCTGCCCCCAGAGCCAGGGCACTTTGCTCTTGCACGTCCAGATCTGCATGTCAAGCTGGCTGGCCCACAGAGGCTCCCAGACGTGGCTCCGATGCAAGACCGGGATCAGCATCAGGCCCTGGCTCTGCCTCCTCGACTCAAAAGATTCAAACTGTGGGCCTAGATCAGGCTGCAGACCACCAGTCATTTCAAATCCTGGTTCCGCATCTAGATAGTGAGAGTTCAGAAGCAGCAAAGTTTGTCCTCTCACCCCTGAATCCCAGGAAAGATCTAGCTCAGCATCCGCGGCTTGCTAAGGTTGTTCGAACTCCACACCGATTTGTGTCCCAACCTAAGCGTCAAAAACCGATCTTGGAGGATGAGAAAGGACCTTTGAGGACGGATATCGATTCTCCTGAATTTTCTCTAGAATCCCAGAAGGGCCCCGATGACTTGTCTAAAGGCCACTGAGCCAGGTGAAACTTACCAATTTCAGCAAGATGCCCTACCTGTCTCAAAACCTAGAGACACCAGGAGAGCCAATCCTCTCCAGCCCAGCAGGAAGACCCTGCTCAGCCTCCACAGGGCCCTGAGGAGGCAGGACTCTCTCCAGCCGAGCAGGAGGCCCCAGCTACATATGCAGAGTCCGGAGAGGAGGTAGAACATTCTCTAACACAGCGGGAGGCCCCAGCTCAACCTCCGAAGCCCCCTGAGGAGATAGAACGTTCTCCAACCCAGCAGCAGTTCCCAGATCCACCTGCACAGCCCCCGGAGGATGTAGAAGTTTCTCTAACACGGCAGGAGGACCCAGCTCAACATCCACAGCCCTTCCTGTGCAGGCGGAACCTTCTCCCGGTCAGCAGGAGCAGCCAGTTCAGCCTGCTGGGTCTCCTGGGGAGAGTGAACTTTCTCCAGTTCAGCAACAGGCCCCAGCTCAGGCTCCCGAGTTCCCTATGAAGAGTATAGCTCAAAGTCCACCACATCATGAGGTGACGGTTCAACCCCCAAGTCAGGACCAAGCTCATGATTATACCTTGCCCGTCGTTACAGTTGTAGCCCAGACGTAGCCCACTAACGTGCGGGTGTGGTCATTACCGTAAGCACACAGCCTACCGTGCGGGGGCTGAAACTTCTCCAGGCTAGCAGGAGACCTCAGCCCGGCGTCCAGGCCTCCCTGTGGAGGCTGAACTTTCTTGCAGTGAGCAGGAGCAGCCAGCTCAGACTTTGGGGTGTCCTGAGGAGAGTGAGCCTTGTCCAATCCAACAGGAGCAACCAGCTCAGTCTCCAGAGCATCACGAGATGACAGTTTTACCTCCACGACACCAACACCCTAAGTATTCAAACTTGTCCAAGATTAACCTCCCAGGGCTGCAGCTTACCATAACAGTAGAGGCTGCTGCAGAGGGGGGGGACTTTTCCAGTCTGCCAGGAGTCCACAGCTCAGCCCTCATGGCCAACTCAGGAAGCCGAACATTCTACAACCCAGCAGGAGGTGCCAACTCTGCCTCCAGGGCCTCCTGAAGAGGTGGAGCCTTTTTCCTTTCAACAAGAGGCTTCAGTTCGACCTGCAGCACCTATTAAGGAGGAGAAACCCTCTTTTACCCAGCGGGAGGCTGAGGCCGAAACTCCACAGACCCCTGAGGAGGAGGAACATTCTGCCACCCGGCAGGAGGCCCTAGGTCAGCCTCTAGAGCTCCCTAATGAAGTCGTAGCTCAACCTCTAGAGCCTCAAGAGGTAACAGCTTCCCCTGTAGGTCACGATCAAGTTCAGCCACCAGCACTGCACACTGTTGCTGTTAAACCTATGTATGTCTTGGTTACCACTAGGGTCCAGAGCTCACTGCTGAGGTCGAAACTTCAACCCCACCGGAGGCCCCAGCTCAGTCCACAGTGTCTCCTGAAGAGTGTGGAACGTTGAAAGACCAGCAAGAGGTAACAGTCCAGCAGCTAAGCCCCTCTGAAACTCATGGACATTCACCAATCCATCAGGAGGCCCTCACTCAGCCCGAAGAGTTTCCTAAGGAACCTTCCCCCAGCCAGCAAGAGAGCTCAGCTCCGCCTCCAGAGCCCCCTGCGGCTGTTGAACTTCCAGCAGTCCAGCAAGACTACCCAACGCAGCCACCAGCATCCTCCGTGGAGGATTCAATTCATAGTCCATTGAAGGACGAGATGACATTTTCACCACTAGGTCTGCCTTTTATCTCCAGAGGTCATGATTCAACACTGCCTAGTACAACAGTTACGCATGTGCATGTGGAGCTCACCGTGACTCCTCCAGAGCCTAGTGCCCATGTGGAACCTTCTCCAGTCTGGCAGGAGGGCCCTGCGAAGCCTTCGGTTCCCGCCGGGCAGCTTGGATTTTCTCCATCCCAATCCCCTCGCGCTGTTCATACTCCAGATTTCCCTTGCAAATGTTGACTCTGATCTAGCCCAGCGAGAGGCCTCATCTCAGACTCCAGATCACCTTCAGGAGGCAGGCCCTTCTCCAGTCCAACAGGAGGCCCCTGCTGGGCCACCAGAGCCCTCTATGGATGTTGAACCACCTGTGAACCAAAAGGAGGCCCCAGGTCTGCCACTAGAGCTCCCTGAACAGGGGCCCGAGCCTGAGCCCGTGCCCCAGGACGCTGCAGCTCCACCTCCAGATCCACCTGAGTTGGAACCTTCCCCACCTCAGCAGCTGACCGCCATCTTAACCTGCAGAACTGCCTGAGAAACATAGACTCATCCCTGGTCCACCAAGAGGCCCTTCCTCAGCCTCCAGGTCCCGCCAAGGAGGCAGAAGCTCCTCCAGTTCTGCACGAGGTCCCAGCTCGGCCCGCAGAGTCCCCTGGGCTGGTGGAATCCTCCCCCACCCAGCAGATGGCCCCGGCCCAGCCTCCAGAGCCCCCTATGGACGTGGCAGCTCCACCTCCAATGCATGATGAGATGACAGTTCCAACACAAACCAAGTCAGGATCAAGCTCAGAATCCAAAGTTGCCCATTATCACATTTCAACCCTTGGACCTCGAGATGACCAGCACTCCAGGACCCACCGTTCAGGCTGAACATGCTGCAGCCCTAAAGGAGACTACAGCTCCCTCTCCAAAGCCCTCCTGAGGTAACCTATCCACATGCACACTGGGCTCAGCATCCGAACCTGACTCGAGTCACAGATCAACCTTTCCATCTGGCACTCACCATAACTCCAGAACCCACTGTGGAGGTTGAACACTCTCCAACATTGCACGAGAACCCAACTCAGCTTCCACAGCCACCTACAGAGGTCATAGCCCAACCTCTAGTGTATCAAGAGGAGACACTTTCAACACCAGCATCACCTGTGCTTCTAGACCTGGCAGACCCTGGGGGCCTTTCACCACATGGGATCCTCTGCGGCCTCCCAGCTGTTGGTCCCAACACAGGAATTGCTCGAGAATTTGGTTCCATTCCCGGGGTCAAGAGCTGCCCCCAGAGCCAGGGCACTTTGCTCTTGCACGTCCGGATCTGCATGTCAAGCTGGCTGGCCCACAGAGGCTCCCAGACGTGGCTCCGATGCAAGACCGGGATCAGCATCAGGCCCTGGCTCTGCCTCCTCGACTCAAAAGATTCAAACTGTGGGCCTAGATCAGGCTGCAGACCACCAGTCATTTCAAATCCTGGTTCCGCATCTAGATAGTGAGAGTTCAGAAGCAGCAAAGTTTGTCCTCTCACCCCTGAATCCCAGGAAAGATCTAGCTCAGCATCCGCGGCTTGCTAAGGTTGTTCGAACTCCACACCGATTTGTGTCCCAACCTAAGCGTCAAAAACCGATCTTGGAGGATGAGAAAGGACCTTTGAGGACGGATATCGATTCTCCTGAATTTTCTCTAGAATCCCAGAAGGGCCCCGATGACTTGTCTAAAGGCCACTGAGCCAGGTGAAACTTACCAATTTCAGCAAGATGCCCTACCTGTCTCAAAACCTAGAGACACCAGGAGAGCCAATCCTCTCCAGCCCAGCAGGAAGACCCTGCTCAGCCTCCACAGGGCCCTGAGGAGGCAGGACTCTCTCCAGCCGAGCAGGAGGCCCCAGCTACTTATGTAGAGTCCGGAGAGGAGGTAGAACATTCTCTAACACAGCGGGAGGCCCCAGCTCAACCTCCGAAGCCCCCTGAGGAGATAGAACGTTCTCCAACCCAGCAGCAGTTCCCAGATCCACCTGCACAGCCCCCGGAGGATGTAGAAGTTTCTCTAACACGGCAGGAGGACCCAGCTCAACATCCACAGCCCTTCCTGTGCAGGCGGAACCTTCTCCCGGTCAGCAGGAGCAGCCAGTTCAGCCTGCTGGGTCTCCTGGGGAGAGTGAACTTTCTCCAGTTCAGCAACAGGCCCCAGCTCAGGCTCCCGAGTTCCCTATGAAGAGTATAGCTCAAAGTCCACCACATCATGAGGTGACGGTTCAACCCCCAAGTCAGGACCAAGCTCATGATTATACCTTGCCCGTCGTTACAGTTGTAGCCCAGACCTAGCCCACTAACGTGCGGGTGTGGTCATTACCATAAGCACACAGCCTACCGCGCGGGGGCTGAAACTTCTCCAGGCTAGCAGGAGACCTCAGCCCGGCGTCCAGGCCTCCCTGTGGAGGCTGAACTTTCTTGCAGTGAGCAGGAGCAGCCAGCTCAGACTTTGGGGTGTCCTGAGGAGAGTGAGCCTTGTCCAATCCAACAGGAGCAACCAGCTCAGTCTCCAGAGCATCACGAGATGACAGTTTTACCTCCACGACACCAACACCCTAAGTATTCAAACTTGTCCAAGATTAACCTCCCAGGGCTGCAGCTTACCATAACAGTAGAGGCTGCTGCAGAGGGGGGGGGACTTTTCCAGTCTGCCAGGAGTCCACAGCTCAGCCCTCATGGCCAACTCAGGAAGCCGAACATTCTACAACCCAGCAGGAGGTGCCAACTCTGCCTCCAGGGCCTCCTGAAGAGGTGGAGCCTTTTTCCTTTCAACAAGAGGCTTCAGTTCGACCTGCAGCACCTATTAAGGAGGAGAAACCCTCTTTTACCCAGCGGGAGGCTGAGGCCGAAACTCCACAGACCCCTGAGGAGGAGGAACATTCTGCCACCCGGCAGGAGGCCCTAGGTCAGCCTCTAGAGCTCCCTAATGAAGTCGTAGCTCAACCTCTAGAGCCTCAAGAGGTAACAGCTTCCCCTGTAGGTCACGATCAAGTTCAGCCACCAGCACTGCACACTGTTGCTGTTAAACCTATGTATGTCTTGGTTACCACTAGGGTCCAGAGCTCACTGCTGAGGTCGAAACTTCAACCCCACCGGAGGCCCCAGCTCAGTCCACAGTGTCTCCTGAAGAGTGTGGAACGTTGAAAGACCAGCAAGAGGTAACAGTCCAGCAGCTAAGCCCCTCTGAAACTCATGGACATTCACCAATCCATCAGGAGGCCCTCACTCAGCCCGAAGAGTTTCCTAAGGAACCTTCCCCCAGCCAGCAAGAGAGCTCAGCTCCGCCTCCAGAGCCCCCTGCGGCTGTTGAACTTCCAGCAGTCCAGCAAGACTACCCAACGCAGCCACCAGCATCCTCCGTGGAGGATTCAATTCATAGTCCATTGAAGGACGAGATGACATTTTCACCACTAGGTCTGCCTTTTATCTCCAGAGGTCATGATTCAACACTGCCTAGTACAACAGTTACGCATGTGCATGTGGAGCTCACCGTGACTCCTCCAGAGCCTAGTGCCCATGTGGAACCTTCTCCAGTCTGGCAGGAGGGCCCTGCGAAGCCTTCGGTTCCCGCCGGGCAGCTTGGATTTTCTCCATCCCAATCCCCTCGCGCTGTTCATACTCCAGATTTCCCTTGCAAATGTTGACTCTGATCTAGCCCAGCGAGAGGCCTCATCTCAGACTCCAGATCACCTTCAGGAGGCAGGCCCTTCTCCAGTCCAACAGGAGGCCCCTGCTGGGCCACCAGAGCCCTCTATGGACGTTGAACCACCTGTGAACCAAAAGGAGGCCCCAGGTCTGCCACTAGAGCTCCCTGAACAGGGGCCCGAGCCTGAGCCCGTGCCCCAGGACGCTGCAGCTCCACCTCCAGATCCACCTGAGTTGGAACCTTCCCCACCTCAGCAGCTGACCGCCATCTTAACCTGCAGAACTGCCTGAGAAACATAGACTCATCCCTGGTCCACCAAGAGGCCCTTCCTCAGCCTCCAGGTCCCGCCAAGGAGGCAGAAGCTCCTCCAGTTCTGCACGAGGTCCCAGCTCGGCCCGCAGAGTCCCCTGGGCTGGTGGAATCCTCCCCCACCCAGCAGATGGCCCCGGCCCAGCCTCCAGAGCCCCCTATGGACGTGGCAGCTCCACCTCCAATGCATGATGAGATGACAGTTCCAACACAAACCAAGTCAGGATCAAGCTCAGAATCCAAAGTTGCCCATTATCACATTTCAACCCTTGGACCTCGAGACGACCAGCACTCCAGGACCCACCGTTCAGGCTGAACATGCTGCAGCCCTAAAGGAGACTACAGCTCCCTCTCCAAAGCCCTCCTGAGGTAACCTATCCACAAGCACACTGGGCTCAGCATCCGAACCTGACTCGAGTCACAGATCAACCTTTCCATCTGGCACTCACCATAACTCCAGAACCCACTGTGGAGGTTGAACACTCTCCAACATTGCACGAGAACCCAACTCAGCTTCCACAGCCACCTACAGAGGTCATAGCCCAACCTCCAGTGTATCAAGAGGAGACACTTTCAACACCAGCATCACCTGTGCTTCTAGACCTGGCAGACCCGGGGGGCCTTTCACCACATGGGATCCTCTGCGGCCTCCCAGCTGTTGGTCCCAACACAGGAATTGCTCGAGAATTTGGTTCCATTCCCGGGGTCAAGAGCTGCCCCCAGAGCCAGGGCACTTTGCTCTTGCACGTCCGGATCTGCATGTCAAGCTGGCTGGCCCACAGAGGCTCCCAGACGTGGCTCCGATGCAAGACCGGGATCAGCATCAGGCCCTGGCTCTGCCTCCTCGACTCAAAAGATTCCAACTGTGGACCTAGATCAGGCTGCAGACCACCAGTCATTTCAAATCCTGGTTCCGCATCTAGATAGTGAGAGTTCAGAAGCAGCAAAGTTTGTCCTCTCACCCCTGAATCCCAGGAAAGATCTAGCTCAGCATCCGCGGCTTGCTAAGGTTGTTCGAACTCCACACCGATTTGTGTCCCAACCTAAGCGTCAAAAACCGATCTTGGAGGATGAGAAAGGACCTTTGAGGACGGATATCGATTCTCCTGAATTTTCTCTAGAATCCCAGAAGGGCCCCGATGACTTGTCTAAAGGCCACTGAGCCAGGTGAAACTTACCAATTTCAGCAAGATGCCCTACCTGTCTCAAAACCTAGAGACACCAGGAGAGCCAATCCTCTCCAGCCCAGCAGGAAGACCCTGCTCAGCCTCCACAGGGCCCTGAGGAGGCAGGACTCTCTCCAGCCGAGCAGGAGGCCCCAGCTACATATGCAGAGTCCGGAGAGGAGGTAGAACATTCTCTAACACAGCGGGAGGCCCCAGCTCAACCTCCGAAGCCCCCTGAGGAGATAGAACGTTCTCCAACCCAGCAGCAGTTCCCAGATCCACCTGCACAGCCCCCGGAGGATGTAGAAGTTTCTCTAACACGGCAGGAGGACCCAGCTCAACATCCACAGCCCTTCCTGTGCAGGCGGAACCTTCTCCCGGTCAGCAGGAGCAGCCAGTTCAGCCTGCTGGGTCTCCTGGGGAGAGTGAACTTTCTCCAGTTCAGCAACAGGCCCCAGCTCAGGCTCCCGAGTTCCCTATGAAGAGTATAGCTCAAAGTCCACCACATCATGAGGTGACGGTTCAACCCCCAAGTCAGGACCAAGCTCATGATTATACCTTGCCCGTCGTTACAGTTGTAGCCCAGACGTAGCCCACTAACGTGCGGGTGTGGTCATTACCGTAAGCACACAGCCTACCGCGCGGGGGCTGAAACTTCTCCAGGCTAGCAGGAGACCTCAGCCCGGCGTCCAGGCCTCCCTGTGGAGGCTGAACTTTCTTGCAGTGAGCAGGAGCAGCCAGCTCA
This sequence comes from Cynocephalus volans, assembly GCF_027409185.1. Classification (NCBI taxonomy): domain Eukaryota; kingdom Metazoa; phylum Chordata; class Mammalia; order Dermoptera; family Cynocephalidae; genus Cynocephalus; species Cynocephalus volans. The sequence continues at coordinate 81,319,476 of NC_084471.1, read as the reverse complement.
GACTTTGGGGTGTCCTGAGGAGAGTGAGCCTTGTCCAATCCAACAGGAGCAACCAGCTCAGTCTCCAGAGCATCACGAGATGACAGTTTTACCTCCACGACACCAACACCCTAAGTATTCAAACTTGTCCAAGATTAACCTCCCAGGGCTGCAGCTTACCATAACAGTAGAGGCTGCTGCAGAGGGGGGGGGACTTTTCCAGTCTGCCAGGAGTCCACAGCTCAGCCCTCATGGCCAACTCAGGAAGCCGAACATTCTACAACCCAGCAGGAGGTGCCAACTCTGCCTCCAGGGCCTCCTGAAGAGGTGGAGCCTTTTTCCTTTCAACAAGAGGCTTCAGTTCGACCTGCAGCACCTATTAAGGAGGAGAAACCCTCTTTTACCCAGCGGGAGGCTGAGGCCGAAACTCCACAGACCCCTGAGGAGGAGGAACATTCTGCCACCCGGCAGGAGGCCCTAGGTCAGCCTCTAGAGCTCCCTAATGAAGTCGTAGCTCAACCTCTAGAGCCTCAAGAGGTAACAGCTTCCCCTGTAGGTCACGATCAAGTTCAGCCACCAGCACTGCACACTGTTGCTGTTAAACCTATGTATGTCTTGGTTACCACTAGGGTCCAGAGCTCACTGCTGAGGTCGAAACTTCAACCCCACCGGAGGCCCCAGCTCAGTCCACAGTGTCTCCTGAAGAGTGTGGAACGTTGAAAGACCAGCAAGAGGTAACAGTCCAGCAGCTAAGCCCCTCTGAAACTCATGGACATTCACCAATCCATCAGGAGGCCCTCACTCAGCCCGAAGAGTTTCCTAAGGAACCTTCCCCCAGCCAGCAAGAGAGCTCAGCTCCGCCTCCAGAGCCCCCTGCGGCTGTTGAACTTCCAGCAGTCCAGCAAGACTACCCAACGCAGCCACCAGCATCCTCCGTGGAGGATTCAATTCATAGTCCATTGAAGGACGAGATGACATTTTCACCACTAGGTCTGCCTTTTATCTCCAGAGGTCATGATTCAACACTGCCTAGTACAACAGTTACGCATGTGCATGTGGAGCTCACCGTGACTCCTCCAGAGCCTAGTGCCCATGTGGAACCTTCTCCAGTCTGGCAGGAGGGCCCTGCGAAGCCTTCGGTTCCCGCCGGGCAGCTTGGATTTTCTCCATCCCAATCCCCTCGCGCTGTTCATACTCCAGATTTCCCTTGCAAATGTTGACTCTGATCTAGCCCAGCGAGAGGCCTCATCTCAGACTCCAGATCACCTTCAGGAGGCAGGCCCTTCTCCAGTCCAACAGGAGGCCCCTGCTGGGCCACCAGAGCCCTCTATGGACGTTGAACCACCTGTGAACCAAAAGGAGGCCCCAGGTCTGCCACTAGAGCTCCCTGAACAGGGGCCCGAGCCTGAGCCCGTGCCCCAGGACGCTGCAGCTCCACCTCCAGATCCACCTGAGTTGGAACCTTCCCCACCTCAGCAGCTGACCGCCATCTTAACCTGCAGAACTGCCTGAGAAACATAGACTCATCCCTGGTCCACCAAGAGGCCCTTCCTCAGCCTCCAGGTCCCGCCAAGGAGGCAGAAGCTCCTCCAGTTCTGCACGAGGTCCCAGCTCGGCCCGCAGAGTCCCCTGGGCTGGTGGAATCCTCCCCCACCCAGCAGATGGCCCCGGCCCAGCCTCCAGAGCCCCCTATGGACGTGGCAGCTCCACCTCCAATGCATGATGAGATGACAGTTCCAACACAAACCAAGTCAGGATCAAGCTCAGAATCCAAAGTTGCCCATTATCACATTTCAACCCTTGGACCTCGAGACGACCAGCACTCCAGGACCCACCGTTCAGGCTGAACATGCTGCAGCCCTAAAGGAGACTACAGCTCCCTCTCCAAAGCCCTCCTGAGGTAACCTATCCACATGCACACTGGGCTCAGCATCCGAACCTGACTCGAGTCACAGATCAACCTTTCCATCTGGCACTCACCATAACTCCAGAACCCACTGTGGAGGTTGAACACTCTCCAACATTGCACGAGAACCCAACTCAGCTTCCACAGCCACCTACAGAGGTCATTGCCCAACCTCCAGTGTATCAAGAGGAGACACTTTCAACACCAGCATCACCTGTGCTTCTAGACCTGGCAGACCCGGGGGGCCTTTCACCACATGGGATCCTCTGCGGCCTCCCAGCTGTTGGTCCCAACACAGGAATTGCTCGAGAATTTGGTTCCATTCCCGGGGTCAAGAGCTGCCCCCAGAGCCAGGGCACTTTGCTCTTGCACGTCCGGATCTGCATGTCAAGCTGGCTGGCCCACAGAGGCTCCCAGACGTGGCTCCGATGCAAGACCGGGATCAGCATCAGGCCCTGGCTCTGCCTCCTCGACTCAAAAGATTCAAACTGTGGGCCTAGATCAGGCTGCAGACCACCAGTCATTTCAAATCCTGGTTCCGCATCTAGATAGTGAGAGTTCAGAAGCAGCAAAGTTTGTCCTCTCACCCCTGAATCCCAGGAAAGATCTAGCTCAGCATCCGCGGCTTGCTAAGGTTGTTCGAACTCCACACCGATTTGTGTCCCAACCTAAGCGTCAAAAACCGATCTTGGAGGATGAGAAAGGACCTTTGAGGACGGATATCGATTCTCCTGAATTTTCTCTAGAATCCCAGAAGGGCCCCGATGACTTGTCTAAAGGCCACTGAGCCAGGTGAAACTTACCAATTTCAGCAAGATGCCCTACCTGTCTCAAAACCTAGAGACACCAGGAGAGCCAATCCTCTCCAGCCCAGCAGGAAGACCCTGCTCAGCCTCCACAGGGCCCTGAGGAGGCAGGACTCTCTCCAGCCGAGCAGGAGGCCCCAGCTACATATGTAGAGTCCGGAGAGGAGGTAGAACATTCTCTAACACAGCGGGAGGCCCCAGCTCAACCTCCGAAGCCCCCTGAGGAGATAGAACGTTCTCCAACCCAGCAGCAGTTCCCAGATCCACCTGCACAGCCCCCGGAGGATGTAGAAGTTTCTCTAACACGGCAGGAGGACCCAGCTCAACATCCACAGCCCTTCCTGTGCAGGCGGAACCTTCTCCCGGTCAGCAGGAGCAGCCAGTTCAGCCTGCTGGGTCTCCTGGGGAGAGTGAACTTTCTCCAGTTCAGCAACAGGCCCCAGCTCAGGCTCCCGAGTTCCCTATGAAGAGTATAGCTCAAAGTCCACCACATCATGAGGTGACGGTTCAACCCCCAAGTCAGGACCAAGCTCATGATTATACCTTGCCCGTCGTTACAGTTGTAGCCCAGACGTAGCCCACTAACGTGCGGGTGTGGTCATTACCATAAGCACACAGCCTACCGCGCGGGGGCTGAAACTTCTCCAGGCTAGCAGGAGACCTCAGCCCGGCGTCCAGGCCTCCCTGTGGAGGCTGAACTTTCTTGCAGTGAGCAGGAGCAGCCAGCTCAGACTTTGGGGTGTCCTGAGGAGAGTGAGCCTTGTCCAATCCAACAGGAGCAACCAGCTCAGTCTCCAGAGCATCACGAGATGACAGTTTTACCTCCACGACACCAACACCCTAAGTATTCAAACTTGTCCAAGATTAACCTCCCAGGGCTGCAGCTTACCATAACAGTAGAGGCTGCTGCAGAGGGGGGGGGACTTTTCCAGTCTGCCAGGAGTCCACAGCTCAGCCCTCATGGCCAACTCAGGAAGCCGAACATTCTACAACCCAGCAGGAGGTGCCAACTCTGCCTCCAGGGCCTCCTGAAGAGGTGGAGCCTTTTTCCTTTCAACAAGAGGCTTCAGTTCGATCTGCAGCACCTATTAAGGAGGAGAAACCCTCTTTTACCCAGCGGGAGGCTGAGGCCGAAACTCCACAGACCCCTGAGGAGGAGGAACATTCTGCCACCCGGCAGGAGGCCCTAGGTCAGCCTCTAGAGCTCCCTAATGAAGTCGTAGCTCAACCTCTAGAGCCTCAAGAGGTAACAGCTTCCCCTGTAGGTCACGATCAAGTTCAGCCACCAGCACTGCACACTGTTGCTGTTAAACCTATGTATGTCTTGGTTACCACTAGGGTCCAGAGCTCACTGCTGAGGTCGAAACTTCAACCCCACCGGAGGCCCCAGCTCAGTCCACAGTGTCTCCTGAAGAGTGTGGAACGTTGAAAGACCAGCAAGAGGTAACAGTCCAGCAGCTAAGCCCCTCTGAAACTCATGGACATTCACCAATCCATCAGGAGGCCCTCACTCAGCCCGAAGAGTTTCCTAAGGAACCTTCCCCCAGCCAGCAAGAGAGCTCAGCTCCGCCTCCAGAGCCCCCTGCGGCTGTTGAACTTCCAGCAGTCCAGCAAGACTACCCAACGCAGCCACCAGCATCCTCCGTGGAGGATTCAATTCATAGTCCATTGAAGGACGAGATGACATTTTCACCACTAGGTCTGCCTTTTATCTCCAGAGGTCATGATTCAACACTGCCTAGTACAACAGTTACGCATGTGCATGTGGAGCTCACCGTGACTCCTCCAGAGCCTAGTGCCCATGTGGAACCTTCTCCAGTCTGGCAGGAGGGCCCTGCGAAGCCTTCGGTTCCCGCCGGGCAGCTTGGATTTTCTCCATCCCAATCCCCTCGCGCTGTTCATACTCCAGATTTCCCTTGCAAATGTTGACTCTGATCTAGCCCAGCGAGAGGCCTCATCTCAGACTCCAGATCACCTTCAGGAGGCAGGCCCTTCTCCAGTCCAACAGGAGGCCCCTGCTGGGCCACCAGAGCCCTCTATGGACGTTGAACCACCTGTGAACCAAAAGGAGGCCCCAGGTCTGCCACTAGAGCTCCCTGAACAGGGGCCCGAGCCTGAGCCCGTGCCCCAGGACGCTGCAGCTCCACCTCCAGATCCACCTGAGTTGGAACCTTCCCCACCTCAGCAGCTGACCGCCATCTTAACCTGCAGAACTGCCTGAGAAACATAGACTCATCCCTGGTCCACCAAGAGGCCCTTCCTCAGCCTCCAGGTCCCGCCAAGGAGGCAGAAGCTCCTCCAGTTCTGCACGAGGTCCCAGCTCGGCCCGCAGAGTCCCCTGGGCTGGTGGAATCCTCCCCCACCCAGCAGATGGCCCCGGCCCAGCCTCCAGAGCCCCCTATGGACGTGGCAGCTCCACCTCCAATGCATGATGAGATGACAGTTCCAACACAAACCAAGTCAGGATCAAGCTCAGAATCCAAAGTTGCCCATTATCACATTTCAACCCTTGGACCTCGAGACGACCAGCACTCCAGGACCCACCGTTCAGGCTGAACATGCTGCAGCCCTAAAGGAGACTACAGCTCCCTCTCCAAAGCCCTCCTGAGGTAACCTATCCACATGCACACTGGGCTCAGCATCCGAACCTGACTCGAGTCACAGATCAACCTTTCCATCTGGCACTCACCATAACTCCAGAACCCACTGTGGAGGTTGAACACTCTCCAACATTGCACGAGAACCCAACTCAGCTTCCACAGCCACCTACAGAGGTCATTGCCCAACCTCCAGTGTATCAAGAGGAGACACTTTCAACACCAGCATCACCTGTGCTTCTAGACCTGGCAGACCCGGGGGGCCTTTCACCACATGGGATCCTCTGCGGCCTCCCAGCTGTTGGTCCCAACACAGGAATTGCTCGAGAATTTGGTTCCATTCCCGGGGTCAAGAGCTGCCCCCAGAGCCAGGGCACTTTGCTCTTGCACGTCCGGATCTGCATGTCAAGCTGGCTGGCCCACAGAGGCTCCCAGACGTGGCTCCGATGCAAGACCGGGATCAGCATCAGGCCCTGGCTCTGCCTCCTCGACTCAAAAGATTCAAACTGTGGGCCTAGATCAGGCTGCAGACCACCAGTCATTTCAAATCCTGGTTCCGCATCTAGATAGTGAGAGTTCAGAAGCAGCAAAGTTTGTCCTCTCACCCCTGAATCCCAGGAAAGATCTAGCTCAGCATCCGCGGCTTGCTAAGGTTGTTCGAACTCCACACCGATTTGTGTCCCAACCTAAGCGTCAAAAACCGATCTTGGAGGATGAGAAAGGACCTTTGAGGACGGATATCGATTCTCCTGAATTTTCTCTAGAATCCCAGAAGGGCCCCGATGACTTGTCTAAAGGCCACTGAGCCAGGTGAAACTTACCAATTTCAGCAAGATGCCCTACCTGTCTCAAAACCTAGAGACACCAGGAGAGCCAATCCTCTCCAGCCCAGCAGGAAGACCCTGCTCAGCCTCCACAGGGCCCTGAGGAGGCAGGACTCTCTCCAGCCGAGCAGGAGGCCCCAGCTACATATGTAGAGTCCGGAGAGGAGGTAGAACATTCTCTAACACAGCGGGAGGCCCCAGCTCAACCTCCGAAGCCCCCTGAGGAGATAGAACGTTCTCCAACCCAGCAGCAGTTCCCAGATCCACCTGCACAGCCCCCGGAGGATGTAGAAGTTTCTCTAACACGGCAGGAGGACCCAGCTCAACATCCACAGCCCTTCCTGTGCAGGCGGAACCTTCTCCCGGTCAGCAGGAGCAGCCAGTTCAGCCTGCTGGGTCTCCTGGGGAGAGTGAACTTTCTCCAGTTCAGCAACAGGCCCCAGCTCAGGCTCCCGAGTTCCCTATGAAGAGTATAGCTCAAAGTCCACCACATCATGAGGTGACGGTTCAACCCCCAAGTCAGGACCAAGCTCATGATTATACCTTGCCCGTCGTTACAGTTGTAGCCCAGACGTAGCCCACTAACGTGCGGGTGTGGTCATTACCATAAGCACACAGCCTACCGCGCGGGGGCTGAAACTTCTCCAGGCTAGCAGGAGACCTCAGCCCGGCGTCCAGGCCTCCCTGTGGAGGCTGAACTTTCTTGCAGTGAGCAGGAGCAGCCAGCTCAGACTTTGGGGTGTCCTGAGGAGAGTGAGCCTTGTCCAATCCAACAGGAGCAACCAGCTCAGTCTCCAGAGCATCACGAGATGACAGTTTTACCTCCACGACACCAACACCCTAAGTATTCAAACTTGTCCAAGATTAACCTCCCAGGGCTGCAGCTTACCATAACAGTAGAGGCTGCTGCAGAGGGGGGGGGACTTTTCCAGTCTGCCAGGAGTCCACAGCTCAGCCCTCATGGCCAACTCAGGAAGCCGAACATTCTACAACCCAGCAGGAGGTGCCAACTCTGCCTCCAGGGCCTCCTGAAGAGGTGGAGCCTTTTTCCTTTCAACAAGAGGCTTCAGTTCGATCTGCAGCACCTATTAAGGAGGAGAAACCCTCTTTTACCCAGCGGGAGGCTGAGGCCGAAACTCCACAGACCCCTGAGGAGGAGGAACATTCTGCCACCCGGCAGGAGGCCCTAGGTCAGCCTCTAGAGCTCCCTAATGAAGTCGTAGCTCAACCTCTAGAGCCTCAAGAGGTAACAGCTTCCCCTGTAGGTCACGATCAAGTTCAGCCACCAGCACTGCACACTGTTGCTGTTAAACCTATGTATGTCTTGGTTACCACTAGGGTCCAGAGCTCACTGCTGAGGTCGAAACTTCAACCCCACCGGAGGCCCCAGCTCAGTCCACAGTGTCTCCTGAAGAGTGTGGAACGTTGAAAGACCAGCAAGAGGTAACAGTCCAGCAGCTAAGCCCCTCTGAAACTCATGGACATTCACCAATCCATCAGGAGGCCCTCACTCAGCCCGAAGAGTTTCCTAAGGAACCTTCCCCCAGCCAGCAAGAGAGCTCAGCTCCGCCTCCAGAGCCCCCTGCGGCTGTTGAACTTCCAGCAGTCCAGCAAGACTACCCAACGCAGCCACCAGCATCCTCCGTGGAGGATTCAATTCATAGTCCATTGAAGGACGAGATGACATTTTCACCACTAGGTCTGCCTTTTATCTCCAGAGGTCATGATTCAACACTGCCTAGTACAACAGTTACGCATGTGCATGTGGAGCTCACCGTGACTCCTCCAGAGCCTAGTGCCCATGTGGAACCTTCTCCAGTCTGGCAGGAGGGCCCTGCGAAGCCTTCGGTTCCCGCCGGGCAGCTTGGATTTTCTCCATCCCAATCCCCTCGCGCTGTTCATACTCCAGATTTCCCTTGCAAATGTTGACTCTGATCTAGCCCAGCGAGAGGCCTCATCTCAGACTCCAGATCACCTTCAGGAGGCAGGCCCTTCTCCAGTCCAACAGGAGGCCCCTGCTGGGCCACCAGAGCCCTCTATGGACGTTGAACCACCTGTGAACCAAAAGGAGGCCCCAGGTCTGCCACTAGAGCTCCCTGAACAGGGGCCCGAGCCTGAGCCCGTGCCCCAGGACGCTGCAGCTCCACCTCCAGATCCACCTGAGTTGGAACCTTCCCCACCTCAGCAGCTGACCGCCATCTTAACCTGCAGAACTGCCTGAGAAACATAGACTCATCCCTGGTCCACCAAGAGGCCCTTCCTCAGCCTCCAGGTCCCGCCAAGGAGGCAGAAGCTCCTCCAGTTCTGCACGAGGTCCCAGCTCGGCCCGCAGAGTCCCCTGGGCTGGTGGAATCCTCCCCCACCCAGCAGATGGCCCCGGCCCAGCCTCCAGAGCCCCCTATGGACGTGGCAGCTCCACCTCCAATGCATGATGAGATGACAGTTCCAACACAAACCAAGTCAGGATCAAGCTCAGAATCCAAAGTTGCCCATTATCACATTTCAACCCTTGGACCTCGAGACGACCAGCACTCCAGGACCCACCGTTCAGGCTGAACATGCTGCAGCCCTAAAGGAGACTACAGCTCCCTCTCCAAAGCCCTCCTGAGGTAACCTATCCACATGCACACTGGGCTCAGCATCCGAACCTGACTCGAGTCACAGATCAACCTTTCCATCTGGCACTCACCATAACTCCAGAACCCACTGTGGAGGTTGAACACTCTCCAACATTGCACGAGAACCCAACTCAGCTTCCACAGCCACCTACAGAGGTCATAGCCCAACCTCCAGTGTATCAAGAGGAGACACTTTCAACACCAGCATCACCTGTGCTTCTAGACCTGGCAGACCCGGGGGGCCTTTCACCACATGGGATCCTCTGCGGCCTCCCAGCTGTTGGTCCCAACACAGGAATTGCTCGAGAATTTGGTTCCATTCCCGGGGTCAAGAGCTGCCCCCAGAGCCAGGGCACTTTGCTCTTGCACGTCCGGATCTGCATGTCAAGCTGGCTGGCCCACAGAGGCTCCCAGACGTGGCTCCGATGCAAGACCGGGATCAGCATCAGGCCCTGGCTCTGCCTCCTCGACTCAAAAGATTCAAACTGTGGGCCTAGATCAGGCTGCAGACCACCAGTCATTTCAAATCCTGGTTCCGCATCTAGATAGTGAGAGTTCAGAAGCAGCAAAGTTTGTCCTCTCACCCCTGAATCCCAGGAAAGATCTAGCTCAGCATCCGCGGCTTGCTAAGGTTGTTCGAACTCCACACCGATTTGTGTCCCAACCTAAGCGTCAAAAACCGATCTTGGAGGATGAGAAAGGACCTTTGAGGACGGATATCGATTCTCCTGAATTTTCTCTAGAATCCCAGAAGGGCCCCGATGACTTGTCTAAAGGCCACTGAGCCAGGTGAAACTTACCAATTTCAGCAAGATGCCCTACCTGTCTCAAAACCTAGAGACACCAGGAGAGCCAATCCTCTCCAGCCCAGCAGGAAGACCCTGCTCAGCCTCCACAGGGCCCTGAGGAGGCAGGACTCTCTCCAGCCGAGCAGGAGGCCCCAGCTACATATGTAGAGTCCGGAGAGGAGGTAGAACATTCTCTAACACAGCGGGAGGCCCCAGCTCAACCTCCGAAGCCCCCTGAGGAGATAGAACGTTCTCCAACCCAGCAGCAGTTCCCAGATCCACCTGCACAGCCCCCGGAGGATGTAGAAGTTTCTCTAACACGGCAGGAGGACCCAGCTCAACATCCACAGCCCTTCCTGTGCAGGCGGAACCTTCTCCCGGTCAGCAGGAGCAGCCAGTTCAGCCTGCTGGGTCTCCTGGGGAGAGTGAACTTTCTCCAGTTCAGCAACAGGCCCCAGCTCAGGCTCCCGAGTTCCCTATGAAGAGTATAGCTCAAAGTCCACCACATCATGAGGTGACGGTTCAACCCCCAAGTCAGGACCAAGCTCATGATTATACCTTGCCCGTCGTTACAGTTGTAGCCCAGACGTAGCCCACTAACGTGCGGGTGTGGTCATTACCATAAGCACACAGCCTACCGCGCGGGGGCTGAAACTTCTCCAGGCTAGCAGGAGACCTCAGCCCGGCGTCCAGGCCTCCCTGTGGAGGCTGAACTTTCTTGCAGTGAGCAGGAGCAGCCAGCTCAGACTTTGGGGTGTCCTGAGGAGAGTGAGCCTTGTCCAATCCAACAGGAGCAACCAGCTCAGTCTCCAGAGCATCACGAGATGACAGTTTTACCTCCACGACACCAACACCCTAAGTATTCAAACTTGTCCAAGATTAACCTCCCAGGGCTGCAGCTTACCATAACAGTAGAGGCTGCTGCAGAGGGGGGGGGACTTTTCCAGTCTGCCAGGAGTCCACAGCTCAGCCCTCATGGCCAACTCAGGAAGCCGAACATTCTACAACCCAGCAGGAGGTGCCAACTCTGCCTCCAGGGCCTCCTGAAGAGGTGGAGCCTTTTTCCTTTCAACAAGAGGCTTCAGTTCGACCTGCAGCACCTATTAAGGAGGAGAAACCCTCTTTTACCCAGCGGGAGGCTGAGGCCGAAACTCCACAGACCCCTGAGGAGGAGGAACATTCTGCCACCCGGCAGGAGGCCCTAGGTCAGCCTCTAGAGCTCCCTAATGAAGTCGTAGCTCAACCTCTAGAGCCTCAAGAGGTAACAGCTTCCCCTGTAGGTCACGATCAAGTTCAGCCACCAGCACTGCACACTGTTGCTGTTAAACCTATGTATGTCTTGGTTACCACTAGGGTCCAGAGCTCACTGCTGAGGTCGAAACTTCAACCCCACCGGAGGCCCCAGCTCAGTCCACAGTGTCTCCTGAAGAGTGTGGAATGTTGAAAGACCAGCAAGAGGTAACAGTCCAGCAGCTAAGCCCCTCTGAAACTCATGGACATTCACCAATCCATCAGGAGGCCCTCACTCAGCCCGAAGAGTTTCCTAAGGAACCTTCCCCCAGCCAGCAAGAGAGCTCAGCTCCGCCTCCAGAGCCCCCTGCGGCTGTTGAACTTCCAGCAGTCCAGCAAGACTACCCAACGCAGCCACCAGCATCCTCCGTGGAGGATTCAATTCATAGTCCATTGAAGGACGAGATGACATTTTCACCACTAGGTCTGCCTTTTATCTCCAGAGGTCATGATTCAACACTGCCTAGTACAACAGTTACGCATGTGCATGTGGAGCTCACCGTGACTCCTCCAGAGCCTAGTGCCCATGTGGAACCTTCTCCAGTCTGGCAGGAGGGCCCTGCGAAGCCTTCGGTTCCCGCCGGGCAGCTTGGATTTTCTCCATCCCAATCCCCTCGCGCTGTTCATACTCCAGATTTCCCTTGCAAATGTTGACTCTGATCTAGCCCAGCGAGAGGCCTCATCTCAGACTCCAGATCACCTTCAGGAGGCAGGCCCTTCTCCAGTCCAACAGGAGGCCCCTGCTGGGCCACCAGAGCCCTCTATGGACGTTGAACCACCTGTGAACCAAAAGGAGGCCCCAGGTCTGCCACTAGAGCTCCCTGAACAGGGGCCCGAGCCTGAGCCCGTGCCCCAGGACGCTGCAGCTCCACCTCCAGATCCACCTGAGTTGGAACCTTCCCCACCTCAGCAGCTGACCGCCATCTTAACCTGCAGAACTGCCTGAGAAACATAGACTCATCCCTGGTCCACCAAGAGGCCCTTCCTCAGCCTCCAGGTCCCGCCAAGGAGGCAGAAGCTCCTCCAGTTCTGCACGAGGTCCCAGCTCGGCCCGCAGAGTCCCCTGGGCTGGTGGAATCCTCCCCCACCCAGCAGATGGCCCCGGCCCAGCCTCCAGAGCCCCCTATGGACGTGGCAGCTCCACCTCCAATGCATGATGAGATGACAGTTCCAACACAAACCAAGTCAGGATCAAGCTCAGAATCCAAAGTTGCCCATTATCACATTTCAACCCTTGGACCTCGAGATGACCAGCACTCCAGGACCCACCGTTCAGGCTGAACATGCTGCAGCCCTAAAGGAGACTACAGCTCCCTCTCCAAAGCCCTCCTGAGGTAACCTATCCACATGCACACTGGGCTCAGCATCCGAACCTGACTCGAGTCACAGATCAACCTTTCCATCTGGCACTCACCATAACTCCAGAACCCACTGTGGAGGTTGAACACTCTCCAACATTGCACGAGAACCCAACTCAGCTTCCACAGCCACCTACAGAGGTCATAGCCCAACCTCCAGTGTATCAAGAGGAGACACTTTCAACACCAGCATCACCTGTGCTTCTAGACCTGGCAGACCCGGGGGGCCTTTCACCACATGGGATCCTCTGCGGCCTCCCAGCTGTTGGTCCCAACACAGGAATTGCTCGAGAATTTGGTTCCATTCCCGGGGTCAAGAGCTGCCCCCAGAGCCAGGGCACTTTGCTCTTGCACGTCCGGATCTGCATGTCAAGCTGGCTGGCCCACAGAGGCTCCCAGACGTGGCTCCGATGCAAGACCGGGATCAGCATCAGGCCCTGGCTCTGCCTCCTCGACTCAAAAGATTCAAACTGTGGGCCTAGATCAGGCTGCAGACCACCAGTCATTTCAAATCCTGGTTCCGCATCTAGATAGTGAGAGTTCAGAAGCAGCAAAGTTTGTCCTCTCACCCCTGAATCCCAGGAAAGATCTAGCTCAGCATCCGCGGCTTGCTAAGGTTGTTCGAACTCCACACCGATTTGTGTCCCAACCTAAGCGTCAAAAACCGATCTTGGAGGATGAGAAAGGACCTTTGAGGACGGATATCGATTCTCCTGAATTTTCTCTAGAATCCCAGAAGGGCCCCGATGACTTGTCTAAAGGCCACTGAGCCAGGTGAAACTTACCAATTTCAGCAAGATGCCCTACCTGTCTCAAAACCTAGAGACACCAGGAGAGCCAATCCTCTCCAGCCCAGCAGGAAGACCCTGCTCAGCCTCCACAGGGCCCTGAGGAGGCAGGACTCTCTCCAGCCGAGCAGGAGGCCCCAGCTACATATGTAGAGTCCGGAGAGGAGGTAGAACATTCTCTAACACAGCGGGAGGCCCCAGCTCAACCTCCGAAGCCCCCTGAGGAGATAGAACGTTCTCCAACCCAGCAGCAGTTCCCAGATCCACCTGCACAGCCCCCGGAGGATGTAGAAGTTTCTCTAACACGGCAGGAGGACCCAGCTCAACATCCACAGCCCTTCCTGTGCAGGCGGAACCTTCTCCCGGTCAGCAGGAGCAGCCAGTTCAGCCTGCTGGGTCTCCTGGGGAGAGTGAACTTTCTCCAGTTCAGCAACAGGCCCCAGCTCAGGCTCCCGAGTTCCCTATGAAGAGTATAGCTCAAAGTCCACCACATCATGAGGTGACGGTTCAACCCCCAAGTCAGGACCAAGCTCATGATTATACCTTGCCCGTCGTTACAGTTGTAGCCCAGACGTAGCCCACTAACGTGCGGGTGTGGTCATTACCATAAGCACACAGCCTACCGCGCGGGGGCTGAAACTTCTCCAGGCTAGCAGGAGACCTCAGCCCGGCGTCCAGGCCTCCCTGTGGAGGCTGAACTTTCTTGCAGTGAGCAGGAGCAGCCAGCTCAGACTTTGGGGTGTCCTGAGGAGAGTGAGCCTTGTCCAATCCAACAGGAGCAACCAGCTCAGTCTCCAGAGCATCACGAGATGACAGTTTTACCTCCACGACACCAACACCCTAAGTATTCAAACTTGTCCAAGATTAACCTCCCAGGGCTGCAGCTTACCATAACAGTAGAGGCTGCTGCAGAGGGGGGGGGACTTTTCCAGTCTGCCAGGAGTCCACAGCTCAGCCCTCATGGCCAACTCAGGAAGCCGAACATTCTACAACCCAGCAGGAGGTGCCAACTCTGCCTCCAGGGCCTCCTGAAGAGGTGGAGCCTTTTTCCTTTCAACAAGAGGCTTCAGTTCGACCTGCAGCACCTATTAAGGAGGAGAAACCCTCTTTTACCCAGCGGGAGGCTGAGGCCGAAACTCCACAGACCCCTGAGGAGGAGGAACATTCTGCCACCCGGCAGGAGGCCCTAGGTCAGCCTCTAGAGCTCCCTAATGAAGTCGTAGCTCAACCTCTAGAGCCTCAAGAGGTAACAGCTTCCCCTGTAGGTCACGATCAAGTTCAGCCACCAGCACTGCACACTGTTGCTGTTAAACCTATGTATGTCTTGGTTACCACTAGGGTCCAGAGCTCACTGCTGAGGTCGAAACTTCAACCCCACCGGAGGCCCCAGCTCAGTCCACAGTGTCTCCTGAAGAGTGTGGAACGTTGAAAGACCAGCAAGAGGTAACAGTCCAGCAGCTAAGCCCCTCTGAAACTCATGGACATTCACCAATCCATCAGGAGGCCCTCACTCAGCCCGAAGAGTTTCCTAAGGAACCTTCCCCCAGCCAGCAAGAGAGCTCAGCTCCGCCTCCAGAGCCCCCTGCGGCTGTTGAACTTCCAGCAGTCCAGCAAGACTACCCAACGCAGCCACCAGCATCCTCCGTGGAGGATTCAATTCATAGTCCATTGAAGGACGAGATGACATTTTCACCACTAGGTCTGCCTTTTATCTCCAGAGGTCATGATTCAACACTGCCTAGTACAACAGTTACGCATGTGCATGTGGAGCTCACCGTGACTCCTCCAGAGCCTAGTGCCCATGTGGAACCTTCTCCAGTCTGGCAGGAGGGCCCTGCGAAGCCTTCGGTTCCCGCCGGGCAGCTTGGATTTTCTCCATCCCAATCCCCTCGCGCTGTTCATACTCCAGATTTCCCTTGCAAATGTTGACTCTGATCTAGCCCAGCGAGAGGCCTCATCTCAGACTCCAGATCACCTTCAGGAGGCAGGCCCTTCTCCAGTCCAACAGGAGGCCCCTGCTGGGCCACCAGAGCCCTCTATGGACGTTGAACCACCTGTGAACCAAAAGGAGGCCCCAGGTCTGCCACTAGAGCTCCCTGAACAGGGGCCCGAGCCTGAGCCCGTGCCCCAGGACGCTGCAGCTCCACCTCCAGATCCACCTGAGTTGGAACCTTCCCCACCTCAGCAGCTGACCGCCATCTTAACCTGCAGAACTGCCTGAGAAACATAGACTCATCCCTGGTCCACCAAGAGGCCCTTCCTCAGCCTCCAGGTCCCGCCAAGGAGGCAGAAGCTCCTCCAGTTCTGCACGAGGTCCCAGCTCGGCCCGCAGAGTCCCCTGGGCTGGTGGAATCCTCCCCCACCCAGCAGATGGCCCCGGCCCAGCCTCCAGAGCCCCCTATGGACGTGGCAGCTCCACCTCCAATGCATGATGAGATGACAGTTCCAACACAAACCAAGTCAGGATCAAGCTCAGAATCCAAAGTTGCCCATTATCACATTTCAACCCTTGGACCTCGAGATGACCAGCACTCCAGGACCCACCGTTCAGGCTGAACATGCTGCAGCCCTAAAGGAGACTACAGCTCCCTCTCCAAAGCCCTCCTGAGGTAACCTATCCACATGCACACTGGGCTCAGCATCCGAACCTGACTCGAGTCACAGATCAACCTTTCCATCTGGCACTCACCATAACTCCAGAACCCACTGTGGAGGTTGAACACTCTCCAACATTGCACGAGAACCCAACTCAGCTTCCACAGCCACCTACAGAGGTCATAGCCCAACCTCCAGTGTATCAAGAGGAGACACTTTCAACACCAGCATCACCTGTGCTTCTAGACCTGGCAGACCCGGGGGGCCTTTCACCACATGGGATCCTCTGCGGCCTCCCAGCTGTTGGTCCCAACACAGGAATTGCTCGAGAATTTGGTTCCATTCCCGGGGTCAAGAGCTGCCCCCAGAGCCAGGGCACTTTGCTCTTGCACGTCCGGATCTGCATGTCAAGCTGGCTGGCCCACAGAGGCTCCCAGACGTGGCTCCGATGCAAGACCGGGATCAGCATCAGGCCCTGGCTCTGCCTCCTCGACTCAAAAGATTCAAACTGTGGGCCTAGATCAGGCTGCAGACCACCAGTCATTTCAAATCCTGGTTCCGCATCTAGATAGTGAGAGTTCAGAAGCAGCAAAGTTTGTCCTCTCACCCCTGAATCCCAGGAAAGATCTAGCTCAGCATCCGCGGCTTGCTAAGGTTGTTCGAACTCCACACCGATTTGTGTCCCAACCTAAGCGTCAAAAACCGATCTTGGAGGATGAGAAAGGACCTTTGAGGACGGATATCGATTCTCCTGAATTTTCTCTAGAATCCCAGAAGGGCCCCGATGACTTGTCTAAAGGCCACTGAGCCAGGTGAAACTTACCAATTTCAGCAAGATGCCCTACCTGTCTCAAAACCTAGAGACACCAGGAGAGCCAATCCTCTCCAGCCCAGCAGGAAGACCCTGCTCAGCCTCCACAGGGCCCTGAGGAGGCAGGACTCTCTCCAGCCGAGCAGGAGGCCCCAGCTACATATGTAGAGTCCGGAGAGGAGGTAGAACATTCTCTAACACAGCGGGAGGCCCCAGCTCAACCTCCGAAGCCCCCTGAGGAGATAGAACGTTCTCCAACCCAGCAGCAGTTCCCAGATCCACCTGCACAGCCCCCGGAGGATGTAGAAGTTTCTCTAACACGGCAGGAGGACCCAGCTCAACATCCACAGCCCTTCCTGTGCAGGCGGAACCTTCTCCCGGTCAGCAGGAGCAGCCAGTTCAGCCTGCTGGGTCTCCTGGGGAGAGTGAACTTTCTCCAGTTCAGCAACAGGCCCCAGCTCAGGCTCCCGAGTTCCCTATGAAGAGTATAGCTCAAAGTCCACCACATCATGAGGTGACGGTTCAACCCCCAAGTCAGGACCAAGCTCATGATTATACCTTGCCCGTCGTTACAGTTGTAGCCCAGACGTAGCCCACTAACGTGCGGGTGTGGTCATTACCATAAGCACACAGCCTACCGCGCGGGGGCTGAAACTTCTCCAGGCTAGCAGGAGACCTCAGCCCGGCGTCCAGGCCTCCCTGTGGAGGCTGAACTTTCTTGCAGTGAGCAGGAGCAGCCAGCTCAGACTTTGGGGTGTCCTGAGGAGAGTGAGCCTTGTCCAATCCAACAGGAGCAACCAGCTCAGTCTCCAGAGCATCACGAGATGACAGTTTTACCTCCACGACACCAACACCCTAAGTATTCAAACTTGTCCAAGATTAACCTCCCAGGGCTGCAGCTTACCATAACAGTAGAGGCTGCTGCAGAGGGGGGGGGACTTTTCCAGTCTGCCAGGAGTCCACAGCTCAGCCCTCATGGCCAACTCAGGAAGCCGAACATTCTACAACCCAGCAGGAGGTGCCAACTCTGCCTCCAGGGCCTCCTGAAGAGGTGGAGCCTTTTTCCTTTCAACAAGAGGCTTCAGTTCGACCTGCAGCACCTATTAAGGAGGAGAAACCCTCTTTTACCCAGCGGGAGGCTGAGGCCGAAACTCCACAGACCCCTGAGGAGGAGGAACATTCTGCCACCCGGCAGGAGGCCCTAGGTCAGCCTCTAGAGCTCCCTAATGAAGTCGTAGCTCAACCTCTAGAGCCTCAAGAGGTAACAGCTTCCCCTGTAGGTCACGATCAAGTTCAGCCACCAGCACTGCACACTGTTGCTGTTAAACCTATGTATGTCTTGGTTACCACTAGGGTCCAGAGCTCACTGCTGAGGTCGAAACTTCAACCCCACCGGAGGCCCCAGCTCAGTCCACAGTGTCTCCTGAAGAGTGTGGAACGTTGAAAGACCAGCAAGAGGTAACAGTCCAGCAGCTAAGCCCCTCTGAAACTCATGGACATTCACCAATCCATCAGGAGGCCCTCACTCAGCCCGAAGAGTTTCCTAAGGAACCTTCCCCCAGCCAGCAAGAGAGCTCAGCTCCGCCTCCAGAGCCCCCTGCGGCTGTTGAACTTCCAGCAGCCCAGCAAGACTACCCAACGCAGCCACCAGCATCCTCCGTGGAGGATTCAATTCATAGTCCATTGAAGGACGAGATGACATTTTCACCACTAGGTCTGCCTTTTATCTCCAGAGGTCATGATTCAACACTGCCTAGTACAACAGTTACGCATGTGCATGTGGAGCTCACCGTGACTCCTCCAGAGCCTAGTGCCCATGTGGAACCTTCTCCAGTCTGGCAGGAGGGCCCTGCGAAGCCTTCGGTTCCCGCCGGGCAGCTTGGATTTTCTCCATCCCAATCCCCTCGCGCTGTTCATACTCCAGATTTCCCTTGCAAATGTTGACTCTGATCTAGCCCAGCGAGAGGCCTCATCTCAGACTCCAGATCACCTTCAGGAGGCAGGCCCTTCTCCAGTCCAACAGGAGGCCCCTGCTGGGCCACCAGAGCCCTCTATGGACGTTGAACCACCTGTGAACCAAAAGGAGGCCCCAGGTCTGCCACTAGAGCTCCCTGAACAGGGGCCCGAGCCTGAGCCCGTGCCCCAGGACGCTGCAGCTCCACCTCCAGATCCACCTGAGTTGGAACCTTCCCCACCTCAGCAGCTGACCGCCATCTTAACCTGCAGAACTGCCTGAGAAACATAGACTCATCCCTGGTCCACCAAGAGGCCCTTCCTCAGCCTCCAGGTCCCGCCAAGGAGGCAGAAGCTCCTCCAGTTCTGCACGAGGTCCCAGCTCGGCCCGCAGAGTCCCCTGGGCTGGTGGAATCCTCCCCCACCCAGCAGATGGCCCCGGCCCAGCCTCCAGAGCCCCCTATGGACGTGGCAGCTCCACCTCCAATGCATGATGAGATGACAGTTCCAACACAAACCAAGTCAGGATCAAGCTCAGAATCCAAAGTTGCCCATTATCACATTTCAACCCTTGGACCTCGAGACGACCAGCACTCCAGGACCCACCGTTCAGGCTGAACATGCTGCAGCCCTAAAGGAGACTACAGCTCCCTCTCCAAAGCCCTCCTGAGGTAACCTATCCACAAGCACACTGGGCTCAGCATCCGAACCTGACTCGAGTCACAGATCAACCTTTCCATCTGGCACTCACCATAACTCCAGAACCCACTGTGGAGGTTGAACACTCTCCAACATTGCACGAGAACCCAACTCAGCTTCCACAGCCACCTACAGAGGTCATAGCCCAACCTCCAGTGTATCAAGAGGAGACACTTTCAACACCAGCATCACCTGTGCTTCTAGACCTGGCAGACCCGGGGGGCCTTTCACCACATGGGATCCTCTGCGGCCTCCCAGCTGTTGGTCCCAACACAGGAATTGCTCGAGAATTTGGTTCCATTCCCGGGGTCAAGAGCTGCCCCCAGAGCCAGGGCACTTTGCTCTTGCACGTCCGGATCTGCATGTCAAGCTGGCTGGCCCACAGAGGCTCCCAGACGTGGCTCCGATGCAAGACCGGGATCAGCATCAGGCCCTGGCTCTGCCTCCTCGACTCAAAAGATTCAAACTGTGGGCCTAGATCAGGCTGCAGACCACCAGTCATTTCAAATCCTGGTTCCGCATCTAGATAGTGAGAGTTCAGAAGCAGCAAAGTTTGTCCTCTCACCCCTGAATCCCAGGAAAGATCTAGCTCAGCATCCGCGGCTTGCTAAGGTTGTTCGAACTCCACACCGATTTGTGTCCCAACCTAAGCGTCAAAAACCGATCTTGGAGGATGAGAAAGGACCTTTGAGGACGGATATCGATTCTCCTGAATTTTCTCTAGAATCCCAGAAGGGCCCCGATGACTTGTCTAAAGGCCACTGAGCCAGGTGAAACTTACCAATTTCAGCAAGATGCCCTACCTGTCTCAAAACCTAGAGACACCAGGAGAGCCAATCCTCTCCAGCCCAGCAGGAAGACCCTGCTCAGCCTCCACAGCGCCCTGAGGAGGCAGGACTCTCTCCAGCCGAGCAGGAGGTCCCAGCTACATATGCAGAGTCCGGAGAGGAGGTAGAACATTCTCTAACACAGCGGGAGGCCCCAGCTCAACCTCCGAAGCCCCCTGAGGAGATAGAACGTTCTCCAACCCAGCAGCAGTTCCCAGATCCACCTGCACAGCCCCCGGAGGATGTAGAAGTTTCTCTAACACGGCAGGAGGACCCAGCTCAACATCCACAGCCCTTCCTGTGCAGGCGGAACCTTCTCCCGGTCAGCAGGAGCAGCCAGTTCAGCCTGCTGGGTCTCCTGGGGAGAGTGAACTTTCTCCAGTTCAGCAACAGGCCCCAGCTCAGGCTCCCGAGTTCCCTATGAAGAGTATAGCTCAAAGTCCACCACATCATGAGGTGACGGTTCAACCCCCAAGTCAGGACCATGCTCATGATTATACCTTGCCCGTCGTTACAGTTGTAGCCCAGACGTAGCCCACTAACGTGCGGGTGTGGTCATTACCATAAGCACACAGCCTACCGCGCGGGGGCTGAAACTTCTCCAGGCTAGCAGGAGACCTCAGCCCGGCGTCCAGGCCTCCCTGTGGAGGCTGAACTTTCTTGCAGTGAGCAGGAGCAGCCAGCTCAGACTTTGGGGTGTCCTGAGGAGAGTGAGCCTTGTCCAATCCAACAGGAGCAACCAGCTCAGTCTCCAGAGCATCACGAGATGACAGTTTTACCTCCACGACACCAACACCCTAAGTATTCAAACTTGTCCAAGATTAACCTCCCAGGGCTGCAGCTTACCATAACAGTAGAGGCTGCTGCAGAGGGGGGGGGACTTTTCCAGTCTGCCAGGAGTCCACAGCTCAGCCCTCATGGCCAACTCAGGAAGCCGAACATTCTACAACCCAGCAGGAGGTGCCAACTCTGCCTCCAGGGCCTCCTGAAGAGGTGGAGCCTTTTTCCTTTCAACAAGAGGCTTCAGTTCGACCTGCAGCACCTATTAAGGAGGAGAAACCCTCTTTTACCCAGCGGGAGGCTGAGGCCGAAACTCCACAGACCCCTGAGGAGGAGGAACATTCTGCCACCCGGCAGGA
Organism: Cynocephalus volans; assembly: GCF_027409185.1. Classification (NCBI taxonomy): domain Eukaryota; kingdom Metazoa; phylum Chordata; class Mammalia; order Dermoptera; family Cynocephalidae; genus Cynocephalus; species Cynocephalus volans. Next base: position 81,298,498 of record NC_084471.1, on the reverse strand, counting down.
GGCCCTAGGTCAGCCTCTAGAGCTCCCTAATGAAGTCGTAGCTCAACCTCTAGAGCCTCAAGAGGTAACAGCTTCCCCTGTAGGTCACGATCAAGTTCAGCCACCAGCACTGCACACTGTTGCTGTTAAACCTATGTATGTCTTGGTTACCACTAGGGTCCAGAGCTCACTGCTGAGGTCGAAACTTCAACCCCACCGGAGGCCCCAGCTCAGTCCACAGTGTCTCCTGAAGAGTGTGGAACGTTGAAAGACCAGCAAGAGGTAACAGTCCAGCAGCTAAGCCCCTCTGAAACTCATGGACATTCACCAATCCATCAGGAGGCCCTCACTCAGCCCGAAGAGTTTCCTAAGGAACCTTCCCCCAGCCAGCAAGAGAGCTCAGCTCCGCCTCCAGAGCCCCCTGCGGCTGTTGAACTTCCAGCAGCCCAGCAAGACTACCCAACGCAGCCACCAGCATCCTCCGTGGAGGATTCAATTCATAGTCCATTGAAGGACGAGATGACATTTTCACCACTAGGTCTGCCTTTTATCTCCAGAGGTCATGATTCAACACTGCCTAGTACAACAGTTACGCATGTGCATGTGGAGCTCACCGTGACTCCTCCAGAGCCTAGTGCCCATGTGGAACCTTCTCCAGTCTGGCAGGAGGGCCCTGCGAAGCCTTCGGTTCCCGCCGGGCAGCTTGGATTTTCTCCATCCCAATCCCCTCGCGCTGTTCATACTCCAGATTTCCCTTGCAAATGTTGACTCTGATCTAGCCCAGCAAGAGGCCTCATCTCAGACTCCAGATCACCTTCAGGAGGCAGGCCCTTCTCCAGTCCAACAGGAGGCCCCTGCTGGGCCACCAGAGCCCTCTATGGACGTTGAACCACCTGTGAACCAAAAGGAGGCCCCAGGTCTGCCACTAGAGCTCCCTGAACAGGGGCCCGAGCCTGAGCCCGTGCCCCAGGACGCTGCAGCTCCACCTCCAGATCCACCTGAGTTGGAACCTTCCCCACCTCAGCAGCTGACCGCCATCTTAACCTGCAGAACTGCCTGAGAAACATAGACTCATCCCTGGTCCACCAAGAGGCCCTTCCTCAGCCTCCAGGTCCCACCAAGGAGGCAGAAGCTCCTCCAGTTCTGCACGAGGTCCCAGCTCGGCCCGCAGAGTCCCCTGGGCTGGTGGAATCCTCCCCCACCCAGCAGATGGCCCCGGCCCAGCCTCCAGAGCCCCCTATGGACGTGGCAGCTCCACCTCCAATGCATGATGAGATGACAGTTCCAACACAAACCAAGTCAGGATCAAGCTCAGAATCCAAAGTTGCCCATTATCACATTTCAACCCTTGGACCTCGAGACGACCAGCACTCCAGGACCCACCGTTCAGGCTGAACATGCTGCAGCCCTAAAGGAGACTACAGCTCCCTCTCCAAAGCCCTCCTGAGGTAACCTATCCACAAGCACACTGGGCTCAGCATCCGAACCTGACTCGAGTCACAGATCAACCTTTCCATCTGGCACTCACCATAACTCCAGAACCCACTGTGGAGGTTGAACACTCTCCAACATTGCACGAGAACCCAACTCAGCTTCCACAGCCACCTACAGAGGTCATAGCCCAACCTCCAGTGTATCAAGAGGAGACACTTTCAACACCAGCATCACCTGTGCTTCTAGACCTGGCAGACCCGGGGGGCCTTTCACCACATGGGATCCTCTGCGGCCTCCCAGCTGTTGGTCCCAACACAGGAATTGCTCGAGAATTTGGTTCCATTCCCGGGGTCAAGAGCTGCCCCCAGAGCCAGGGCACTTTGCTCTTGCACGTCCGGATCTGCATGTCAAGCTGGCTGGCCCACAGAGGCTCCCAGACGTGGCTCCGATGCAAGACCGGGATCAGCATCAGGCCCTGGCTCTGCCTCCTCGACTCAAAAGATTCAAACTGTGGGCCTAGATCAGGCTGCAGACCACCAGTCATTTCAAATCCTGGTTCCGCATCTAGATAGTGAGAGTTCAGAAGCAGCAAAGTTTGTCCTCTCACCCCTGAATCCCAGGAAAGATCTAGCTCAGCATCCGCGGCTTGCTAAGGTTGTTCGAACTCCACACCGATTTGTGTCCCAACCTAAGCGTCAAAAACCGATCTTGGAGGATGAGAAAGGACCTTTGAGGACGGATATCGATTCTCCTGAATTTTCTCTAGAATCCCAGAAGGGCCCCGATGACTTGTCTAAAGGCCACTGAGCCAGGTGAAACTTACCAATTTCAGCAAGATGCCCTACCTGTCTCAAAACCTAGAGACACCAGGAGAGCCAATCCTCTCCAGCCCAGCAGGAAGACCCTGCTCAGCCTCCACAGCGCCCTGAGGAGGCAGGACTCTCTCCAGCCGAGCAGGAGGTCCCAGCTACATATGCAGAGTCCGGAGAGGAGGTAGAACATTCTCTAACACAGCGGGAGGCCCCAGCTCAACCTCCGAAGCCCCCTGAGGAGATAGAACGTTCTCCAACCCAGCAGCAGTTCCCAGATCCACCTGCACAGCCCCCGGAGGATGTAGAAGTTTCTCTAACACGGCAGGAGGACCCAGCTCAACATCCACAGCCCTTCCTGTGCAGGCGGAACCTTCTCCCGGTCAGCAGGAGCAGCCAGTTCAGCCTGCTGGGTCTCCTGGGGAGAGTGAACTTTCTCCAGTTCAGCAACAGGCCCCAGCTCAGGCTCCCGAGTTCCCTATGAAGAGTATAGCTCAAAGTCCACCACATCATGAGGTGACGGTTCAACCCCCAAGTCAGGACCAAGCTCATGATTATACCTTGCCCGTCGTTACAGTTGTAGCCCAGACCTAGCCCACTAACGTGCGGGTGTGGTCATTACCATAAGCACACAGCCTACCGCGCGGGGGCTGAAACTTCTCCAGGCTAGCAGGAGACCTCAGCCCGGCGTCCAGGCCTCCCTGTGGAGGCTGAACTTTCTTGCAGTGAGCAGGAGCAGCCAGCTCAGACTTTGGGGTGTCCTGAGGAGAGTGAGCCTTGTCCAATCCAACAGGAGCAACCAGCTCAGTCTCCAGAGCATCACGAGATGACAGTTTTACCTCCACGACACCAACACCCTAAGTATTCAAACTTGTCCAAGATTAACCTCCCAGGGCTGCAGCTTACCATAACAGTAGAGGCTGCTGCAGAGGGGGGGGGACTTTTCCAGTCTGCCAGGAGTCCACAGCTCAGCCCTCATGGCCAACTCAGGAAGCCGAACATTCTACAACCCAGCAGGAGGTGCCAACTCTGCCTCCAGGGCCTCCTGAAGAGGTGGAGCCTTTTTCCTTTCAACAAGAGGCTTCAGTTCGACCTGCAGCACCTATTAAGGAGGAGAAACCCTCTTTTACCCAGCGGGAGGCTGAGGCCGAAACTCCACAGACCCCTGAGGAGGAGGAACATTCTGCCACCCGGCAGGAGGCCCTAGGTCAGCCTCTAGAGCTCCCTAATGAAGTCGTAGCTCAACCTCTAGAGCCTCAAGAGGTAACAGCTTCCCCTGTAGGTCACGATCAAGTTCAGCCACCAGCACTGCACACTGTTGCTGTTAAACCTATGTATGTCTTGGTTACCACTAGGGTCCAGAGCTCACTGCTGAGGTCGAAACTTCAACCCCACCGGAGGCCCCAGCTCAGTCCACAGTGTCTCCTGAAGAGTGTGGAACGTTGAAAGACCAGCAAGAGGTAACAGTCCAGCAGCTAAGCCCCTCTGAAACTCATGGACATTCACCAATCCATCAGGAGGCCCTCACTCAGCCCGAAGAGTTTCCTAAGGAACCTTCCCCCAGCCAGCAAGAGAGCTCAGCTCCGCCTCCAGAGCCCCCTGCGGCTGTTGAACTTCCAGCAGTCCAGCAAGACTACCCAACGCAGCCACCAGCATCCTCCGTGGAGGATTCAATTCATAGTCCATTGAAGGACGAGATGACATTTTCACCACTAGGTCTGCCTTTTATCTCCAGAGGTCATGATTCAACACTGCCTAGTACAACAGTTACGCATGTGCATGTGGAGCTCACCGTGACTCCTCCAGAGCCTAGTGCCCACGTGGAACCTTCTCCAGTCTGGCAGGAGGGCCCTGCGAAGCCTTCGGTTCCCGCCGGGCAGCTTGGATTTTCTCCATCCCAATCCCCTCGCGCTGTTCATACTCCAGATTTCCCTTGCAAATGTTGACTCTGATCTAGCCCAGCGAGAGGCCTCATCTCAGACTCCAGATCACCTTCAGGAGGCAGGCCCTTCTCCAGTCCAACAGGAGGCCCCTGCTGGGCCACCAGAGCCCTCTATGGACGTTGAACCACCTGTGAACCAAAAGGAGGCCCCAGGTCTGCCACTAGAGCTCCCTGAACAGGGGCCCGAGCCTGAGCCCGTGCCCCAGGACGCTGCAGCTCCACCTCCAGATCCACCTGAGTTGGAACCTTCCCCACCTCAGCAGCTGACCGCCATCTTAACCTGCAGAACTGCCTGAGAAACATAGACTCATCCCTGGTCCACCAAGAGGCCCTTCCTCAGCCTCCAGGTCCCGCCAAGGAGGCAGAAGCTCCTCCAGTTCTGCACGAGGTCCCAGGTCGGCCCGCAGAGTCCTCTGGGCTGGTGGAATCCTCCCCCACCCAGCAGATGGCCCCGGCCCAGCCTCCAGAGCCCCCTATGGACGTGGCAGCTCCACCTCCAATGCATGATGAGATGACAGTTCCAACACAAACCAAGTCAGGATCAAGCTCAGAATCCAAAGTTGCCCATTATCACATTTCAACCCTTGGACCTCGAGATGACCAGCACTCCAGGACCCACCGTTCAGGCTGAACATGCTGCAGCCCTAAAGGAGACTACAGCTCCCTCTCCAAAGCCCTCCTGAGGTAACCTATCCACATGCACACTGGGCTCAGCATCCGAACCTGACTCGAGTCACAGATCAACCTTTCCATCTGGCACTCACCATAACTCCAGAACCCACTGTGGAGGTTGAACACTCTCCAACATTGCACGAGAACCCAACTCAGCTTCCACAGCCACCTACAGAGGTCATTGCCCAACCTCCAGTGTATCAAGAGGAGACACTTTCAACACCAGCATCACCTGTGCTTCTAGACCTGGCAGACCCGGGGGGCCTTTCACCACATGGGATCCTCTGCGGCCTCCCAGCTGTTGGTCCCAACACAGGAATTGCTCGAGAATTTGGTTCCATTCCCGGGGTCAAGAGCTGCCCCCAGAGCCAGGGCACTTTGCTCTTGCACGTCCGGATCTGCATGTCAAGCTGGCTGGCCCACAGAGGCTCCCAGACGTGGCTCCGATGCAAGACCGGGATCAGCATCAGGCCCTGGCTCTGCCTCCTCGACTCAAAAGATTCAAACTGTGGGCCTAGATCAGGCTGCAGACCACCAGTCATTTCAAATCCTGGTTCCGCATCTAGATAGTGAGAGTTCAGAAGCAGCAAAGTTTGTCCTCTCACCCCTGAATCCCAGGAAAGATCTAGCTCAGCATCCGCGGCTTGCTAAGGTTGTTCGAACTCCACACCGATTTGTGTCCCAACCTAAGCGTCAAAAACCGATCTTGGAGGATGAGAAAGGACCTTTGAGGACGGATATCGATTCTCCTGAATTTTCTCTAGAATCCCAGAAGGGCCCCGATGACTTGTCTAAAGGCCACTGAGCCAGGTGAAACTTACCAATTTCAGCAAGATGCCCTACCTGTCTCAAAACCTAGAGACACCAGGAGAGCCAATCCTCTCCAGCCCAGCAGGAAGACCCTGCTCAGCCTCCACAGGGCCCTGAGGAGGCAGGACTCTCTCCAGCCGAGCAGGAGGCCCCAGCTACATATGCAGAGTCCGGAGAGGAGGTAGAACATTCTCTAACACAGCGGGAGGCCCCAGCTCAACCTCCGAAGCCCCCTGAGGAGATAGAACGTTCTCCAACCCAGCAGCAGTTCCCAGATCCACCTGCACAGCCCCCGGAGGATGTAGAAGTTTCTCTAACACGGCAGGAGGACCCAGCTCAACATCCACAGCCCTTCCTGTGCAGGCGGAACCTTCTCCCGGTCAGCAGGAGCAGCCAGTTCAGCCTGCTGGGTCTCCTGGGGAGAGTGAACTTTCTCCAGTTCAGCAACAGGCCCCAGCTCAGGCTCCCGAGTTCCCTATGAAGAGTATAGCTCAAAGTCCACCACATCATGAGGTGACGGTTCAACCCCCAAGTCAGGACCAAGCTCATGATTATACCTTGCCCGTCGTTACAGTTGTAGCCCAGACCTAGCCCACTAACGTGCGGGTGTGGTCATTACCATAAGCACACAGCCTACCGCGCGGGGGCTGAAACTTCTCCAGGCTAGCAGGAGACCTCAGCCCGGCGTCCAGGCCTCCCTGTGGAGGCTGAACTTTCTTGCAGTGAGCAGGAGCAGCCAGCTCAGACTTTGGGGTGTCCTGAGGAGAGTGAGCCTTGTCCAATCCAACAGGAGCAACCAGCTCAGTCTCCAGAGCATCACGAGATGACAGTTTTACCTCCACGACACCAACACCCTAAGTATTCAAACTTGTCCAAGATTAACCTCCCAGGGCTGCAGCTTACCATAACAGTAGAGGCTGCTGCAGAGGGGGGGGGACTTTTCCAGTCTGCCAGGAGTCCACAGCTCAGCCCTCATGGCCAACTCAGGAAGCCGAACATTCTACAACCCAGCAGGAGGTGCCAACTCTGCCTCCAGGGCCTCCTGAAGAGGTGGAGCCTTTTTCCTTTCAACAAGAGGCTTCAGTTCGACCTGCAGCACCTATTAAGGAGGAGAAACCCTCTTTTACCCAGCGGGAGGCTGAGGCCGAAACTCCACAGACCCCTGAGGAGGAGGAACATTCTGCCACCCGGCAGGAGGCCCTAGGTCAGCCTCTAGAGCTCCCTAATGAAGTCGTAGCTCAACCTCTAGAGCCTCAAGAGGTAACAGCTTCCCCTGTAGGTCACGATCAAGTTCAGCCACCAGCACTGCACACTGTTGCTGTTAAACCTATGTATGTCTTGGTTACCACTAGGGTCCAGAGCTCACTGCTGAGGTCGAAACTTCAACCCCACCGGAGGCCCCAGCTCAGTCCACAGTGTCTCCTGAAGAGTGTGGAACGTTGAAAGACCAGCAAGAGGTAACAGTCCAGCAGCTAAGCCCCTCTGAAACTCATGGACATTCACCAATCCATCAGGAGGCCCTCACTCAGCCCGAAGAGTTTCCTAAGGAACCTTCCCCCAGCCAGCAAGAGAGCTCAGCTCCGCCTCCAGAGCCCCCTGCGGCTGTTGAACTTCCAGCAGTCCAGCAAGACTACCCAACGCAGCCACCAGCATCCTCCGTGGAGGATTCAATTCATAGTCCATTGAAGGACGAGATGACATTTTCACCACTAGGTCTGCCTTTTATCTCCAGAGGTCATGATTCAACACTGCCTAGTACAACAGTTACGCATGTGCATGTGGAGCTCACCGTGACTCCTCCAGAGCCTAGTGCCCACGTGGAACCTTCTCCAGTCTGGCAGGAGGGCCCTGCGAAGCCTTCGGTTCCCGCCGGGCAGCTTGGATTTTCTCCATCCCAATCCCCTCGCGCTGTTCATACTCCAGATTTCCCTTGCAAATGTTGACTCTGATCTAGCCCAGCGAGAGGCCTCATCTCAGACTCCAGATCACCTTCAGGAGGCAGGCCCTTCTCCAGTCCAACAGGAGGCCCCTGCTGGGCCACCAGAGCCCTCTATGGACGTTGAACCACCTGTGAACCAAAAGGAGGCCCCAGGTCTGCCACTAGAGCTCCCTGAACAGGGGCCCGAGCCTGAGCCCGTGCCCCAGGACGCTGCAGCTCCACCTCCAGATCCACCTGAGTTGGAACCTTCCCCACCTCAGCAGCTGACCGCCATCTTAACCTGCAGAACTGCCTGAGAAACATAGACTCATCCCTGGTCCACCAAGAGGCCCTTCCTCAGCCTCCAGGTCCCGCCAAGGAGGCAGAAGCTCCTCCAGTTCTGCACGAGGTCCCAGGTCGGCCCGCAGAGTCCTCTGGGCTGGTGGAATCCTCCCCCACCCAGCAGATGGCCCCGGCCCAGCCTCCAGAGCCCCCTATGGACGTGGCAGCTCCACCTCCAATGCATGATGAGATGACAGTTCCAACACAAACCAAGTCAGGATCAAGCTCAGAATCCAAAGTTGCCCATTATCACATTTCAACCCTTGGACCTCGAGATGACCAGCACTCCAGGACCCACCGTTCAGGCTGAACATGCTGCAGCCCTAAAGGAGACTACAGCTCCCTCTCCAAAGCCCTCCTGAGGTAACCTATCCACATGCACACTGGGCTCAGCATCCGAACCTGACTCGAGTCACAGATCAACCTTTCCATCTGGCACTCACCATAACTCCAGAACCCACTGTGGAGGTTGAACACTCTCCAACATTGCACGAGAACCCAACTCAGCTTCCACAGCCACCTACAGAGGTCATTGCCCAACCTCCAGTGTATCAAGAGGAGACACTTTCAACACCAGCATCACCTGTGCTTCTAGACCTGGCAGACCCGGGGGGCCTTTCACCACATGGGATCCTCTGCGGCCTCCCAGCTGTTGGTCCCAACACAGGAATTGCTCGAGAATTTGGTTCCATTCCCGGGGTCAAGAGCTGCCCCCAGAGCCAGGGCACTTTGCTCTTGCACGTCCGGATCTGCATGTCAAGCTGGCTGGCCCACAGAGGCTCCCAGACGTGGCTCCGATGCAAGACCGGGATCAGCATCAGGCCCTGGCTCTGCCTCCTCGACTCAAAAGATTCAAACTGTGGGCCTAGATCAGGCTGCAGACCACCAGTCATTTCAAATCCTGGTTCCGCATCTAGATAGTGAGAGTTCAGAAGCAGCAAAGTTTGTCCTCTCACCCCTGAATCCCAGGAAAGATCTAGCTCAGCATCCGCGGCTTGCTAAGGTTGTTCGAACTCCACACCGATTTGTGTCCCAACCTAAGCGTCAAAAACCGATCTTGGAGGATGAGAAAGGACCTTTGAGGACGGATATCGATTCTCCTGAATTTTCTCTAGAATCCCAGAAGGGCCCCGATGACTTGTCTAAAGGCCACTGAGCCAGGTGAAACTTACCAATTTCAGCAAGATGCCCTACCTGTCTCAAAACCTAGAGACACCAGGAGAGCCAATCCTCTCCAGCCCAGCAGGAAGACCCTGCTCAGCCTCCACAGGGCCCTGAGGAGGCAGGACTCTCTCCAGCCGAGCAGGAGGCCCCAGCTACATATGCAGAGTCCGGAGAGGAGGTAGAACATTCTCTAACACAGCGGGAGGCCCCAGCTCAACCTCCGAAGCCCCCTGAGGAGATAGAACGTTCTCCAACCCAGCAGCAGTTCCCAGATCCACCTGCACAGCCCCCGGAGGATGTAGAAGTTTCTCTAACACGGCAGGAGGACCCAGCTCAACATCCACAGCCCTTCCTGTGCAGGCGGAACCTTCTCCCGGTCAGCAGGAGCAGCCAGTTCAGCCTGCTGGGTCTCCTGGGGAGAGTGAACTTTCTCCAGTTCAGCAACAGGCCCCAGCTCAGGCTCCCGAGTTCCCTATGAAGAGTATAGCTCAAAGTCCACCACATCATGAGGTGACGGTTCAACCCCCAAGTCAGGACCAAGCTCATGATTATACCTTGCCCGTCGTTACAGTTGTAGCCCAGACCTAGCCCACTAACGTGCGGGTGTGGTCATTACCATAAGCACACAGCCTACCGCGCGGGGGCTGAAACTTCTCCAGGCTAGCAGGAGACCTCAGCCCGGCGTCCAGGCCTCCCTGTGGAGGCTGAACTTTCTTGCAGTGAGCAGGAGCAGCCAGCTCAGACTTTGGGGTGTCCTGAGGAGAGTGAGCCTTGTCCAATCCAACAGGAGCAACCAGCTCAGTCTCCAGAGCATCACGAGATGACAGTTTTACCTCCACGACACCAACACCCTAAGTATTCAAACTTGTCCAAGATTAACCTCCCAGGGCTGCAGCTTACCATAACAGTAGAGGCTGCTGCAGAGGGGGGGGGACTTTTCCAGTCTGCCAGGAGTCCACAGCTCAGCCCTCATGGCCAACTCAGGAAGCCGAACATTCTACAACCCAGCAGGAGGTGCCAACTCTGCCTCCAGGGCCTCCTGAAGAGGTGGAGCCTTTTTCCTTTCAACAAGAGGCTTCAGTTCGACCTGCAGCACCTATTAAGGAGGAGAAACCCTCTTTTACCCAGCGGGAGGCTGAGGCCGAAACTCCACAGACCCCTGAGGAGGAGGAACATTCTGCCACCCGGCAGGAGGCCCTAGGTCAGCCTCTAGAGCTCCCTAATGAAGTCGTAGCTCAACCTCTAGAGCCTCAAGAGGTAACAGCTTCCCCTGTAGGTCACGATCAAGTTCAGCCACCAGCACTGCACACTGTTGCTGTTAAACCTATGTATGTCTTGGTTACCACTAGGGTCCAGAGCTCACTGCTGAGGTCGAAACTTCAACCCCACCGGAGGCCCCAGCTCAGTCCACAGTGTCTCCTGAAGAGTGTGGAACGTTGAAAGACCAGCAAGAGGTAACAGTCCAGCAGCTAAGCCCCTCTGAAACTCATGGACATTCACCAATCCATCAGGAGGCCCTCACTCAGCCCGAAGAGTTTCCTAAGGAACCTTCCCCCAGCCAGCAAGAGAGCTCAGCTCCGCCTCCAGAGCCCCCTGCGGCTGTTGAACTTCCAGCAGTCCAGCAAGACTACCCAACGCAGCCACCAGCATCCTCCGTGGAGGATTCAATTCATAGTCCATTGAAGGACGAGATGACATTTTCACCACTAGGTCTGCCTTTTATCTCCAGAGGTCATGATTCAACACTGCCTAGTACAACAGTTACGCATGTGCATGTGGAGCTCACCGTGACTCCTCCAGAGCCTAGTGCCCACGTGGAACCTTCTCCAGTCTGGCAGGAGGGCCCTGCGAAGCCTTCGGTTCCCGCCGGGCAGCTTGGATTTTCTCCATCCCAATCCCCTCGCGCTGTTCATACTCCAGATTTCCCTTGCAAATGTTGACTCTGATCTAGCCCAGCGAGAGGCCTCATCTCAGACTCCAGATCACCTTCAGGAGGCAGGCCCTTCTCCAGTCCAACAGGAGGCCCCTGCTGGGCCACCAGAGCCCTCTATGGACGTTGAACCACCTGTGAACCAAAAGGAGGCCCCAGGTCTGCCACTAGAGCTCCCTGAACAGGGGCCCGAGCCTGAGCCCGTGCCCCAGGACGCTGCAGCTCCACCTCCAGATCCACCTGAGTTGGAACCTTCCCCACCTCAGCAGCTGACCGCCATCTTAACCTGCAGAACTGCCTGAGAAACATAGACTCATCCCTGGTCCACCAAGAGGCCCTTCCTCAGCCTCCAGGTCCCGCCAAGGAGGCAGAAGCTCCTCCAGTTCTGCACGAGGTCCCAGGTCGGCCCGCAGAGTCCTCTGGGCTGGTGGAATCCTCCCCCACCCAGCAGATGGCCCCGGCCCAGCCTCCAGAGCCCCCTATGGACGTGGCAGCTCCACCTCCAATGCATGATGAGATGACAGTTCCAACACAAACCAAGTCAGGATCAAGCTCAGAATCCAAAGTTGCCCATTATCACATTTCAACCCTTGGACCTCGAGATGACCAGCACTCCAGGACCCACCGTTCAGGCTGAACATGCTGCAGCCCTAAAGGAGACTACAGCTCCCTCTCCAAAGCCCTCCTGAGGTAACCTATCCACATGCACACTGGGCTCAGCATCCGAACCTGACTCGAGTCACAGATCAACCTTTCCATCTGGCACTCACCATAACTCCAGAACCCACTGTGGAGGTTGAACACTCTCCAACATTGCACGAGAACCCAACTCAGCTTCCACAGCCACCTACAGAGGTCATTGCCCAACCTCCAGTGTATCAAGAGGAGACACTTTCAACACCAGCATCACCTGTGCTTCTAGACCTGGCAGACCCGGGGGGCCTTTCACCACATGGGATCCTCTGCGGCCTCCCAGCTGTTGGTCCCAACACAGGAATTGCTCGAGAATTTGGTTCCATTCCCGGGGTCAAGAGCTGCCCCCAGAGCCAGGGCACTTTGCTCTTGCACGTCCGGATCTGCATGTCAAGCTGGCTGGCCCACAGAGGCTCCCAGACGTGGCTCCGATGCAAGACCGGGATCAGCATCAGGCCCTGGCTCTGCCTCCTCGACTCAAAAGATTCAAACTGTGGGCCTAGATCAGGCTGCAGACCACCAGTCATTTCAAATCCTGGTTCCGCATCTAGATAGTGAGAGTTCAGAAGCAGCAAAGTTTGTCCTCTCACCCCTGAATCCCAGGAAAGATCTAGCTCAGCATCCGCGGCTTGCTAAGGTTGTTCGAACTCCACACCGATTTGTGTCCCAACCTAAGCGTCAAAAACCGATCTTGGAGGATGAGAAAGGACCTTTGAGGACGGATATCGATTCTCCTGAATTTTCTCTAGAATCCCAGAAGGGCCCCGATGACTTGTCTAAAGGCCACTGAGCCAGGTGAAACTTACCAATTTCAGCAAGATGCCCTACCTGTCTCAAAACCTAGAGACACCAGGAGAGCCAATCCTCTCCAGCCCAGCAGGAAGACCCTGCTCAGCCTCCACAGGGCCCTGAGGAGGCAGGACTCTCTCCAGCCGAGCAGGAGGCCCCAGCTACATATGCAGAGTCCGGAGAGGAGGTAGAACATTCTCTAACACAGCGGGAGGCCCCAGCTCAACCTCCGAAGCCCCCTGAGGAGATAGAACGTTCTCCAACCCAGCAGCAGTTCCCAGATCCACCTGCACAGCCCCCGGAGGATGTAGAAGTTTCTCTAACACGGCAGGAGGACCCAGCTCAACATCCACAGCCCTTCCTGTGCAGGCGGAACCTTCTCCCGGTCAGCAGGAGCAGCCAGTTCAGCCTGCTGGGTCTCCTGGGGAGAGTGAACTTTCTCCAGTTCAGCAACAGGCCCCAGCTCAGGCTCCCGAGTTCCCTATGAAGAGTATAGCTCAAAGTCCACCACATCATGAGGTGACGGTTCAACCCCCAAGTCAGGACCAAGCTCATGATTATACCTTGCCCGTCGTTACAGTTGTAGCCCAGACCTAGCCCACTAACGTGCGGGTGTGGTCATTACCATAAGCACACAGCCTACCGCGCGGGGGCTGAAACTTCTCCAGGCTAGCAGGAGACCTCAGCCCGGCGTCCAGGCCTCCCTGTGGAGGCTGAACTTTCTTGCAGTGAGCAGGAGCAGCCAGCTCAGACTTTGGGGTGTCCTGAGGAGAGTGAGCCTTGTCCAATCCAACAGGAGCAACCAGCTCAGTCTCCAGAGCATCACGAGATGACAGTTTTACCTCCACGACACCAACACCCTAAGTATTCAAACTTGTCCAAGATTAACCTCCCAGGGCTGCAGCTTACCATAACAGTAGAGGCTGCTGCAGAGGGGGGGGGGACTTTTCCAGTCTGCCAGGAGTCCACAGCTCAGCCCTCATGGCCAACTCAGGAAGCCGAACATTCTACAACCCAGCAGGAGGTGCCAACTCTGCCTCCAGGGCCTCCTGAAGAGGTGGAGCCTTTTTCCTTTCAACAAGAGGCTTCAGTTCGACCTGCAGCACCTATTAAGGAGGAGAAACCCTCTTTTACCCAGCGGGAGGCTGAGGCCGAAACTCCACAGACCCCTGAGGAGGAGGAACATTCTGCCACCCGGCAGGAGGCCCTAGGTCAGCCTCTAGAGCTCCCTAATGAAGTCGTAGCTCAACCTCTAGAGCCTCAAGAGGTAACAGCTTCCCCTGTAGGTCACGATCAAGTTCAGCCACCAGCACTGCACACTGTTGCTGTTAAACCTATGTATGTCTTGGTTACCACTAGGGTCCAGAGCTCACTGCTGAGGTCGAAACTTCAACCCCACCGGAGGCCCCAGCTCAGTCCACAGTGTCTCCTGAAGAGTGTGGAACGTTGAAAGACCAGCAAGAGGTAACAGTCCAGCAGCTAAGCCCCTCTGAAACTCATGGACATTCACCAATCCATCAGGAGGCCCTCACTCAGCCCGAAGAGTTTCCTAAGGAACCTTCCCCCAGCCAGCAAGAGAGCTCAGCTCCGCCTCCAGAGCCCCCTGCGGCTGTTGAACTTCCAGCAGTCCAGCAAGACTACCCAACGCAGCCACCAGCATCCTCCGTGGAGGATTCAATTCATAGTCCATTGAAGGACGAGATGACATTTTCACCACTAGGTCTGCCTTTTATCTCCAGAGGTCATGATTCAACACTGCCTAGTACAACAGTTACGCATGTGCATGTGGAGCTCACCGTGACTCCTCCAGAGCCTAGTGCCCACGTGGAACCTTCTCCAGTCTGGCAGGAGGGCCCTGCGAAGCCTTCGGTTCCCGCCGGGCAGCTTGGATTTTCTCCATCCCAATCCCCTCGCGCTGTTCATACTCCAGATTTCCCTTGCAAATGTTGACTCTGATCTAGCCCAGCGAGAGGCCTCATCTCAGACTCCAGATCACCTTCAGGAGGCAGGCCCTTCTCCAGTCCAACAGGAGGCCCCTGCTGGGCCACCAGAGCCCTCTATGGACGTTGAACCACCTGTGAACCAAAAGGAGGCCCCAGGTCTGCCACTAGAGCTCCCTGAACAGGGGCCCGAGCCTGAGCCCGTGCCCCAGGACGCTGCAGCTCCACCTCCAGATCCACCTGAGTTGGAACCTTCCCCACCTCAGCAGCTGACCGCCATCTTAACCTGCAGAACTGCCTGAGAAACATAGACTCATCCCTGGTCCACCAAGAGGCCCTTCCTCAGCCTCCAGGTCCCGCCAAGGAGGCAGAAGCTCCTCCAGTTCTGCACGAGGTCCCAGGTCGGCCCGCAGAGTCCTCTGGGCTGGTGGAATCCTCCCCCACCCAGCAGATGGCCCCGGCCCAGCCTCCAGAGCCCCCTATGGACGTGGCAGCTCCACCTCCAATGCATGATGAGATGACAGTTCCAACACAAACCAAGTCAGGATCAAGCTCAGAATCCAAAGTTGCCCATTATCACATTTCAACCCTTGGACCTCGAGATGACCAGCACTCCAGGACCCACCGTTCAGGCTGAACATGCTGCAGCCCTAAAGGAGACTACAGCTCCCTCTCCAAAGCCCTCCTGAGGTAACCTATCCACATGCACACTGGGCTCAGCATCCGAACCTGACTCGAGTCACAGATCAACCTTTCCATCTGGCACTCACCATAACTCCAGAACCCACTGTGGAGGTTGAACACTCTCCAACATTGCACGAGAACCCAACTCAGCTTCCACAGCCACCTACAGAGGTCATTGCCCAACCTCCAGTGTATCAAGAGGAGACACTTTCAACACCAGCATCACCTGTGCTTCTAGACCTGGCAGACCCGGGGGGGCCTTTCACCACATGGGATCCTCTGCGGCCTCCCAGCTGTTGGTCCCAACACAGGAATTGCTCGAGAATTTGGTTCCATTCCCGGGGTCAAGAGCTGCCCCCAGAGCCAGGGCACTTTGCTCTTGCACGTCCGGATCTGCATGTCAAGCTGGCTGGCCCACAGAGGCTCCCAGACGTGGCTCCGATGCAAGACCGGGATCAGCATCAGGCCCTGGCTCTGCCTCCTCGACTCAAAAGATTCAAACTGTGGGCCTAGATCAGGCTGCAGACCACCAGTCATTTCAAATCCTGGTTCCGCATCTAGATAGTGAGAGTTCAGAAGCAGCAAAGTTTGTCCTCTCACCCCTGAATCCCAGGAAAGATCTAGCTCAGCATCCGCGGCTTGCTAAGGTTGTTCGAACTCCACACCGATTTGTGTCCCAACCTAAGCGTCAAAAACCGATCTTGGAGGATGAGAAAGGACCTTTGAGGACGGATATCGATTCTCCTGAATTTTCTCTAGAATCCCAGAAGGGCCCCGATGACTTGTCTAAAGGCCACTGAGCCAGGTGAAACTTACCAATTTCAGCAAGATGCCCTACCTGTCTCAAAACCTAGAGACACCAGGAGAGCCAATCCTCTCCAGCCCAGCAGGAAGACCCTGCTCAGCCTCCACAGGGCCCTGAGGAGGCAGGACTCTCTCCAGCCGAGCAGGAGGCCCCAGCTACATATGCAGAGTCCGGAGAGGAGGTAGAACATTCTCTAACACAGCGGGAGGCCCCAGCTCAACCTCCGAAGCCCCCTGAGGAGATAGAACGTTCTCCAACCCAGCAGCAGTTCCCAGATCCACCTGCACAGCCCCCGGAGGATGTAGAAGTTTCTCTAACACGGCAGGAGGACCCAGCTCAACATCCACAGCCCTTCCTGTGCAGGCGGAACCTTCTCCCGGTCAGCAGGAGCAGCCAGTTCAGCCTGCTGGGTCTCCTGGGGAGAGTGAACTTTCTCCAGTTCAGCAACAGGCCCCAGCTCAGGCTCCCGAGTTCCCTATGAAGAGTATAGCTCAAAGTCCACCACATCATGAGGTGACGGTTCAACCCCCAAGTCAGGACCAAGCTCATGATTATACCTTGCCCGTCGTTACAGTTGTAGCCCAGACCTAGCCCACTAACGTGCGGGTGTGGTCATTACCGTAAGCACACAGCCTACCGCGCGGGGGCTGAAACTTCTCCAGGCTAGCAGGAGACCTCAGCCCGGCGTCCAGGCCTCCCTGTGGAGGCTGAACTTTCTTGCAGTGAGCAGGAGCAGCCAGCTCAGACTTTGGGGTGTCCTGAGGAGAGTGAGCCTTGTCCAATCCAACAGGAGCAACCAGCTCAGTCTCCAGAGCATCACGAGATGACAGTTTTACCTCCACGACACCAACACCCTAAGTATTCAAACTTGTCCAAGATTAACCTCCCAGGGCTGCAGCTTACCATAACAGTAGAGGCTGCTGCAGAGGGGGGGGGACTTTTCCAGTCTGCCAGGAGTCCACAGCTCAGCCCTCATGGCCAACTCAGGAAGCCGAACATTCTACAACCCAGCAGGAGGTGCCAACTCTGCCTCCAGGGCCTCCTGAAGAGGTGGAGCCTTTTTCCTTTCAACAAGAGGCTTCAGTTCGACCTGCAGCACCTATTAAGGAGGAGAAACCCTCTTTTACCCAGCGGGAGGCTGAGGCCGAAACTCCACAGACCCCTGAGGAGGAGGAACATTCTGCCACCCGGCAGGAGGCCCTAGGTCAGCCTCTAGAGCTCCCTAATGAAGTCGTAGCTCAACCTCTAGAGCCTCAAGAGGTAACAGCTTCCCCTGTAGGTCACGATCAAGTTCAGCCACCAGCACTGCACACTGTTGCTGTTAAACCTATGTATGTCTTGGTTACCACTAGGGTCCAGAGCTCACTGCTGAGGTCGAAACTTCAACCCCACCGGAGGCCCCAGCTCAGTCCACAGTGTCTCCTGAAGAGTGTGGAACGTTGAAAGACCAGCAAGAGGTAACAGTCCAGCAGCTAAGCCCCTCTGAAACTCATGGACATTCACCAATCCATCAGGAGGCCCTCACTCAGCCCGAAGAGTTTCCTAAGGAACCTTCCCCCAGCCAGCAAGAGAGCTCAGCTCCGCCTCCAGAGCCCCCTGCGGCTGTTGAACTTCCAGCAGTCCAGCAAGACTACCCAACGCAGCCACCAGCATCCTCCGTGGAGGATTCAATTCATAGTCCATTGAAGGACGAGATGACATTTTCACCACTAGGTCTGCCTTTTATCTCCAGAGGTCATGATTCAACACTGCCTAGTACAACAGTTACGCATGTGCATGTGGAGCTCACCGTGACTCCTCCAGAGCCTAGTGCCCATGTGGAACCTTCTCCAGTCTGGCAGGAGGGCCCTGCGAAGCCTTCGGTTCCCGCCGGGCAGCTTGGATTTTCTCCATCCCAATCCCCTCGCGCTGTTCATACTCCAGATTTCCCTTGCAAATGTTGACTCTGATCTAGCCCAGCGAGAGGCCTCATCTCAGACTCCAGATCACCTTCAGGAGGCAGGCCCTTCTCCAGTCCAACAGGAGGCCCCTGCTGGGCCACCAGAGCCCTCTATGGACGTTGAACCACCTGTGAACCAAAAGGAGGCCCCAGGTCTGCCACTAGAGCTCCCTGAACAGGGGCCCGAGCCTGAGCCCGTGCCCCAGGACGCTGCAGCTCCACCTCCAGATCCACCTGAGTTGGAACCTTCCCCACCTCAGCAGCTGACCGCCATCTTAACCTGCAGAACTGCCTGAGAAACATAGACTCATCCCTGGTCCACCAAGAGGCCCTTCCTCAGCCTCCAGGTCCCGCCAAGGAGGCAGAAGCTCCTCCAGTTCTGCACGAGGTCCCAGGTCGGCCCGCAGAGTCCTCTGGGCTGGTGGAATCCTCCCCCACCCAGCAGATGGCCCCGGCCCAGCCTCCAGAGCCCCCTATGGACGTGGCAGCTCCACCTCCAATGCATGATGAGATGACAGTTCCAACACAAACCAAGTCAGGATCAAGCTCAGAATCCAAAGTTGCCCATTATCACATTTCAACCCTTGGACCTCGAGATGACCAGCACTCCAGGACCCACCGTTCAGGCTGAACATGCTGCAGCCCTAAAGGAGACTACAGCTCCCTCTCCAAAGCCCTCCTGAGGTAACCTATCCACATGCACACTGGGCTCAGCATCCGAACCTGACTCGAGTCACAGATCAACCTTTCCATCTGGCACTCACCATAACTCCAGAACCCACTGTGGAGGTTGAACACTCTCCAACATTGCACGAGAACCCAACTCAGCTTCCACAGCCACCTACAGAGGTCATTGCCCAACCTCCAGTGTATCAAGAGGAGACACTTTCAACACCAGCATCACCTGTGCTTCTAGACCTGGCAGACCCGGGGGGGCCTTTCACCACATGGGATCCTCTGCGGCCTCCCAGCTGTTGGTCCCAACACAGGAATTGCTCGAGAATTTGGTTCCATTCCCGGGGTCAAGAGCTGCCCCCAGAGCCAGGGCACTTTGCTCTTGCACGTCCGGATCTGCATGTCAAGCTGGCTGGCCCACAGAGGCTCCCAGACGTGGCTCCGATGCAAGACCGGGATCAGCATCAGGCCCTGGCTCTGCCTCCTCGACTCAAAAGATTCAAACTGTGGGCCTAGATCAGGCTGCAGACCACCAGTCATTTCAAATCCTGGTTCCGCATCTAGATAGTGAGAGTTCAGAAGCAGCAAAGTTTGTCCTCTCACCCCTGAATCCCAGGAAAGATCTAGCTCAGCATCCGCGGCTTGCTAAGGTTGTTCGAACTCCACACCGATTTGTGTCCCAACCTAAGCGTCAAAAACCGATCTTGGAGGATGAGAAAGGACCTTTGAGGACGGATATCGATTCTCCTGAATTTTCTCTAGAATCCCAGAAGGGCCCCGATGACTTGTCTAAAGGCCACTGAGCCAGGTGAAACTTACCAATTTCAGCAAGATGCCCTACCTGTCTCAAAACCTAGAGACACCAGGAGAGCCAATCCTCTCCAGCCCAGCAGGAAGACCCTGCTCAGCCTCCACAGGGCCCTGAGGAGGCAGGACTCTCTCCAGCCGAGCAGGAGGCCCCAGCTACATATGCAGAGTCCGGAGAGGAGGTAGAACATTCTCTAACACAGCGGGAGGCCCCAGCTCAACCTCCGAAGCCCCCTGAGGAGATAGAACGTTCTCCAACCCAGCAGCAGTTCCCAGATCCACCTGCACAGCCCCCGGAGGATGTAGAAGTTTCTCTAACACGGCAGGAGGACCCAGCTCAACATCCACAGCCCTTCCTGTGCAGGCGGAACCTTCTCCCGGTCAGCAGGAGCAGCCAGTTCAGCCTGCTGGGTCTCCTGGGGAGAGTGAACTTTCTCCAGTTCAGCAACAGGCCCCAGCTCAGGCTCCCGAGTTCCCTATGAAGAGTATAGCTCAAAGTCCACCACATCATGAGGTGACGGTTCAACCCCCAAGTCAGGACCAAGCTCATGATTATACCTTGCCCGTCGTTACAGTTGTAGCCCAGACCTAGCCCACTAACGTGCGGGTGTGGTCATTACCATAAGCACACAGCCTACCGCGCGGGGGCTGAAACTTCTCCAGGCTAGCAGGAGACCTCAGCCCGGCGTCCAGGCCTCCCTGTGGAGGCTGAACTTTCTTGCAGTGAGCAGGAGCAGCCAGCTCAGACTTTGGGGTGTCCTGAGGAGAGTGAGCCTTGTCCAATCCAACAGGAGCAACCAGCTCAGTCTCCAGAGCATCACGAGATGACAGTTTTACCTCCACGACACCAACACCCTAAGTATTCAAACTTGTCCAAGATTAACCTCCCAGGGCTGCAGCTTACCATAACAGTAGAGGCTGCTGCAGAGGGGGGGGGACTTTTCCAGTCTGCCAGGAGTCCACAGCTCAGCCCTCATGGCCAACTCAGGAAGCCGAACATTCTACAACCCAGCAGGAGGTGCCAACTCTGCCTCCAGGGCCTCCTGAAGAGGTGGAGCCTTTTTCCTTTCAACAAGAGGCTTCAGTTCGACCTGCAGCACCTATTAAGGAGGAGAAACCCTCTTTTACCCAGCGGGAGGCTGAGGCCGAAACTCCACAGACCCCTGAGGAGGAGGAACATTCTGCCACCCGGCAGGAGGCCCTAGGTCAGCCTCTAGAGCTCCCTAATGAAGTCGTAGCTCAACCTCTAGAGCCTCAAGAGGTAACAGCTTCCCCTGTAGGTCACGATCAAGTTCAGCCACCAGCACTGCACACTGTTGCTGTTAAACCTATGTATGTCTTGGTTACCACTAGGGTCCAGAGCTCACTGCTGAGGTCGAAACTTCAACCCCACCGGAGGCCCCAGCTCAGTCCACAGTGTCTCCTGAAGAGTGTGGAACGTTGAAAGACCAGCAAGAGGTAACAGTCCAGCAGCTAAGCCCCTCTGAAACTCATGGACATTCACCAATCCATCAGGAGGCCCTCACTCAGCCCGAAGAGTTTCCTAAGGAACCTTCCCCCAGCCAGCAAGAGAGCTCAGCTCCGCCTCCAGAGCCCCCTGCGGCTGTTGAACTTCCAGCAGTCCAGCAAGACTACCCAACGCAGCCACCAGCATCCTCCGTGGAGGATTCAATTCATAGTCCATTGAAGGACGAGATGACATTTTCACCACTAGGTCTGCCTTTTATCTCCAGAGGTCATGATTCAACACTGCCTAGTACAACAGTTACGCATGTGCATGTGGAGCTCACCGTGACTCCTCCAGAGCCTAGTGCCCACGTGGAACCTTCTCCAGTCTGGCAGGAGGGCCCTGCGAAGCCTTCGGTTCCCGCCGGGCAGCTTGGATTTTCTCCATCCCAATCCCCTCGCGCTGTTCATACTCCAGATTTCCCTTGCAAATGTTGACTCTGATCTAGCCCAGCGAGAGGCCTCATCTCAGACTCCAGATCACCTTCAGGAGGCAGGCCCTTCTCCAGTCCAACAGGAGGCCCCTGCTGGGCCACCAGAGCCCTCTATGGACGTTGAACCACCTGTGAACCAAAAGGAGGCCCCAGGTCTGCCACTAGAGCTCCCTGAACAGGGGCCCGAGCCTGAGCCCGTGCCCCAGGACGCTGCAGCTCCACCTCCAGATCCACCTGAGTTGGAACCTTCCCCACCTCAGCAGCTGACCGCCATCTTAACCTGCAGAACTGCCTGAGAAACATAGACTCATCCCTGGTCCACCAAGAGGCCCTTCCTCAGCCTCCAGGTCCCGCCAAGGAGGCAGAAGCTCCTCCAGTTCTGCACGAGGTCCCAGGTCGGCCCGCAGAGTCCTCTGGGCTGGTGGAATCCTCCCCCACCCAGCAGATGGCCCCGGCCCAGCCTCCAGAGCCCCCTATGGACGTGGCAGCTCCACCTCCAATGCATGATGAGATGACAGTTCCAACACAAACCAAGTCAGGATCAAGCTCAGAATCCAAAGTTGCCCATTATCACATTTCAACCCTTGGACCTCGAGATGACCAGCACTCCAGGACCCACCGTTCAGGCTGAACATGCTGCAGCCCTAAAGGAGACTACAGCTCCCTCTCCAAAGCCCTCCTGAGGTAACCTATCCACATGCACACTGGGCTCAGCATCCGAACCTGACTCGAGTCACAGATCAACCTTTCCATCTGGCACTCACCATAACTCCAGAACCCACTGTGGAGGTTGAACACTCTCCAACATTGCACGAGAACCCAACTCAGCTTCCACAGCCACCTACAGAGGTCATTGCCCAACCTCCAGTGTATCAAGAGGAGACACTTTCAACACCAGCATCACCTGTGCTTCTAGACCTGGCAGACCCGGGGGGCCTTTCACCACATGGGATCCTCTGCGGCCTCCCAGCTGTTGGTCCCAACACAGGAATTGCTCGAGAATTTGGTTCCATTCCCGGGGTCAAGAGCTGCCCCCAGAGCCAGGGCACTTTGCTCTTGCACGTCCGGATCTGCATGTCAAGCTGGCTGGCCCACAGAGGCTCCCAGACGTGGCTCCGATGCAAGACCGGGATCAGCATCAGGCCCTGGCTCTGCCTCCTCGACTCAAAAGATTCAAACTGTGGGCCTAGATCAGGCTGCAGACCACCAGTCATTTCAAATCCTGGTTCCGCATCTAGATAGTGAGAGTTCAGAAGCAGCAAAGTTTGTCCTCTCACCCCTGAATCCCAGGAAAGATCTAGCTCAGCATCCGCGGCTTGCTAAGGTTGTTCGAACTCCACACCGATTTGTGTCCCAACCTAAGCGTCAAAAACCGATCTTGGAGGATGAGAAAGGACCTTTGAGGACGGATATCGATTCTCCTGAATTTTCTCTAGAATCCCAGAAGGGCCCCGATGACTTGTCTAAAGGCCACTGAGCCAGGTGAAACTTACCAATTTCAGCAAGATGCCCTACCTGTCTCAAAACCTAGAGACACCAGGAGAGCCAATCCTCTCCAGCCCAGCAGGAAGACCCTGCTCAGCCTCCACAGGGCCCTGAGGAGGCAGGACTCTCTCCAGCCGAGCAGGAGGCCCCAGCTACATATGCAGAGTCCGGAGAGGAGGTAGAACATTCTCTAACACAGCGGGAGGCCCCAGCTCAACCTCCGAAGCCCCCTGAGGAGATAGAACGTTCTCCAACCCAGCAGCAGTTCCCAGATCCACCTGCACAGCCCCCGGAGGATGTAGAAGTTTCTCTAACACGGCAGGAGGACCCAGCTCAACATCCACAGCCCTTCCTGTGCAGGCGGAACCTTCTCCCGGTCAGCAGGAGCAGCCAGTTCAGCCTGCTGGGTCTCCTGGGGAGAGTGAACTTTCTCCAGTTCAGCAACAGGCCCCAGCTCAGGCTCCCGAGTTCCCTATGAAGAGTATAGCTCAAAGTCCACCACATCATGAGGTGACGGTTCAACCCCCAAGTCAGGACCAAGCTCATGATTATACCTTGCCCGTCGTTACAGTTGTAGCCCAGACCTAGCCCACTAACGTGCGGGTGTGGTCATTACCATAAGCACACAGCCTACCGCGCGGGGGCTGAAACTTCTCCAGGCTAGCAGGAGACCTCAGCCCGGCGTCCAGGCCTCCCTGTGGAGGCTGAACTTTCTTGCAGTGAGCAGGAGCAGCCAGCTCAGACTTTGGGGTGTCCTGAGGAGAGTGAGCCTTGTCCAATCCAACAGGAGCAACCAGCTCAGTCTCCAGAGCATCACGAGATGACAGTTTTACCTCCACGACACCAACACCCTAAGTATTCAAACTTGTCCAAGATTAACCTCCCAGGGCTGCAGCTTACCATAACAGTAGAGGCTGCTGCAGAGGGGGGGGGACTTTTCCAGTCTGCCAGGAGTCCACAGCTCAGCCCTCATGGCCAACTCAGGAAGCCGAACATTCTACAACCCAGCAGGAGGTGCCAACTCTGCCTCCAGGGCCTCCTGAAGAGGTGGAGCCTTTTTCCTTTCAACAAGAGGCTTCAGTTCGACCTGCAGCACCTATTAAGGAGGAGAAACCCTCTTTTACCCAGCGGGAGGCTGAGGCCGAAACTCCACAGACCCCTGAGGAGGAGGAACATTCTGCCACCCGGCAGGAGGCCCTAGGTCAGCCTCTAGAGCTCCCTAATGAAGTCGTAGCTCAACCTCTAGAGCCTCAAGAGGTAACAGCTTCCCCTGTAGGTCACGATCAAGTTCAGCCACCAGCACTGCACACTGTTGCTGTTAAACCTATGTATGTCTTGGTTACCACTAGGGTCCAGAGCTCACTGCTGAGGTCGAAACTTCAACCCCACCGGAGGCCCCAGCTCAGTCCACAGTGTCTCCTGAAGAGTGTGGAACGTTGAAAGACCAGCAAGAGGTAACAGTCCAGCAGCTAAGCCCCTCTGAAACTCATGGACATTCACCAATCCATCAGGAGGCCCTCACTCAGCCCGAAGAGTTTCCTAAGGAACCTTCCCCCAGCCAGCAAGAGAGCTCAGCTCCGCCTCCAGAGCCCCCTGCGGCTGTTGAACTTCCAGCAGTCCAGCAAGACTACCCAACGCAGCCACCAGCATCCTCCGTGGAGGATTCAATTCATAGTCCATTGAAGGACGAGATGACATTTTCACCACTAGGTCTGCCTTTTATCTCCAGAGGTCATGATTCAACACTGCCTAGTACAACAGTTACGCATGTGCATGTGGAGCTCACCGTGACTCCTCCAGAGCCTAGTGCCCACGTGGAACCTTCTCCAGTCTGGCAGGAGGGCCCTGCGAAGCCTTCGGTTCCCGCCGGGCAGCTTGGATTTTCTCCATCCCAATCCCCTCGCGCTGTTCATACTCCAGATTTCCCTTGCAAATGTTGACTCTGATCTAGCCCAGCGAGAGGCCTCATCTCAGACTCCAGATCACCTTCAGGAGGCAGGCCCTTCTCCAGTCCAACAGGAGGCCCCTGCTGGGCCACCAGAGCCCTCTATGGACGTTGAACCACCTGTGAACCAAAAGGAGGCCCCAGGTCTGCCACTAGAGCTCCCTGAACAGGGGCCCGAGCCTGAGCCCGTGCCCCAGGACGCTGCAGCTCCACCTCCAGATCCACCTGAGTTGGAACCTTCCCCACCTCAGCAGCTGACCGCCATCTTAACCTGCAGAACTGCCTGAGAAACATAGACTCATCCCTGGTCCACCAAGAGGCCCTTCCTCAGCCTCCAGGTCCCGCCAAGGAGGCAGAAGCTCCTCCAGTTCTGCACGAGGTCCCAGGTCGGCCCGCAGAGTCCTCTGGGCTGGTGGAATCCTCCCCCACCCAGCAGATGGCCCCGGCCCAGCCTCCAGAGCCCCCTATGGACGTGGCAGCTCCACCTCCAATGCATGATGAGATGACAGTTCCAACACAAACCAAGTCAGGATCAAGCTCAGAATCCAAAGTTGCCCATTATCACATTTCAACCCTTGGACCTCGAGATGACCAGCACTCCAGGACCCACCGTTCAGGCTGAACATGCTGCAGCCCTAAAGGAGACTACAGCTCCCTCTCCAAAGCCCTCCTGAGGTAACCTATCCACATGCACACTGGGCTCAGCATCCGAACCTGACTCGAGTCACAGATCAACCTTTCCATCTGGCACTCACCATAACTCCAGAACCCACTGTGGAGGTTGAACACTCTCCAACATTGCACGAGAACCCAACTCAGCTTCCACAGCCACCTACAGAGGTCATTGCCCAACCTCCAGTGTATCAAGAGGAGACACTTTCAACACCAGCATCACCTGTGCTTCTAGACCTGGCAGACCCGGGGGGGCCTTTCACCACATGGGATCCTCTGCGGCCTCCCAGCTGTTGGTCCCAACACAGGAATTGCTCGAGAATTTGGTTCCATTCCCGGGGTCAAGAGCTGCCCCCAGAGCCAGGGCACTTTGCTCTTGCACGTCCGGATCTGCATGTCAAGCTGGCTGGCCCACAGAGGCTCCCAGACGTGGCTCCGATGCAAGACCGGGATCAGCATCAGGCCCTGGCTCTGCCTCCTCGACTCAAAAGATTCAAACTGTGGGCCTAGATCAGGCTGCAGACCACCAGTCATTTCAAATCCTGGTTCCGCATCTAGATAGTGAGAGTTCAGAAGCAGCAAAGTTTGTCCTCTCACCCCTGAATCCCAGGAAAGATCTAGCTCAGCATCCGCGGCTTGCTAAGGTTGTTCGAACTCCACACCGATTTGTGTCCCAACCTAAGCGTCAAAAACCGATCTTGGAGGATGAGAAAGGACCTTTGAGGACGGATATCGATTCTCCTGAATTTTCTCTAGAATCCCAGAAGGGCCCCGATGACTTGTCTAAAGGCCACTGAGCCAGGTGAAACTTACCAATTTCAGCAAGATGCCCTACCTGTCTCAAAACCTAGAGACACCAGGAGAGCCAATCCTCTCCAGCCCAGCAGGAAGACCCTGCTCAGCCTCCACAGGGCCCTGAGGAGGCAGGACTCTCTCCAGCCGAGCAGGAGGCCCCAGCTACATATGCAGAGTCCGGAGAGGAGGTAGAACATTCTCTAACACAGCGGGAGGCCCCAGCTCAACCTCCGAAGCCCCCTGAGGAGATAGAACGTTCTCCAACCCAGCAGCAGTTCCCAGATCCACCTGCACAGCCCCCGGAGGATGTAGAAGTTTCTCTAACACGGCAGGAGGACCCAGCTCAACATCCACAGCCCTTCCTGTGCAGGCGGAACCTTCTCCCGGTCAGCAGGAGCAGCCAGTTCAGCCTGCTGGGTCTCCTGGGGAGAGTGAACTTTCTCCAGTTCAGCAACAGGCCCCAGCTCAGGCTCCCGAGTTCCCTATGAAGAGTATAGCTCAAAGTCCACCACATCATGAGGTGACGGTTCAACCCCCAAGTCAGGACCAAGCTCATGATTATACCTTGCCCGTCGTTACAGTTGTAGCCCAGACCTAGCCCACTAACGTGCGGGTGTGGTCATTACCGTAAGCACACAGCCTACCGCGCGGGGGCTGAAACTTCTCCAGGCTAGCAGGAGACCTCAGCCCGGCGTCCAGGCCTCCCTGTGGAGGCTGAACTTTCTTGCAGTGAGCAGGAGCAGCCAGCTCAGACTTTGGGGTGTCCTGAGGAGAGTGAGCCTTGTCCAATCCAACAGGAGCAACCAGCTCAGTCTCCAGAGCATCACGAGATGACAGTTTTACCTCCACGACACCAACACCCTAAGTATTCAAACTTGTCCAAGATTAACCTCCCAGGGCTGCAGCTTACCATAACAGTAGAGGCTGCTGCAGAGGGGGGGGGACTTTTCCAGTCTGCCAGGAGTCCACAGCTCAGCCCTCATGGCCAACTCAGGAAGCCGAACATTCTACAACCCAGCAGGAGGTGCCAACTCTGCCTCCAGGGCCTCCTGAAGAGGTGGAGCCTTTTTCCTTTCAACAAGAGGCTTCAGTTCGACCTGCAGCACCTATTAAGGAGGAGAAACCCTCTTTTACCCAGCGGGAGGCTGAGGCCGAAACTCCACAGACCCCTGAGGAGGAGGAACATTCTGCCACCCGGCAGGAGGCCCTAGGTCAGCCTCTAGAGCTCCCTAATGAAGTCGTAGCTCAACCTCTAGAGCCTCAAGAGGTAACAGCTTCCCCTGTAGGTCACGATCAAGTTCAGCCACCAGCACTGCACACTGTTGCTGTTAAACCTATGTATGTCTTGGTTACCACTAGGGTCCAGAGCTCACTGCTGAGGTCGAAACTTCAACCCCACCGGAGGCCCCAGCTCAGTCCACAGTGTCTCCTGAAGAGTGTGGAACGTTGAAAGACCAGCAAGAGGTAACAGTCCAGCAGCTAAGCCCCTCTGAAACTCATGGACATTCACCAATCCATCAGGAGGCCCTCACTCAGCCCGAAGAGTTTCCTAAGGAACCTTCCCCCAGCCAGCAAGAGAGCTCAGCTCCGCCTCCAGAGCCCCCTGCGGCTGTTGAACTTCCAGCAGTCCAGCAAGACTACCCAACGCAGCCACCAGCATCCTCCGTGGAGGATTCAATTCATAGTCCATTGAAGGACGAGATGACATTTTCACCACTAGGTCTGCCTTTTATCTCCAGAGGTCATGATTCAACACTGCCTAGTACAACAGTTACGCATGTGCATGTGGAGCTCACCGTGACTCCTCCAGAGCCTAGTGCCCATGTGGAACCTTCTCCAGTCTGGCAGGAGGGCCCTGCGAAGCCTTCGGTTCCCGCCGGGCAGCTTGGATTTTCTCCATCCCAATCCCCTCGCGCTGTTCACACTCCAGATTTCCCTTGCAAATGTTGACTCTGATCTAGCCCAGCGAGAGGCCTCATCTCAGACTCCAGATCACCTTCAGGAGGCAGGCCCTTCTCCAGTCCAACAGGAGGCCCCTGCTGGGCCACCAGAGCCCTCTATGGACGTTGAACCACCTGTGAACCAAAAGGAGGCCCCAGGTCTGCCACTAGAGCTCCCTGAACAGGGGCCCGAGCCTGAGCCCGTGCCCCAGGACGCTGCAGCTCCACCTCCAGATCCACCTGAGTTGGAACCTTCCCCACCTCAGCAGCTGACCGCCATCTTAACCTGCAGAACTGCCTGAGAAACATAGACTCATCCCTGGTCCACCAAGAGGCCCTTCCTCAGCCTCCAGGTCCCGCCAAGGAGGCAGAAGCTCCTCCAGTTCTGCACGAGGTCCCAGGTCGGCCCGCAGAGTCCTCTGGGCTGGTGGAATCCTCCCCCACCCAGCAGATGGCCCCGGCCCAGCCTCCAGAGCCCCCTATGGACGTGGCAGCTCCACCTCCAATGCATGATGAGATGACAGTTCCAACACAAACCAAGTCAGGATCAAGCTCAGAATCCAAAGTTGCCCATTATCACATTTCAACCCTTGGACCTCGAGATGACCAGCACTCCAGGACCCACCGTTCAGGCTGAACATGCTGCAGCCCTAAAGGAGACTACAGCTCCCTCTCCAAAGCCCTCCTGAGGTAACCTATCCACATGCACACTGGGCTCAGCATCCGAACCTGACTCGAGTCACAGATCAACCTTTCCATCTGGCACTCACCATAACTCCAGAACCCACTGTGGAGGTTGAACACTCTCCAACATTGCACGAGAACCCAACTCAGCTTCCACAGCCACCTACAGAGGTCATTGCCCAACCTCCAGTGTATCAAGAGGAGACACTTTCAACACCAGCATCACCTGTGCTTCTAGACCTGGCAGACCCGGGGGGGCCTTTCACCACATGGGATCCTCTGCGGCCTCCCAGCTGTTGGTCCCAACACAGGAATTGCTCGAGAATTTGGTTCCATTCCCGGGGTCAAGAGCTGCCCCCAGAGCCAGGGCACTTTGCTCTTGCACGTCCGGATCTGCATGTCAAGCTGGCTGGCCCACAGAGGCTCCCAGACGTGGCTCCGATGCAAGACCGGGATCAGCATCAGGCCCTGGCTCTGCCTCCTCGACTCAAAAGATTCAAACTGTGGGCCTAGATCAGGCTGCAGACCACCAGTCATTTCAAATCCTGGTTCCGCATCTAGATAGTGAGAGTTCAGAAGCAGCAAAGTTTGTCCTCTCACCCCTGAATCCCAGGAAAGATCTAGCTCAGCATCCGCGGCTTGCTAAGGTTGTTCGAACTCCACACCGATTTGTGTCCCAACCTAAGCGTCAAAAACCGATCTTGGAGGATGAGAAAGGACCTTTGAGGACGGATATCGATTCTCCTGAATTTTCTCTAGAATCCCAGAAGGGCCCCGATGACTTGTCTAAAGGCCACTGAGCCAGGTGAAACTTACCAATTTCAGCAAGATGCCCTACCTGTCTCAAAACCTAGAGACACCAGGAGAGCCAATCCTCTCCAGCCCAGCAGGAAGACCCTGCTCAGCCTCCACAGGGCCCTGAGGAGGCAGGACTCTCTCCAGCCGAGCAGGAGGCCCCAGCTACATATGCAGAGTCCGGAGAGGAGGTAGAACATTCTCTAACACAGCGGGAGGCCCCAGCTCAACCTCCGAAGCCCCCTGAGGAGATAGAACGTTCTCCAACCCAGCAGCAGTTCCCAGATCCACCTGCACAGCCCCCGGAGGATGTAGAAGTTTCTCTAACACGGCAGGAGGACCCAGCTCAACATCCACAGCCCTTCCTGTGCAGGCGGAACCTTCTCCCGGTCAGCAGGAGCAGCCAGTTCAGCCTGCTGGGTCTCCTGGGGAGAGTGAACTTTCTCCAGTTCAGCAACAGGCCCCAGCTCAGGCTCCCGAGTTCCCTATGAAGAGTATAGCTCAAAGTCCACCACATCATGAGGTGACGGTTCAACCCCCAAGTCAGGACCAAGCTCATGATTATACCTTGCCCGTCGTTACAGTTGTAGCCCAGACCTAGCCCACTAACGTGCGGGTGTGGTCATTACCATAAGCACACAGCCTACCGCGCGGGGGCTGAAACTTCTCCAGGCTAGCAGGAGACCTCAGCCCGGCATCCAGGCCTCCCTGTGGAGGCTGAACTTTCTTGCAGTGAGCAGGAGCAGCCAGCTCAGACTTTGGGGTGTCCTGAGGAGAGTGAGCCTTGTCCAATCCAACAGGAGCAACCAGCTCAGTCTCCAGAGCATCACGAGATGACAGTTTTACCTCCACGACACCAACACCCTAAGTATTCAAACTTGTCCAAGATTAACCTCCCAGGGCTGCAGCTTACCATAACAGTAGAGGCTGCTGCAGAGGGGGGGGGACTTTTCCAGTCTGCCAGGAGTCCACAGCTCAGCCCTCATGGCCAACTCAGGAAGCCGAACATTCTACAACCCAGCAGGAGGTGCCAACTCTGCCTCCAGGGCCTCCTGAAGAGGTGGAGCCTTTTTCCTTTCAACAAGAGGCTTCAGTTCGACCTGCAGCACCTATTAAGGAGGAGAAACCCTCTTTTACCCAGCGGGAGGCTGAGGCCGAAACTCCACAGACCCCTGAGGAGGAGGAACATTCTGCCACCCGGCAGGAGGCCCTAGGTCAGCCTCTAGAGCTCCCTAATGAAGTCGTAGCTCAACCTCTAGAGCCTCAAGAGGTAACAGCTTCCCCTGTAGGTCACGATCAAGTTCAGCCACCAGCACTGCACACTGTTGCTGTTAAACCTATGTATGTCTTGGTTACCACTAGGGTCCAGAGCTCACTGCTGAGGTCGAAACTTCAACCCCACCGGAGGCCCCAGCTCAGTCCACAGTGTCTCCTGAAGAGTGTGGAACGTTGAAAGACCAGCAAGAGGTAACAGTCCAGCAGCTAAGCCCCTCTGAAACTCATGGACATTCACCAATCCATCAGGAGGCCCTCACTCAGCCCGAAGAGTTTCCTAAGGAACCTTCCCCCAGCCAGCAAGAGAGCTCAGCTCCGCCTCCAGAGCCCCCTGCGGCTGTTGAACTTCCAGCAGTCCAGCAAGACTACCCAACGCAGCCACCAGCATCCTCCGTGGAGGATTCAATTCATAGTCCATTGAAGGACGAGATGACATTTTCACCACTAGGTCTGCCTTTTATCTCCAGAGGTCATGATTCAACACTGCCTAGTACAACAGTTACGCATGTGCATGTGGAGCTCACCGTGACTCCTCCAGAGCCTAGTGCCCATGTGGAACCTTCTCCAGTCTGGCAGGAGGGCCCTGCGAAGCCTTCGGTTCCCGCCGGGCAGCTTGGATTTTCTCCATCCCAATCCCCTCGCGCTGTTCACACTCCAGATTTCCCTTGCAAATGTTGACTCTGATCTAGCCCAGCGAGAGGCCTCATCTCAGACTCCAGATCACCTTCAGGAGGCAGGCCCTTCTCCAGTCCAACAGGAGGCCCCTGCTGGGCCACCAGAGCCCTCTATGGACGTTGAACCACCTGTGAACCAAAAGGAGGCCCCAGGTCTGCCACTAGAGCTCCCTGAACAGGGGCCCGAGCCTGAGCCCGTGCCCCAGGACGCTGCAGCTCCACCTCCAGATCCACCTGAGTTGGAACCTTCCCCACCTCAGCAGCTGACCGCCATCTTAACCTGCAGAACTGCCTGAGAAACATAGACTCATCCCTGGTCCACCAAGAGGCCCTTCCTCAGCCTCCAGGTCCCGCCAAGGAGGCAGAAGCTCCTCCAGTTCTGCACGAGGTCCCAGGTTGGCCCGCAGAGTCCCCTGGGCTGGTGGAATCCTCCCCCACCCAGCAGATGGCCCCGGCCCAGCCTCCAGAGCCCCCTATGGACGTGGCAGCTCCACCTCCAATGCATGATGAGATGACAGTTCCAACACAAACCAAGTCAGGATCAAGCTCAGAATCCAAAGTTGCCCATTATCACATTTCAACCCTTGGACCTCGAGATGACCAGCACTCCAGGACCCACCGTTCAGGCTGAACATGCTGCAGCCCTAAAGGAGACTACAGCTCCCTCTCCAAAGCCCTCCTGAGGTAACCTATCCACATGCACACTGGGCTCAGCATCCGAACCTGACTCGAGTCACAGATCAACCTTTCCATCTGGCACTCACCATAACTCCAGAACCCACTGTGGAGGTTGAACACTCTCCAACATTGCACGAGAACCCAACTCAGCTTCCACAGCCACCTACAGAGGTCATAGCCCAACCTCCAGTGTATCAAGAGGAGACACTTTCAACACCAGCATCACCTGTGCTTCTAGACCTGGCAGACCCTGGGGGCCTTTCACCACATGGGATCCTCTGCGGCCTCCCAGCTGTTGGTCCCAACACAGGAATTGCTCGAGAATTTGGTTCCATTCCCGGGGTCAAGAGCTGCCCCCAGAGCCAGGGCACTTTGCTCTTGCACGTCCGGATCTGCATGTCAAGCTGGCTGGCCCACAGAGGCTCCCAGACGTGGCTCCGATGCAAGACCGGGATCAGCATCAGGCCCTGGCTCTGCCTCCTCGACTCAAAAGATTCAAACTGTGGGCCTAGATCAGGCTGCAGACCACCAGTCATTTCAAATCCTGGTTCCGCATCTAGATAGTGAGAGTTCAGAAGCAGCAAAGTTTGTCCTCTCACCCCTGAATCCCAGGAAAGATCTAGCTCAGCATCCGCGGCTTGCTAAGGTTGTTCGAACTCCACACCGATTTGTGTCCCAACCTAAGCGTCAAAAACCGATCTTGGAGGATGAGAAAGGACCTTTGAGGACGGATATCGATTCTCCTGAATTTTCTCTAGAATCCCAGAAGGGCCCCGATGACTTGTCTAAAGGCCACTGAGCCAGGTGAAACTTACCAATTTCAGCAAGATGCCCTACCTGTCTCAAAACCTAGAGACACCAGGAGAGCCAATCCTCTCCAGCCCAGCAGGAAGACCCTGCTCAGCCTCCACAGGGCCCTGAGGAGGCAGGACTCTCTCCAGCCGAGCAGGAGGCCCCAGCTACATATGTAGAGTCCGGAGAGGAGGTAGAACATTCTCTAACACAGCGGGAGGCCCCAGCTCAACCTCCGAAGCCCCCTGAGGAGATAGAACGTTCTCCAACCCAGCAGCAGTTCCCAGATCCACCTGCACAGCCCCCGGAGGATGTAGAAGTTTCTCTAACACGGCAGGAGGACCCAGCTCAACATCCACAGCCCTTCCTGTGCAGGCGGAACCTTCTCCCGGTCAGCAGGAGCAGCCAGTTCAGCCTGCTGGGTCTCCTGGGGAGAGTGAACTTTCTCCAGTTCAGCAACAGGCCCCAGCTCAGGCTCCCGAGTTCCCTATGAAGAGTATAGCTCAAAGTCCACCACATCATGAGGTGACGGTTCAACCCCCAAGTCAGGACCAAGCTCATGATTATACCTTGCCCGTCGTTACAGTTGTAGCCCAGACGTAGCCCACTAACGTGCGGGTGTGGTCATTACCGTAAGCACACAGCCTACCGCGCGGGGGCTGAAACTTCTCCAGGGTAGCAGGAGACCTCAGCCCGGCGTCCAGGCCTCCCTGTGGAGGCTGAACTTTCTTGCAGTGAGCAGGAGCAGCCAGCTCAGACTTTGGGGTGTCCTGAGGAGAGTGAGCCTTGTCCAATCCAACAGGAGCAACCAGCTCAGTCTCCAGAGCATCACGAGATGACAGTTTTACCTCCACGACACCAACACCCTAAGTATTCAAACTTGTCCAAGATTAACCTCCCAGGGCTGCAGCTTACCATAACAGTAGAGGCTGCTGCAGAGGGGGGGGACTTTTCCAGTCTGCCAGGAGTCCACAGCTCAGCCCTCATGGCCAACTCAGGAAGCCGAACATTCTACAACCCAGCAGAAGGTGCCAACTCTGCCTCCAGGGCCTCCTGAAGAGGTGGAGCCTTTTTCCTTTCAACAAGAGGCTTCAGTTCGACCTGCAGCACCTATTAAGGAGGAGAAACCCTCTTTTACCCAGCGGGAGGCTGAGGCCGAAACTCCACAGACCCCTGAGGAGGAGGAACATTCTGCCACCCGGCAGGAGGCCCTAGGTCAGCCTCTAGAGCTCCCTAATGAAGTCGTAGCTCAACCTCTAGAGCCTCAAGAGGTAACAGCTTCCCCTGTAGGTCACGATCAAGTTCAGCCACCAGCACTGCACACTGTTGCTGTTAAACCTATGTATGTCTTGGTTACCACTAGGGTCCAGAGCTCACTGCTGAGGTCGAAACTTCAACCCCACCGGAGGCCCCAGCTCAGTCCACAGTGTCTCCTGAAGAGTGTGGAACGTTGAAAGACCAGCAAGAGGTAACAGTCCAGCAGCTAAGCCCCTCTGAAACTCATGGACATTCACCAATCCATCAGGAGGCCCTCACTCAGCCCGAAGAGTTTCCTAAGGAACCTTCCCCCAGCCAGCAAGAGAGCTCAGCTCCGCCTCCAGAGCCCCCTGCGGCTGTTGAACTTCCAGCAGTCCAGCAAGACTACCCAACGCAGCCACCAGCATCCTCCGTGGAGGATTCAATTCATAGTCCATTGAAGGACGAGATGACATTTTCACCACTAGGTCTGCCTTTTATCTCCAGAGGTCATGATTCAACACTGCCTAGTACAACAGTTACGCATGTGCATGTGGAGCTCACCGTGACTCCTCCAGAGCCTAGTGCCCATGTGGAACCTTCTCCAGTCTGGCAGGAGGGCCCTGCGAAGCCTTCGGTTCCCGCCGGGCAGCTTGGATTTTCTCCATCCCAATCCCCTCGCGCTGTTCATACTCCAGATTTCCCTTGCAAATGTTGACTCTGATCTAGCCCAGCGAGGGGCCTCATCTCAGACTCCAGATCACCTTCAGGAGGCAGGCCCTTCTCCAGTCCAACAGGAGGCCCCTGCTGGGCCACCAGTGCCCTCTATGGACGTTGAACCACCTGTGAACCAAAAGGAGGCCCCAGGTCTGCCACTAGAGCTCCCTGAACAGGGGCCCGAGCCTGAGCCCGTGCCCCAGGACGCTGCAGCTCCACCTCCAGATCCACCTGAGTTGGAACCTTCCCCACCTCAGCAGCTGACCGCCATCTTAACCTGCAGAACTGCCTGAGAAACATAGACTCATCCCTGGTCCACCAAGAGGCCCTTCCTCAGCCTCCAGGTCCTGCCAAGGAGGCAGAAGCTCCTCCAGTTCTGCACGAGGTCCCAGCTCGGCCCGCAGAGTCCCCTGGGCTGGTGGAATCCTCCCCCACCCAGCAGATGGCCCCGGCCCAGCCTCCAGAGCCCCCTATGGACGTGGCAGCTCCACCTCCAATGCATGATGAGATGACAGTTCCAACACAAACCAAGTCAGGATCAAGCTCAGAATCCAAAGTTGCCCATTATCACATTTCAACCCTTGGACCTCGAGATGACCAGCACTCCAGGACCCACCGTTCAGGCTGAACATGCTGCAGCCCTAAAGGAGACTACAGCTCCCTCTCCAAAGCCCTCCTGAGGTAACCTATCCACATGCACACTGGGCTCAGCATCCGAACCTGACTCGAGTCACAGATCAACCTTTCCATCTGGCACTCACCATAACTCCAGAACCCACTGTGGAGGTTGAACACTCTCCAACATTGCACGAGAACCCAACTCAGCTTCCACAGCC
Source organism: Cynocephalus volans (assembly GCF_027409185.1). Classification (NCBI taxonomy): domain Eukaryota; kingdom Metazoa; phylum Chordata; class Mammalia; order Dermoptera; family Cynocephalidae; genus Cynocephalus; species Cynocephalus volans. Next base: position 81,262,702 of record NC_084471.1, on the reverse strand, counting down.
ACCTACAGAGGTCATTGCCCAACCTCCAGTGTATCAAGAGGAGACACTTTCAACACCAGCATCACCTGTGCTTCTAGACCTGGCAGACCCGGGGGGCCTTTCACCACATGGGATCCTCTGCGGCCTCCCAGCTGTTGGTCCCAACACAGGAATTGCTCGAGAATTTGGTTCCATTCCCGGGGACAAGAGCTGCCCCCAGAGCCAGGGCACTTTGCTCTTGCACGTCCGGATCTGCATGTCAAGCTGGCTGGCCCACAGAGGCTCCCAGACGTGGCTCCGATGCAAGACCGGGATCAGCATCAGGCCCTGGCTCTGCCTCCTCGACTCAAAAGATTCAAACTGTGGGCCTAGATCAGGCTGCAGACCACCAGTCATTTCAAATCCTGGTTCCGCATCTAGATAGTGAGAGTTCAGAAGCAGCAAAGTTTGTCCTCTCACCCCTGAATCCCAGGAAAGATCTAGCTCAGCATCCGCGGCTTGCTAAGGTTGTTCGAACTCCACACCGATTTGTGTCCCAACCTAAGCGTCAAAAACCGATCTTGGAGGATGAGAAAGGACCTTTGAGGACGGATATCGATTCTCCTGAATTTTCTCTAGAATCCCAGAAGGGCCCCGATGACTTGTCTAAAGGCCACTGAGCCAGGTGAAACTTACCAATTTCAGCAAGATGCCCTACCTGTCTCAAAACCTAGAGACACCAGGAGAGCCAATCCTCTCCAGCCCAGCAGGAAGACCCTGCTCAGCCTCCACAGGGCCCTGAGGAGGCAGGACTCTCTCCAGCCGAGCAGGAGGCCCCAGCTACATATGCAGAGTCCGGAGAGGAGGTAGAACATTCTCTAACACAGCGGGAGGCCCCAGCTCAACCTCCGAAGCCCCCTGAGGAGATAGAACGTTCTCCAACCCAGCAGCAGTTCCCAGATCCACCTGCACAGCCCCCGGAGGATGTAGAAGTTTCTCTAACACGGCAGGAGGACCCAGCTCAACATCCACAGCCCTTCCTGTGCAGGCGGAACCTTCTCCCGGTCAGCAGGAGCAGCCAGTTCAGCCTGCTGGGTCTCCTGGGGAGAGTGAACTTTCTCCAGTTCAGCAACAGGCCCCAGCTCAGGCTCCCGAGTTCCCTATGAAGAGTATAGCTCAAAGTCCACCACATCATGAGGTGACGGTTCAACCCCCAAGTCAGGACCAAGCTCATGATTATACCTTGCCCGTCGTTACAGTTGTAGCCCAGACGTAGCCCACTAACGTGCGGGTGTGGTCATTACCGTAAGCACACAGCCTACCGCGCGGGGGCTGAAACTTCTCCAGGCTAGCAGGAGACCTCAGCCCGGCGTCCAGGCCTCCCTGTGGAGGCTGAACTTTCTTGCAGTGAGCAGGAGCAGCCAGCTCAGACTTTGGGGTGTCCTGAGGAGAGTGAGCCTTGTCCAATCCAACAGGAGCAACCAGCTCAGTCTCCAGAGCATCACGAGATGACAGTTTTACCTCCACGACACCAACACCCTAAGTATTCAAACTTGTCCAAGATTAACCTCCCAGGGCTGCAGCTTACCATAACAGTAGAGGCTGCTGCAGAGGGGGGGACTTTTCCAGTCTGCCAGGAGTCCACAGCTCAGCCCTCATGGCCAACTCAGGAAGCCGAACATTCTACAACCCAGCAGGAGGTGCCAACTCTGCCTCCAGGGCCTCCTGAAGAGGTGGAGCCTTTTTCCTTTCAACAAGAGGCTTCAGTTCGACCTGCAGCACCTATTAAGGAGGAGAAACCCTCTTTTACCCAGCGGGAGGCTGAGGCCGAAACTCCACAGACCCCTGAGGAGGAGGAACATTCTGCCACCCGGCAGGAGGCCCTAGGTCAGCCTCTAGAGCTCCCTAATGAAGTCGTAGCTCAACCTCTAGAGCCTCAAGAGGTAACAGCTTCCCCTGTAGGTCACGATCAAGTTCAGCCACCAGCACTGCACACTGTTGCTGTTAAACCTATGTATGTCTTGGTTACCACTAGGGTCCAGAGCTCACTGCTGAGGTCGAAACTTCAACCCCACCGGAGGCCCCAGCTCAGTCCACAGTGTCTCCTGAAGAGTGTGGAACGTTGAAAGACCAGCAAGAGGTAACAGTCCAGCAGCTAAGCCCCTCTGAAACTCATGGACATTCACCAATCCATCAGGAGGCCCTCACTCAGCCCGAAGAGTTTCCTAAGGAACCTTCCCCCAGCCAGCAAGAGAGCTCAGCTCCGCCTCCAGAGCCCCCTGCGGCTGTTGAACTTCCAGCAGTCCAGCAAGACTACCCAACGCAGCCACCAGCATCCTCCGTGGAGGATTCAATTCATAGTCCATTGAAGGACGAGATGACATTTTCACCACTAGGTCTGCCTTTTATCTCCAGAGGTCATGATTCAACACTGCCTAGTACAACAGTTACGCATGTGCATGTGGAGCTCACCGTGACTCCTCCAGAGCCTAGTGCCCATGTGGAACCTTCTCCAGTCTGGCAGGAGGGCCCTGCGAAGCCTTCGGTTCCCGCCGGGCAGCTTGGATTTTCTCCATCCCAATCCCCTCGCGCTGTTCATACTCCAGATTTCCCTTGCAAATGTTGACTCTGATCTAGCCCAGCGAGAGGCCTCATCTCAGACTCCAGATCACCTTCAGGAGGCAGGCCCTTCTCCAGTCCAACAGGAGGCCCCTGCTGGGCCACCAGAGCCCTCTATGGACGTTGAACCACCTGTGAACCAAAAGGAGGCCCCAGGTCTGCCACTAGAGCTCCCTGAACAGGGGCCCGAGCCTGAGCCCGTGCCCCAGGACGCTGCAGCTCCACCTCCAGATCCACCTGAGTTGGAACCTTCCCCACCTCAGCAGCTGACCGCCATCTTAACCTGCAGAACTGCCTGAGAAACATAGACTCATCCCTGGTCCACCAAGAGGCCCTTCCTCAGCCTCCAGGTCCCGCCAAGGAGGCAGAAGCTCCTCCAGTTCTGCACGAGGTCCCAGGTCGGCCCGCAGAGTCCTCTGGGCTGGTGGAATCCTCCCCCACCCAGCAGATGGCCCCGGCCCAGCCTCCAGAGCCCCCTATGGACGTGGCAGCTCCACCTCCAATGCATGATGAGATGACAGTTCCAACACAAACCAAGTCAGGATCAAGCTCAGAATCCAAAGTTGCCCATTATCACATTTCAACCCTTGGACCTCGAGATGACCAGCACTCCAGGACCCACCGTTCAGGCTGAACATGCTGCAGCCCTAAAGGAGACTACAGCTCCCTCTCCAAAGCCCTCCTGAGGTAACCTATCCACATGCACACTGGGCTCAGCATCCGAACCTGACTCGAGTCACAGATCAACCTTTCCATCTGGCACTCACCATAACTCCAGAACCCACTGTGGAGGTTGAACACTCTCCAACATTGCACGAGAACCCAACTCAGCTTCCACAGCCACCTACAGAGGTCATTGCCCAACCTCCAGTGTATCAAGAGGAGACACTTTCAACACCAGCATCACCTGTGCTTCTAGACCTGGCAGACCCGGGGGGCCTTTCACCACATGGGATCCTCTGCGGCCTCCCAGCTGTTGGTCCCAACACAGGAATTGCTCGAGAATTTGGTTCCATTCCCGGGGTCAAGAGCTGCCCCCAGAGCCAGGGCACTTTGCTCTTGCACGTCCGGATCTGCATGTCAAGCTGGCTGGCCCACAGAGGCTCCCAGACGTGGCTCCGATGCAAGACCGGGATCAGCATCAGGCCCTGGCTCTGCCTCCTCGACTCAAAAGATTCAAACTGTGGGCCTAGATCAGGCTGCAGACCACCAGTCATTTCAAATCCTGGTTCCGCATCTAGATAGTGAGAGTTCAGAAGCAGCAAAGTTTGTCCTCTCACCCCTGAATCCCAGGAAAGATCTAGCTCAGCATCCGCGGCTTGCTAAGGTTGTTCGAACTCCACACCGATTTGTGTCCCAACCTAAGCGTCAAAAACCGATCTTGGAGGATGAGAAAGGACCTTTGAGGACGGATATCGATTCTCCTGAATTTTCTCTAGAATCCCAGAAGGGCCCCGATGACTTGTCTAAAGGCCACTGAGCCAGGTGAAACTTACCAATTTCAGCAAGATGCCCTACCTGTCTCAAAACCTAGAGACACCAGGAGAGCCAATCCTCTCCAGCCCAGCAGGAAGACCCTGCTCAGCCTCCACAGGGCCCTGAGGAGGCAGGACTCTCTCCAGCCGAGCAGGAGGCCCCAGCTACATATGCAGAGTCCGGAGAGGAGGTAGAACATTCTCTAACACAGCGGGAGGCCCCAGCTCAACCTCCGAAGCCCCCTGAGGAGATAGAACGTTCTCCAACCCAGCAGCAGTTCCCAGATCCACCTGCACAGCCCCCGGAGGATGTAGAAGTTTCTCTAACACGGCAGGAGGACCCAGCTCAACATCCACAGCCCTTCCTGTGCAGGCGGAACCTTCTCCCGGTCAGCAGGAGCAGCCAGTTCAGCCTGCTGGGTCTCCTGGGGAGAGTGAACTTTCTCCAGTTCAGCAACAGGCCCCAGCTCAGGCTCCCGAGTTCCCTATGAAGAGTATAGCTCAAAGTCCACCACATCATGAGGTGACGGTTCAACCCCCAAGTCAGGACCAAGCTCATGATTATACCTTGCCCGTCGTTACAGTTGTAGCCCAGACGTAGCCCACTAACGTGCGGGTGTGGTCATTACCGTAAGCACACAGCCTACCGTGCGGGGGCTGAAACTTCTCCAGGCTAGCAGGAGACCTCAGCCCGGCGTCCAGGCCTCCCTGTGGAGGCTGAACTTTCTTGCAGTGAGCAGGAGCAGCCAGCTCAGACTTTGGGGTGTCCTGAGGAGAGTGAGCCTTGTCCAATCCAACAGGAGCAACCAGCTCAGTCTCCAGAGCATCACGAGATGACAGTTTTACCTCCACGACACCAACACCCTAAGTATTCAAACTTGTCCAAGATTAACCTCCCAGGGCTGCAGCTTACCATAACAGTAGAGGCTGCTGCAGAGGGGGGGGACTTTTCCAGTCTGCCAGGAGTCCACAGCTCAGCCCTCATGGCCAACTCAGGAAGCCGAACATTCTACAACCCAGCAGGAGGTGCCAACTCTGCCTCCAGGGCCTCCTGAAGAGGTGGAGCCTTTTTCCTTTCAACAAGAGGCTTCAGTTCGACCTGCAGCACCTATTAAGGAGGAGAAACCCTCTTTTACCCAGCGGGAGGCTGAGGCCGAAACTCCACAGACCCCTGAGGAGGAGGAACATTCTGCCACCCGGCAGGAGGCCCTAGGTCAGCCTCTAGAGCTCCCTAATGAAGTCGTAGCTCAACCTCTAGAGCCTCAAGAGGTAACAGCTTCCCCTGTAGGTCACGATCAAGTTCAGCCACCAGCACTGCACACTGTTGCTGTTAAACCTATGTATGTCTTGGTTACCACTAGGGTCCAGAGCTCACTGCTGAGGTCGAAACTTCAACCCCACCGGAGGCCCCAGCTCAGTCCACAGTGTCTCCTGAAGAGTGTGGAACGTTGAAAGACCAGCAAGAGGTAACAGTCCAGCAGCTAAGCCCCTCTGAAACTCATGGACATTCACCAATCCATCAGGAGGCCCTCACTCAGCCCGAAGAGTTTCCTAAGGAACCTTCCCCCAGCCAGCAAGAGAGCTCAGCTCCGCCTCCAGAGCCCCCTGCGGCTGTTGAACTTCCAGCAGTCCAGCAAGACTACCCAACGCAGCCACCAGCATCCTCCGTGGAGGATTCAATTCATAGTCCATTGAAGGACGAGATGACATTTTCACCACTAGGTCTGCCTTTTATCTCCAGAGGTCATGATTCAACACTGCCTAGTACAACAGTTACGCATGTGCATGTGGAGCTCACCGTGACTCCTCCAGAGCCTAGTGCCCATGTGGAACCTTCTCCAGTCTGGCAGGAGGGCCCTGCGAAGCCTTCGGTTCCCGCCGGGCAGCTTGGATTTTCTCCATCCCAATCCCCTCGCGCTGTTCATACTCCAGATTTCCCTTGCAAATGTTGACTCTGATCTAGCCCAGCGAGAGGCCTCATCTCAGACTCCAGATCACCTTCAGGAGGCAGGCCCTTCTCCAGTCCAACAGGAGGCCCCTGCTGTGCCACCAGAGCCCTCTATGGACGTTGAACCACCTGTGAACCAAAAGGAGGCCCCAGGTCTGCCACTAGAGCTCCCTGAACAGGGGCCCGAGCCTGAGCCCGTGCCCCAGGACGCTGCAGCTCCACCTCCAGATCCACCTGAGTTGGAACCTTCCCCACCTCAGCAGCTGACCGCCATCTTAACCTGCAGAACTGCCTGAGAAACATAGACTCATCCCTGGTCCACCAAGAGGCCCTTCCTCAGCCTCCAGGTCCCGCCAAGGAGGCAGAAGCTCCTCCAGTTCTGCACGAGGTCCCAGGTCGGCCCGCAGAGTCCTCTGGGCTGGTGGAATCCTCCCCCACCCAGCAGATGGCCCCGGCCCAGCCTCCAGAGCCCCCTATGGACGTGGCAGCTCCACCTCCAATGCATGATGAGATGACAGTTCCAACACAAACCAAGTCAGGATCAAGCTCAGAATCCAAAGTTGCCCATTATCACATTTCAACCCTTGGACCTCGAGATGACCAGCACTCCAGGACCCACCGTTCAGGCTGAACATGCTGCAGCCCTAAAGGAGACTACAGCTCCCTCTCCAAAGCCCTCCTGAGGTAACCTATCCACATGCACACTGGGCTCAGCATCCGAACCTGACTCGAGTCACAGATCAACCTTTCCATCTGGCACTCACCATAACTCCAGAACCCACTGTGGAGGTTGAACACTCTCCAACATTGCACGAGAACCCAACTCAGCTTCCACAGCCACCTACAGAGGTCATTGCCCAACCTCCAGTGTATCAAGAGGAGACACTTTCAACACCAGCATCACCTGTGCTTCTAGACCTGGCAGACCCGGGGGGCCTTTCACCACATGGGATCCTCTGCGGCCTCCCAGCTGTTGGTCCCAACACAGGAATTGCTCGAGAATTTGGTTCCATTCCCGGGGTCAAGAGCTGCCCCCAGAGCCAGGGCACTTTGCTCTTGCACGTCCGGATCTGCATGTCAAGCTGGCTGGCCCACAGAGGCTCCCAGACGTGGCTCCGATGCAAGACCGGGATCAGCATCAGGCCCTGGCTCTGCCTCCTCGACTCAAAAGATTCAAACTGTGGGCCTAGATCAGGCTGCAGACCACCAGTCATTTCAAATCCTGGTTCCGCATCTAGATAGTGAGAGTTCAGAAGCAGCAAAGTTTGTCCTCTCACCCCTGAATCCCAGGAAAGATCTAGCTCAGCATCCGCGGCTTGCTAAGGTTGTTCGAACTCCACACCGATTTGTGTCCCAACCTAAGCGTCAAAAACCGATCTTGGAGGATGAGAAAGGACCTTTGAGGACGGATATCGATTCTCCTGAATTTTCTCTAGAATCCCAGAAGGGCCCCGATGACTTGTCTAAAGGCCACTGAGCCAGGTGAAACTTACCAATTTCAGCAAGATGCCCTACCTGTCTCAAAACCTAGAGACACCAGGAGAGCCAATCCTCTCCAGCCCAGCAGGAAGACCCTGCTCAGCCTCCACAGGGCCCTGAGGAGGCAGGACTCTCTCCAGCCGAGCAGGAGGCCCCAGCTACATATGCAGAGTCCGGAGAGGAGGTAGAACATTCTCTAACACAGCGGGAGGCCCCAGCTCAACCTCCGAAGCCCCCTGAGGAGATAGAACGTTCTCCAACCCAGCAGCAGTTCCCAGATCCACCTGCACAGCCCCCGGAGGATGTAGAAGTTTCTCTAACACGGCAGGAGGACCCAGCTCAACATCCACAGCCCTTCCTGTGCAGGCGGAACCTTCTCCCGGTCAGCAGGAGCAGCCAGTTCAGCCTGCTGGGTCTCCTGGGGAGAGTGAACTTTCTCCAGTTCAGCAACAGGCCCCAGCTCAGGCTCCCGAGTTCCCTATGAAGAGTATAGCTCAAAGTCCACCACATCATGAGGTGACGGTTCAACCCCCAAGTCAGGACCAAGCTCATGATTATACCTTGCCCGTCGTTACAGTTGTAGCCCAGACGTAGCCCACTAACGTGCGGGTGTGGTCATTACCGTAAGCACACAGCCTACCGTGCGGGGGCTGAAACTTCTCCAGGCTAGCAGGAGACCTCAGCCCGGCGTCCAGGCCTCCCTGTGGAGGCTGAACTTTCTTGCAGTGAGCAGGAGCAGCCAGCTCAGACTTTGGGGTGTCCTGAGGAGAGTGAGCCTTGTCCAATCCAACAGGAGCAACCAGCTCAGTCTCCAGAGCATCACGAGATGACAGTTTTACCTCCACGACACCAACACCCTAAGTATTCAAACTTGTCCAAGATTAACCTCCCAGGGCTGCAGCTTACCATAACAGTAGAGGCTGCTGCAGAGGGGGGGGACTTTTCCAGTCTGCCAGGAGTCCACAGCTCAGCCCTCATGGCCAACTCAGGAAGCCGAACATTCTACAACCCAGCAGGAGGTGCCAACTCTGCCTCCAGGGCCTCCTGAAGAGGTGGAGCCTTTTTCCTTTCAACAAGAGGCTTCAGTTCGACCTGCAGCACCTATTAAGGAGGAGAAACCCTCTTTTACCCAGCGGGAGGCTGAGGCCGAAACTCCACAGACCCCTGAGGAGGAGGAACATTCTGCCACCCGGCAGGAGGCCCTAGGTCAGCCTCTAGAGCTCCCTAATGAAGTCGTAGCTCAACCTCTAGAGCCTCAAGAGGTAACAGCTTCCCCTGTAGGTCACGATCAAGTTCAGCCACCAGCACTGCACACTGTTGCTGTTAAACCTATGTATGTCTTGGTTACCACTAGGGTCCAGAGCTCACTGCTGAGGTCGAAACTTCAACCCCACCGGAGGCCCCAGCTCAGTCCACAGTGTCTCCTGAAGAGTGTGGAACGTTGAAAGACCAGCAAGAGGTAACAGTCCAGCAGCTAAGCCCCTCTGAAACTCATGGACATTCACCAATCCATCAGGAGGCCCTCACTCAGCCCGAAGAGTTTCCTAAGGAACCTTCCCCCAGCCAGCAAGAGAGCTCAGCTCCGCCTCCAGAGCCCCCTGCGGCTGTTGAACTTCCAGCAGTCCAGCAAGACTACCCAACGCAGCCACCAGCATCCTCCGTGGAGGATTCAATTCATAGTCCATTGAAGGACGAGATGACATTTTCACCACTAGGTCTGCCTTTTATCTCCAGAGGTCATGATTCAACACTGCCTAGTACAACAGTTACGCATGTGCATGTGGAGCTCACCGTGACTCCTCCAGAGCCTAGTGCCCATGTGGAACCTTCTCCAGTCTGGCAGGAGGGCCCTGCGAAGCCTTCGGTTCCCGCCGGGCAGCTTGGATTTTCTCCATCCCAATCCCCTCGCGCTGTTCATACTCCAGATTTCCCTTGCAAATGTTGACTCTGATCTAGCCCAGCGAGAGGCCTCATCTCAGACTCCAGATCACCTTCAGGAGGCAGGCCCTTCTCCAGTCCAACAGGAGGCCCCTGCTGGGCCACCAGAGCCCTCTATGGACGTTGAACCACCTGTGAACCAAAAGGAGGCCCCAGGTCTGCCACTAGAGCTCCCTGAACAGGGGCCCGAGCCTGAGCCCGTGCCCCAGGACGCTGCAGCTCCACCTCCAGATCCACCTGAGTTGGAACCTTCCCCACCTCAGCAGCTGACCGCCATCTTAACCTGCAGAACTGCCTGAGAAACATAGACTCATCCCTGGTCCACCAAGAGGCCCTTCCTCAGCCTCCAGGTCCCGCCAAGGAGGCAGAAGCTCCTCCAGTTCTGCACGAGGTCCCAGCTCGGCCCGCAGAGTCCCCTGGGCTGGTGGAATCCTCCCCCACCCAGCAGATGGCCCCGGCCCAGCCTCCAGAGCCCCCTATGGACGTGGCAGCTCCACCTCCAATGCATGATGAGATGACAGTTCCAACACAAACCAAGTCAGGATCAAGCTCAGAATCCAAAGTTGCCCATTATCACATTTCAACCCTTGGACCTCGAGACGACCAGCACTCCAGGACCCACCGTTCAGGCTGAACATGCTGCAGCCCTAAAGGAGACTACAGCTCCCTCTCCAAAGCCCTCCTGAGGTAACCTATCCACAAGCACACTGGGCTCAGCATCCGAACCTGACTCGAGTCACAGATCAACCTTTCCATCTGGCACTCACCATAACTCCAGAACCCACTGTGGAGGTTGAACACTCTCCAACATTGCACGAGAACCCAACTCAGCTTCCACAGCCACCTACAGAGGTCATTGCCCAACCTCCAGTGTATCAAGAGGAGACACTTTCAACACCAGCATCACCTGTGCTTCTAGACCTGGCAGACCCGGGGGGCCTTTCACCACATGGGATCCTCTGCGGCCTCCCAGCTGTTGGTCCCAACACAGGAATTGCTCGAGAATTTGGTTCCATTCCCGGGGTCAAGAGCTGCCCCCAGAGCCAGGGCACTTTGCTCTTGCACGTCCGGATCTGCATGTCAAGCTGGCTGGCCCACAGAGGCTCCCAGACGTGGCTCCGATGCAAGACCGGGATCAGCATCAGGCCCTGGCTCTGCCTCCTCGACTCAAAAGATTCAAACTGTGGGCCTAGATCAGGCTGCAGACCACCAGTCATTTCAAATCCTGGTTCCGCATCTAGATAGTGAGAGTTCAGAAGCAGCAAAGTTTGTCCTCTCACCCCTGAATCCCAGGAAAGATCTAGCTCAGCATCCGCGGCTTGCTAAGGTTGTTCGAACTCCACACCGATTTGTGTCCCAACCTAAGCGTCAAAAACCGATCTTGGAGGATGAGAAAGGACCTTTGAGGACGGATATCGATTCTCCTGAATTTTCTCTAGAATCCCAGAAGGGCCCCGATGACTTGTCTAAAGGCCACTGAGCCAGGTGAAACTTACCAATTTCAGCAAGATGCCCTACCTGTCTCAAAACCTAGAGACACCAGGAGAGCCAATCCTCTCCAGCCCAGCAGGAAGACCCTGCTCAGCCTCCACAGGGCCCTGAGGAGGCAGGACTCTCTCCAGCCGAGCAGGAGGCCCCAGCTACATATGCAGAGTCCGGAGAGGAGGTAGAACATTCTCTAACACAGCGGGAGGCCCCAGCTCAACCTCCGAAGCCCCCTGAGGAGATAGAACGTTCTCCAACCCAGCAGCAGTTCCCAGATCCACCTGCACAGCCCCCGGAGGATGTAGAAGTTTCTCTAACACGGCAGGAGGACCCAGCTCAACATCCACAGCCCTTCCTGTGCAGGCGGAACCTTCTCCCGGTCAGCAGGAGCAGCCAGTTCAGCCTGCTGGGTCTCCTGGGGAGAGTGAACTTTCTCCAGTTCAGCAACAGGCCCCAGCTCAGGCTCCCGAGTTCCCTATGAAGAGTATAGCTCAAAGTCCACCACATCATGAGGTGACGGTTCAACCCCCAAGTCAGGACCAAGCTCATGATTATACCTTGCCCGTCGTTACAGTTGTAGCCCAGACGTAGCCCACTAACGTGCGGGTGTGGTCATTACCATAAGCACACAGCCTACCGTGCGGGGGCTGAAACTTCTCCAGGCTAGCAGGAGACCTCAGCCCGGCGTCCAGGCCTCCCTGTGGAGGCTGAACTTTCTTGCAGTGAGCAGGAGCAGCCAGCTCAGACTTTGGGGTGTCCTGAGGAGAGTGAGCCTTGTCCAATCCAACAGGAGCAACCAGCTCAGTCTCCAGAGCATCACGAGATGACAGTTTTACCTCCACGACACCAACACCCTAAGTATTCAAACTTGTCCAAGATTAACCTCCCAGGGCTGCAGCTTACCATAACAGTAGAGGCTGCTGCAGAGGGGGGGGACTTTTCCAGTCTGCCAGGAGTCCACAGCTCAGCCCTCATGGCCAACTCAGGAAGCCGAACATTCTACAACCCAGCAGGAGGTGCCAACTCTGCCTCCAGGGCCTCCTGAAGAGGTGGAGCCTTTTTCCTTTCAACAAGAGGCTTCAGTTCGACCTGCAGCACCTATTAAGGAGGAGAAACCCTCTTTTACCCAGCGGGAGGCTGAGGCCGAAACTCCACAGACCCCTGAGGAGGAGGAACATTCTGCCACCCGGCAGGAGGCCCTAGGTCAGCCTCTAGAGCTCCCTAATGAAGTCGTAGCTCAACCTCTAGAGCCTCAAGAGGTAACAGCTTCCCCTGTAGGTCACGATCAAGTTCAGCCACCAGCACTGCACACTGTTGCTGTTAAACCTATGTATGTCTTGGTTACCACTAGGGTCCAGAGCTCACTGCTGAGGTCGAAACTTCAACCCCACCGGAGGCCCCAGCTCAGTCCACAGTGTCTCCTGAAGAGTGTGGAACGTTGAAAGACCAGCAAGAGGTAACAGTCCAGCAGCTAAGCCCCTCTGAAACTCATGGACATTCACCAATCCATCAGGAGGCCCTCACTCAGCCCGAAGAGTTTCCTAAGGAACCTTCCCCCAGCCAGCAAGAGAGCTCAGCTCCGCCTCCAGAGCCCCCTGCGGCTGTTGAACTTCCAGCAGTCCAGCAAGACTACCCAACGCAGCCACCAGCATCCTCCGTGGAGGATTCAATTCATAGTCCATTGAAGGACGAGATGACATTTTCACCACTAGGTCTGCCTTTTATCTCCAGAGGTCATGATTCAACACTGCCTAGTACAACAGTTACGCATGTGCATGTGGAGCTCACCGTGACTCCTCCAGAGCCTAGTGCCCATGTGGAACCTTCTCCAGTCTGGCAGGAGGGCCCTGCGAAGCCTTCGGTTCCCGCCGGGCAGCTTGGATTTTCTCCATCCCAATCCCCTCGCGCTGTTCATACTCCAGATTTCCCTTGCAAATGTTGACTCTGATCTAGCCCAGCGAGAGGCCTCATCTCAGACTCCAGATCACCTTCAGGAGGCAGGCCCTTCTCCAGTCCAACAGGAGGCCCCTGCTGGGCCACCAGAGCCCTCTATGGACGTTGAACCACCTGTGAACCAAAAGGAGGCCCCAGGTCTGCCACTAGAGCTCCCTGAACAGGGGCCCGAGCCTGAGCCCGTGCCCCAGGACGCTGCAGCTCCACCTCCAGATCCACCTGAGTTGGAACCTTCCCCACCTCAGCAGCTGACCGCCATCTTAACCTGCAGAACTGCCTGAGAAACATAGACTCATCCCTGGTCCACCAAGAGGCCCTTCCTCAGCCTCCAGGTCCCGCCAAGGAGGCAGAAGCTCCTCCAGTTCTGCACGAGGTCCCAGGTCGGCCCGCAGAGTCCCCTGGGCTGGTGGAATCCTCCCCCACCCAGCAGATGGCCCCGGCCCAGCCTCCAGAGCCCCCTATGGACGTGGCAGCTCCACCTCCAATGCATGATGAGATGACAGTTCCAACACAAACCAAGTCAGGATCAAGCTCAGAATCCAAAGTTGCCCATTATCACATTTCAACCCTTGGACCTCGAGATGACCAGCACTCCAGGACCCACCGTTCAGGCTGAACATGCTGCAGCCCTAAAGGAGACTACAGCTCCCTCTCCAAAGCCCTCCTGAGGTAACCTATCCACATGCACACTGGGCTCAGCATCCGAACCTGACTCGAGTCACAGATCAACCTTTCCATCTGGCACTCACCATAACTCCAGAACCCACTGTGGAGGTTGAACACTCTCCAACATTGCACGAGAACCCAACTCAGCTTCCACAGCCACCTACAGAGGTCATTGCCCAACCTCCAGTGTATCAAGAGGAGACACTTTCAACACCAGCATCACCTGTGCTTCTAGACCTGGCAGACCCGGGGGGCCTTTCACCACATGGGATCCTCTGCGGCCTCCCAGCTGTTGGTCCCAACACAGGAATTGCTCGAGAATTTGGTTCCATTCCCGGGGTCAAGAGCTGCCCCCAGAGCCAGGGCACTTTGCTCTTGCACGTCCGGATCTGCATGTCAAGCTGGCTGGCCCACAGAGGCTCCCAGACGTGGCTCCGATGCAAGACCGGGATCAGCATCAGGCCCTGGCTCTGCCTCCTCGACTCAAAAGATTCAAACTGTGGGCCTAGATCAGGCTGCAGACCACCAGTCATTTCAAATCCTGGTTCCGCATCTAGATAGTGAGAGTTCAGAAGCAGCAAAGTTTGTCCTCTCACCCCTGAATCCCAGGAAAGATCTAGCTCAGCATCCGCGGCTTGCTAAGGTTGTTCGAACTCCACACCGATTTGTGTCCCAACCTAAGCGTCAAAAACCGATCTTGGAGGATGAGAAAGGACCTTTGAGGACGGATATCGATTCTCCTGAATTTTCTCTAGAATCCCAGAAGGGCCCCGATGACTTGTCTAAAGGCCACTGAGCCAGGTGAAACTTACCAATTTCAGCAAGATGCCCTACCTGTCTCAAAACCTAGAGACACCAGGAGAGCCAATCCTCTCCAGCCCAGCAGGAAGACCCTGCTCAGCCTCCACAGGGCCCTGAGGAGGCAGGACTCTCTCCAGCCGAGCAGGAGGCCCCAGCTACATATGTAGAGTCCGGAGAGGAGGTAGAACATTCTCTAACACAGCGGGAGGCCCCAGCTCAACCTCCGAAGCCCCCTGAGGAGATAGAACGTTCTCCAACCCAGCAGCAGTTCCCAGATCCACCTGCACAGCCCCCAGAGGATGTAGAAGTTTCTCTAACACGGCAGGAGGACCCAGCTCAACATCCACAGCCCTTCCTGTGCAGGCGGAACCTTCTCCCGGTCAGCAGGAGCAGCCAGTTCAGCCTGCTGGGTCTCCTGGGGAGAGTGAACTTTCTCCAGTTCAGCAACAGGCCCCAGCTCAGGCTCCCGAGTTCCCTATGAAGAGTATAGCTCAAAGTCCACCACATCATGAGGTGACGGTTCAACCCCCAAGTCAGGACCAAGCTCATGATTATACCTTGCCCGTCGTTACAGTTGTAGCCCAGACGTAGCCCACTAACGTGCGGGTGTGGTCATTACCATAAGCACACAGCCTACCGTGCGGGGGCTGAAACTTCTCCAGGCTAGCAGGAGACCTCAGCCCGGCGTCCAGGCCTCCCTGTGGAGGCTGAACTTTCTTGCAGTGAGCAGGAGCAGCCAGCTCAGACTTTGGGGTGTCCTGAGGAGAGTGAGCCTTGTCCAATCCAACAGGAGCAACCAGCTCAGTCTCCAGAGCATCACGAGATGACAGTTTTACCTCCACGACACCAACACCCTAAGTATTCAAACTTGTCCAAGATTAACCTCCCAGGGCTGCAGCTTACCATAACAGTAGAGGCTGCTGCAGAGGGGGGGGACTTTTCCAGTCTGCCAGGAGTCCACAGCTCAGCCCTCATGGCCAACTCAGGAAGCCGAACATTCTACAACCCAGCAGGAGGTGCCAACTCTGCCTCCAGGGCCTCCTGAAGAGGTGGAGCCTTTTTCCTTTCAACAAGAGGCTTCAGTTCGACCTGCAGCACCTATTAAGGAGGAGAAACCCTCTTTTACCCAGCGGGAGGCTGAGGCCGAAACTCCACAGACCCCTGAGGAGGAGGAACATTCTGCCACCCGGCAGGAGGCCCTAGGTCAGCCTCTAGAGCTCCCTAATGAAGTCGTAGCTCAACCTCTAGAGCCTCAAGAGGTAACAGCTTCCCCTGTAGGTCACGATCAAGTTCAGCCACCAGCACTGCACACTGTTGCTGTTAAACCTATGTATGTCTTGGTTACCACTAGGGTCCAGAGCTCACTGCTGAGGTCGAAACTTCAACCCCACCGGAGGCCCCAGCTCAGTCCACAGTGTCTCCTGAAGAGTGTGGAACGTTGAAAGACCAGCAAGAGGTAACAGTCCAGCAGCTAAGCCCCTCTGAAACTCATGGACATTCACCAATCCATCAGGAGGCCCTCACTCAGCCCGAAGAGTTTCCTAAGGAACCTTCCCCCAGCCAGCAAGAGAGCTCAGCTCCGCCTCCAGAGCCCCCTGCGGCTGTTGAACTTCCAGCAGTCCAGCAAGACTACCCAACGCAGCCACCAGCATCCTCCGTGGAGGATTCAATTCATAGTCCATTGAAGGACGAGATGACATTTTCACCACTAGGTCTGCCTTTTATCTCCAGAGGTCATGATTCAACACTGCCTAGTACAACAGTTACGCATGTGCATGTGGAGCTCACCGTGACTCCTCCAGAGCCTAGTGCCCATGTGGAACCTTCTCCAGTCTGGCAGGAGGGCCCTGCGAAGCCTTCGGTTCCCGCCGGGCAGCTTGGATTTTCTCCATCCCAATCCCCTCGCGCTGTTCATACTCCAGATTTCCCTTGCAAATGTTGACTCTGATCTAGCCCAGCGAGAGGCCTCATCTCAGACTCCAGATCACCTTCAGGAGGCAGGCCCTTCTCCAGTCCAACAGGAGGCCCCTGCTGGGCCACCAGAGCCCTCTATGGACGTTGAACCACCTGTGAACCAAAAGGAGGCCCCAGGTCTGCCACTAGAGCTCCCTGAACAGGGGCCCGAGCCTGAGCCCGTGCCCCAGGACGCTGCAGCTCCACCTCCAGATCCACCTGAGTTGGAACCTTCCCCACCTCAGCAGCTGACTGCCATCTTAACCTGCAGAACTGCCTGAGAAACATAGACTCATCCCTGGTCCACCAAGAGGCCCTTCCTCAGCCTCCAGGTCCCGCCAAGGAGGCAGAAGCTCCTCCAGTTCTGCACGAGGTCCCAGCTCGGCCCGCAGAGTCCCCTGGGCTGGTGGAATCCTCCCCCACCCAGCAGATGGCCCCGGCCCAGCCTCCAGAGCCCCCTATGGACGTGGCAGCTCCACCTCCAATGCATGATGAGATGACAGTTCCAACACAAACCAAGTCAGGATCAAGCTCAGAATCCAAAGTTGCCCATTATCACATTTCAACCCTTGGACCTCGAGATGACCAGCACTCCAGGACCCACCGTTCAGGCTGAACATGCTGCAGCCCTAAAGGATACTACAGCTCCCTCTCCAAAGCCCTCCTGAGGTAACCTATCCACATGCACACTGGGCTCAGCATCCGAACCTGACTCGAGTCACAGATCAACCTTTCCATCTGGCACTCACCATAACTCCAGAACCCACTGTGGAGGTTGAACACTCTCCAACATTGCACGAGAACCCAACTCAGCTTCCACAGCCACCTACAGAGGTCATAGCCCAACCTCCAGTGTATCAAGAGGAGACACTTTCAACACCAGCATCACCTGTGCTTCTAGACCTGGCAGACCCGGGGGGCCTTTCACCACATGGGATCCTCTGCGGCCTCCCAGCTGTTGGTCCCAACACAGGAATTGCTCGAGAATTTGGTTCCATTCCCGGGGTCAAGAGCTGCCCCCAGAGCCAGGGCACTTTGCTCTTGCACGTCCGGATCTGCATGTCAAGCTGGCTGGCCCACAGAGGCTCCCAGACGTGGCTCCGATGCAAGACCGGGATCAGCATCAGGCCCTGGCTCTGCCTCCTCGACTCAAAAGATTCAAACTGTGGGCCTAGATCAGGCTGCAGACCACCAGTCATTTCAAATCCTGGTTCCGCATCTAGATAGTGAGAGTTCAGAAGCAGCAAAGTTTGTCCTCTCACCCCTGAATCCCAGGAAAGATCTAGCTCAGCATCCGCGGCTTGCTAAGGTTGTTCGAACTCCACACCGATTTGTGTCCCAACCTAAGCGTCAAAAACCGATCTTGGAGGATGAGAAAGGACCTTTGAGGACGGATATCGATTCTCCTGAATTTTCTCTAGAATCCCAGAAGGGCCCCGATGACTTGTCTAAAGGCCACTGAGCCAGGTGAAACTTACCAATTTCAGCAAGATGCCCTACCTGTCTCAAAACCTAGAGACACCAGGAGAGCCAATCCTCTCCAGCCCAGCAGGAAGACCCTGCTCAGCCTCCACAGGGCCCTGAGGAGGCAGGACTCTCTCCAGCCGAGCAGGAGGCCCCAGCTACATATGTAGAGTCCGGAGAGGAGGTAGAACATTCTCTAACACAGCGGGAGGCCCCAGCTCAACCTCCGAAGCCCCCTGAGGAGATAGAACGTTCTCCAACCCAGCAGCAGTTCCCAGATCCACCTGCACAGCCCCCAGAGGATGTAGAAGTTTCTCTAACACGGCAGGAGGACCCAGCTCAACATCCACAGCCCTTCCTGTGCAGGCGGAACCTTCTCCCGGTCAGCAGGAGCAGCCAGTTCAGCCTGCTGGGTCTCCTGGGGAGAGTGAACTTTCTCCAGTTCAGCAACAGGCCCCAGCTCAGGCTCCCGAGTTCCCTATGAAGAGTATAGCTCAAAGTCCACCACATCATGAGGTGACGGTTCAACCCCCAAGTCAGGACCAAGCTCATGATTATACCTTGCCCGTCGTTACAGTTGTAGCCCAGACGTAGCCCACTAACGTGCGGGTGTGGTCATTACCATAAGCACACAGCCTACCGTGCGGGGGCTGAAACTTCTCCAGGCTAGCAGGAGACCTCAGCCCGGCGTCCAGGCCTCCCTGTGGAGGCTGAACTTTCTTGCAGTGAGCAGGAGCAGCCAGCTCAGACTTTGGGGTGTCCTGAGGAGAGTGAGCCTTGTCCAATCCAACAGGAGCAACCAGCTCAGTCTCCAGAGCATCACGAGATGACAGTTTTACCTCCACGACACCAACACCCTAAGTATTCAAACTTGTCCAAGATTAACCTCCCAGGGCTGCAGCTTACCATAACAGTAGAGGCTGCTGCAGAGGGGGGGGACTTTTCCAGTCTGCCAGGAGTCCACAGCTCAGCCCTCATGGCCAACTCAGGAAGCCGAACATTCTACAACCCAGCAGGAGGTGCCAACTCTGCCTCCAGGGCCTCCTGAAGAGGTGGAGCCTTTTTCCTTTCAACAAGAGGCTTCAGTTCGACCTGCAGCACCTATTAAGGAGGAGAAACCCTCTTTTACCCAGCGGGAGGCTGAGGCCGAAACTCCACAGACCCCTGAGGAGGAGGAACATTCTGCCACCCGGCAGGAGGCCCTAGGTCAGCCTCTAGAGCTCCCTAATGAAGTCGTAGCTCAACCTCTAGAGCCTCAAGAGGTAACAGCTTCCCCTGTAGGTCACGATCAAGTTCAGCCACCAGCACTGCACACTGTTGCTGTTAAACCTATGTATGTCTTGGTTACCACTAGGGTCCAGAGCTCACTGCTGAGGTCGAAACTTCAACCCCACCGGAGGCCCCAGCTCAGTCCACAGTGTCTCCTGAAGAGTGTGGAACGTTGAAAGACCAGCAAGAGGTAACAGTCCAGCAGCTAAGCCCCTCTGAAACTCATGGACATTCACCAATCCATCAGGAGGCCCTCACTCAGCCCGAAGAGTTTCCTAAGGAACCTTCCCCCAGCCAGCAAGAGAGCTCAGCTCCGCCTCCAGAGCCCCCTGCGGCTGTTGAACTTCCAGCAGTCCAGCAAGACTACCCAACGCAGCCACCAGCATCCTCCGTGGAGGATTCAATTCATAGTCCATTGAAGGACGAGATGACATTTTCACCACTAGGTCTGCCTTTTATCTCCAGAGGTCATGATTCAACACTGCCTAGTACAACAGTTACGCATGTGCATGTGGAGCTCACCGTGACTCCTCCAGAGCCTAGTGCCCATGTGGAACCTTCTCCAGTCTGGCAGGAGGGCCCTGCGAAGCCTTCGGTTCCCGCCGGGCAGCTTGGATTTTCTCCATCCCAATCCCCTCGCGCTGTTCATACTCCAGATTTCCCTTGCAAATGTTGACTCTGATCTAGCCCAGCGAGAGGCCTCATCTCAGACTCCAGATCACCTTCAGGAGGCAGGCCCTTCTCCAGTCCAACAGGAGGCCCCTGCTGGGCCACCAGAGCCCTCTATGGACGTTGAACCACCTGTGAACCAAAAGGAGGCCCCAGGTCTGCCACTAGAGCTCCCTGAACAGGGGCCCGAGCCTGAGCCCGTGCCCCAGGACGCTGCAGCTCCACCTCCAGATCCACCTGAGTTGGAACCTTCCCCACCTCAGCAGCTGACTGCCATCTTAACCTGCAGAACTGCCTGAGAAACATAGACTCATCCCTGGTCCACCAAGAGGCCCTTCCTCAGCCTCCAGGTCCCGCCAAGGAGGCAGAAGCTCCTCCAGTTCTGCACGAGGTCCCAGCTCGGCCCGCAGAGTCCCCTGGGCTGGTGGAATCCTCCCCCACCCAGCAGATGGCCCCGGCCCAGCCTCCAGAGCCCCCTATGGACGTGGCAGCTCCACCTCCAATGCATGATGAGATGACAGTTCCAACACAAACCAAGTCAGGATCAAGCTCAGAATCCAAAGTTGCCCATTATCACATTTCAACCCTTGGACCTCGAGATGACCAGCACTCCAGGACCCACCGTTCAGGCTGAACATGCTGCAGCCCTAAAGGAGACTACAGCTCCCTCTCCAAAGCCCTCCTGAGGTAACCTATCCACATGCACACTGGGCTCAGCATCCGAACCTGACTCGAGTCACAGATCAACCTTTCCATCTGGCACTCACCATAACTCCAGAACCCACTGTGGAGGTTGAACACTCTCCAACATTGCACGAGAACCCAACTCAGCTTCCACAGCCACCTACAGAGGTCATAGCCCAACCTCCAGTGTATCAAGAGGAGACACTTTCAACACCAGCATCACCTGTGCTTCTAGACCTGGCAGACCCGGGGGGCCTTTCACCACATGGGATCCTCTGCGGCCTCCCAGCTGTTGGTCCCAACACAGGAATTGCTCGAGAATTTGGTTCCATTCCCGGGGTCAAGAGCTGCCCCCAGAGCCAGGGCACTTTGCTCTTGCACGTCCGGATCTGCATGTCAAGCTGGCTGGCCCACAGAGGCTCCCAGACGTGGCTCCGATGCAAGACCGGGATCAGCATCAGGCCCTGGCTCTGCCTCCTCGACTCAAAAGATTCAAACTGTGGGCCTAGATCAGGCTGCAGACCACCAGTCATTTCAAATCCTGGTTCCGCATCTAGATAGTGAGAGTTCAGAAGCAGCAAAGTTTGTCCTCTCACCCCTGAATCCCAGGAAAGATCTAGCTCAGCATCCGCGGCTTGCTAAGGTTGTTCGAACTCCACACCGATTTGTGTCCCAACCTAAGCGTCAAAAACCGATCTTGGAGGATGAGAAAGGACCTTTGAGGACGGATATCGATTCTCCTGAATTTTCTCTAGAATCCCAGAAGGGCCCCGATGACTTGTCTAAAGGCCACTGAGCCAGGTGAAACTTACCAATTTCAGCAAGATGCCCTACCTGTCTCAAAACCTAGAGACACCAGGAGAGCCAATCCTCTCCAGCCCAGCAGGAAGACCCTGCTCAGCCTCCACAGGGCCCTGAGGAGGCAGGACTCTCTCCAGCCGAGCAGGAGGCCCCAGCTACATATGTAGAGTCCGGAGAGGAGGTAGAACATTCTCTAACACAGCGGGAGGCCCCAGCTCAACCTCCGAAGCCCCCTGAGGAGATAGAACGTTCTCCAACCCAGCAGCAGTTCCCAGATCCACCTGCACAGCCCCCGGAGGATGTAGAAGTTTCTCTAACACGGCAGGAGGACCCAGCTCAACATCCACAGCCCTTCCTGTGCAGGCGGAACCTTCTCCCGGTCAGCAGGAGCAGCCAGTTCAGCCTGCTGGGTCTCCTGGGGAGAGTGAACTTTCTCCAGTTCAGCAACAGGCCCCAGCTCAGGCTCCCGAGTTCCCTATGAAGAGTATAGCTCAAAGTCCACCACATCATGAGGTGACGGTTCAACCCCCAAGTCAGGACCAAGCTCATGATTATACCTTGCCCGTCGTTACAGTTGTAGCCCAGACGTAGCCCACTAACGTGCGGGTGTGGTCATTACCATAAGCACACAGCCTACCGTGCGGGGGCTGAAACTTCTCCAGGCTAGCAGGAGACCTCAGCCCGGCGTCCAGGCCTCCCTGTGGAGGCTGAACTTTCTTGCAGTGAGCAGGAGCAGCCAGCTCAGACTTTGGGGTGTCCTGAGGAGAGTGAGCCTTGTCCAATCCAACAGGAGCAACCAGCTCAGTCTCCAGAGCATCACGAGATGACAGTTTTACCTCCACGACACCAACACCCTAAGTATTCAAACTTGTCCAAGATTAACCTCCCAGGGCTGCAGCTTACCATAACAGTAGAGGCTGCTGCAGAGGGGGGGGACTTTTCCAGTCTGCCAGGAGTCCACAGCTCAGCCCTCATGGCCAACTCAGGAAGCCGAACATTCTACAACCCAGCAGGAGGTGCCAACTCTGCCTCCAGGGCCTCCTGAAGAGGTGGAGCCTTTTTCCTTTCAACAAGAGGCTTCAGTTCGACCTGCAGCACCTATTAAGGAGGAGAAACCCTCTTTTACCCAGCGGGAGGCTGAGGCCGAAACTCCACAGACCCCTGAGGAGGAGGAACATTCTGCCACCCGGCAGGAGGCCCTAGGTCAGCCTCTAGAGCTCCCTAATGAAGTCGTAGCTCAACCTCTAGAGCCTCAAGAGGTAACAGCTTCCCCTGTAGGTCACGATCAAGTTCAGCCACCAGCACTGCACACTGTTGCTGTTAAACCTATGTATGTCTTGGTTACCACTAGGGTCCAGAGCTCACTGCTGAGGTCGAAACTTCAACCCCACCGGAGGCCCCAGCTCAGTCCACAGTGTCTCCTGAAGAGTGTGGAACGTTGAAAGACCAGCAAGAGGTAACAGTCCAGCAGCTAAGCCCCTCTGAAACTCATGGACATTCACCAATCCATCAGGAGGCCCTCACTCAGCCCGAAGAGTTTCCTAAGGAACCTTCCCCCAGCCAGCAAGAGAGCTCAGCTCCGCCTCCAGAGCCCCCTGCGGCTGTTGAACTTCCAGCAGTCCAGCAAGACTACCCAACGCAGCCACCAGCATCCTCCGTGGAGGATTCAATTCATAGTCCATTGAAGGACGAGATGACATTTTCACCACTAGGTCTGCCTTTTATCTCCAGAGGTCATGATTCAACACTGCCTAGTACAACAGTTACGCATGTGCATGTGGAGCTCACCGTGACTCCTCCAGAGCCTAGTGCCCATGTGGAACCTTCTCCAGTCTGGCAGGAGGGCCCTGCGAAGCCTTCGGTTCCCGCCGGGCAGCTTGGATTTTCTCCATCCCAATCCCCTCGCGCTGTTCATACTCCAGATTTCCCTTGCAAATGTTGACTCTGATCTAGCCCAGCGAGAGGCCTCATCTCAGACTCCAGATCACCTTCAGGAGGCAGGCCCTTCTCCAGTCCAACAGGAGGCCCCTGCTGGGCCACCAGAGCCCTCTATGGACGTTGAACCACCTGTGAACCAAAAGGAGGCCCCAGGTCTGCCACTAGAGCTCCCTGAACAGGGGCCCGAGCCTGAGCCCGTGCCCCAGGACGCTGCAGCTCCACCTCCAGATCCACCTGAGTTGGAACCTTCCCCACCTCAGCAGCTGACCGCCATCTTAACCTGCAGAACTGCCTGAGAAACATAGACTCATCCCTGGTCCACCAAGAGGCCCTTCCTCAGCCTCCAGGTCCCGCCAAGGAGGCAGAAGCTCCTCCAGTTCTGCACGAGGTCCCAGGTCGGCCCGCAGAGTCCTCTGGGCTGGTGGAATCCTCCCCCACCCAGCAGATGGCCCCGGCCCAGCCTCCAGAGCCCCCTATGGACGTGGCAGCTCCACCTCCAATGCATGATGAGATGACAGTTCCAACACAAACCAAGTCAGGATCAAGCTCAGAATCCAAAGTTGCCCATTATCACATTTCAACCCTTGGACCTCGAGATGACCAGCACTCCAGGACCCACCGTTCAGGCTGAACATGCTGCAGCCCTAAAGGAGACTACAGCTCCCTCTCCAAAGCCCTCCTGAGGTAACCTATCCACATGCACACTGGGCTCAGCATCCGAACCTGACTCGAGTCACAGATCAACCTTTCCATCTGGCACTCACCATAACTCCAGAACCCACTGTGGAGGTTGAACACTCTCCAACATTGCACGAGAACCCAACTCAGCTTCCACAGCCACCTACAGAGGTCATTGCCCAACCTCCAGTGTATCAAGAGGAGACACTTTCAACACCAGCATCACCTGTGCTTCTAGACCTGGCAGACCCGGGGGGCCTTTCACCACATGGGATCCTCTGCGGCCTCCCAGCTGTTGGTCCCAACACAGGAATTGCTCGAGAATTTGGTTCCATTCCCGGGGTCAAGAGCTGCCCCCAGAGCCAGGGCACTTTGCTCTTGCACGTCCGGATCTGCATGTCAAGCTGGCTGGCCCACAGAGGCTCCCAGACGTGGCTCCGATGCAAGACCGGGATCAGCATCAGGCCCTGGCTCTGCCTCCTCGACTCAAAAGATTCAAACTGTGGGCCTAGATCAGGCTGCAGACCACCAGTCATTTCAAATCCTGGTTCCGCATCTAGATAGTGAGAGTTCAGAAGCAGCAAAGTTTGTCCTCTCACCCCTGAATCCCAGGAAAGATCTAGCTCAGCATCCGCGGCTTGCTAAGGTTGTTCGAACTCCACACCGATTTGTGTCCCAACCTAAGCGTCAAAAACCGATCTTGGAGGATGAGAAAGGACCTTTGAGGACGGATATCGATTCTCCTGAATTTTCTCTAGAATCCCAGAAGGGCCCCGATGACTTGTCTAAAGGCCACTGAGCCAGGTGAAACTTACCAATTTCAGCAAGATGCCCTACCTGTCTCAAAACCTAGAGACACCAGGAGAGCCAATCCTCTCCAGCCCAGCAGGAAGACCCTGCTCAGCCTCCACAGCGCCCTGAGGAGGCAGGACTCTCTCCAGCCGAGCAGGAGGTCCCAGCTACATATGCAGAGTCCGGAGAGGAGGTAGAACATTCTCTAACACAGCGGGAGGCCCCAGCTCAACCTCCGAAGCCCCCTGAGGAGATAGAACGTTCTCCAACCCAGCAGCAGTTCCCAGATCCACCTGCACAGCCCCCGGAGGATGTAGAAGTTTCTCTAACACGGCAGGAGGACCCAGCTCAACGTCCACAGCCCTTCCTGTGCAGGCGGAACCTTCTCCCGGTCAGCAGGAGCAGCCAGTTCAGCCTGCTGGGTCTCCTGGGGAGAGTGAACTTTCTCCAGTTCAGCAACAGGCCCCAGCTCAGGCTCCCGAGTTCCCTATGAAGAGTATAGCTCAAAGTCCACCACATCATGAGGTGACGGTTCAACCCCCAAGTCAGGACCAAGCTCATGATTATACCTTGCCCGTCGTTACAGTTGTAGCCCAGACGTAGCCCACTAACGTGCGGGTGTGGTCATTACCATAAGCACACAGCCTACCGCGCGGGGGCTGAAACTTCTCCAGGCAAGCAGGAGACCTCAGCCCAGCGTCCAGGGCTCCCTGTGGAGGCTGAACCTTCTCCTAGTGAACAGGATCAGCCAGCTCAGACTTTGGGGTGTCTGAGGAGAGTGAACCTTGTCCAATCCAACAGGAGCATCCAGCTCAGTCTCCAGAGCATCACGAAATGACAGTTTTACCTCCATGACACCAACACACTAAGTATTCAAACTTGTCCAAGATTAACCTCCCAGGGCTGCAGCTTATCATAACAGTACAGGCTGCTGCAGAGGTGGGGACTTTTCCAGTCTGCCAGGAGTCCACAGCTCAGCCCTCATGGCCAACTCATGATGCCGAATATTCTACAATACAGCAGGACATGCCCACTCCACCTCCAGGGCCTCATGAAGAGGTGGAGCCTTTTTCATTTCAACAAGAAGCTTCAGTTCGACCTGCAGAACCTATTAAGGAGGAGAAACCCTCTTTAACGCAGCGGGATCCTGCAGCCGAAAATCCAGAGACTACTGAGTAGGAGGAACATTCTGCCACCCAGCAGGATGTCCTAGGTCAGCCTTTAGAGCTCCATAATGAAGTCTTAGCTCAACCTCTAGAGCCTCAAGAGGTAACAGCTTTCACTGTAGGTCTCGATCAATTTCCGCCAGGAACATGGCACACTGTTGCTGTTAAACCTATGAATGTCTTGGTTACCACTAGGGTCCAGAGCTCACTGCTGAGGTTCAAACTTCAACCCCACTGGATGACCCAGCTTAGTCCACCTTGTCTCCTGAAGAGTTTGGAACTTTGAGAGACCTACAAGAGGTTACCATCCAGCAACTGCTCCCCTCTGAAATGGATGGACATTCATCAGTCCATCAGCAGGCCCTCAGTCAACCCGAATAGCTTCCTAAGGAACCTTCTCCAAACCAGCTAGCGAGCTCAGCTTCCCCTCCATAGCCCCATTTAGCTGTTGAACCTCCAGCAGTCCACCAAGACTACGGAATGCAGCCACCAGCGTCCTCCGTGGAGGATTCAATTCATAGTCCATTGAAGGACGAGATGACATTTTCACTACTAGATGTGTCTTTTATCTCCAGAGGTCGTGATTCAACTCGGCCTAGTACAATAGTTATGCGTGTGCATGTGGAGCTCACTGTGACTCCTCCCGAGCCTAGTGCCCATGTGGAACCTTCCTCAGTCTGGCCGTAGGGCCCTGCGAAGCCTTCGGTTCCCACCGGGCTGCTTCAAATTTCTCCATCTCAATCACATCCCGCTTCCCAAACTCCAGATTTCTCTTGAAAATGTCGAATCTAACTAGCCTAGTGAGAATCCAGAGCTCAGACTCCAGATCATCCTAAGGAGGTTGGCCCTTCTCCAATCCAACAGCAGGCCCCTACTGGGCCACCAGAGCCATCTATGGACATTGTACCACCTGTGAACCAGTTTGAGGCTCCAGGTCTGACTCTAGGGACCCCTAGAGAGGGTCCCAAGCCTTAATCCGTCCCCCAGGATACTGCAGTTCCCCCTTCAGTGCCACCTAAGGAATTGGATCCTTCCCCAGCTCAGCAGCTGACCACCATCTTAACCTACAGCACCATCTTAGAAGGTAGACTCATCCCTGTTCCACCAAAAGGCCCTTCTTCATCCTCTTGGTTCCGCAAAGCTGGTAGAACCTTCTCCAGTTGTTCCGCAGTTCCGAACTCATCCTTCAGATACCCTGTACTTGTGTTTTCATCCCCAACCCAGCAGTTTGCCCCTGCTCAGCCTCCAGACCCACCTAATGAAAGTGTCATTCAACCTTAACCACTTCATGAGATGACACTTTCTATGCCGCCTAAGTGTGTATGAAACTCATAATGTACCGTTGCCTAGTATCACACATCAACCTTTGGACTTGGAGATGAACAGCTCTGCAGAACCCACTGTGAAGGGTGAACATTCTACAGCCTTAAAGAAGATTACATCTCATCCTTCACAGCCTTCTGAAAGATCATGTCTACTTCCTCTCCTGTCTCAGGCTTTGCATCCGAACTTGACTGAAATCCCAGCTCTCTGCCTACACACCATAACTCCAGAACAATCTACCAAGGCTGAACACTCTCCAAGAATGCAGGCAACCCAAATTCAGCCTCCAGAGCCACGTAGAAAAGTTTTTGCTCAATCCCCAGCGTATCAAGTTGTGATAATTTCAGGAGCATTTCTGGTTAAATGTCAGCATCCAACATTTCACATTACCAGTTCTGGAGCTGGAGTTTACATAACTTCAGTAGCCACTATGGATGTTCAACATTCTTTACCCCTTTAAAAGTCTACATCTCTGCGTCTAGGCCAGGTCCAGACTCAGCATCCAATGTTGACTCAAGTCTCTTTTAAATCTTTGTACCGGGAACTTACCTTATCTACAGAACATACTACAGAGCTGAAACCTTCGTCCATGCTGAAGAGTGCAACTCAGTCTCCAGGTCTACCTAAGGATGTTGCAGCTGCACCTGAAGGGTTTCAAGAGTTGACAGTTTCAAAACCAGGTCAGGATCAAGGTCAGCATCCAACGTCACCCAATGTCAGAACATGGCCTTTAGAGATGCAGCTTATCATATCTTCAGTATCTTCTATGTAGGCTTAGCATTCTGCATCCCTGAAGAAGACTACAACTCCACATCCAGACTAGGTCCAGACTTCCCATCCACACATGACTGAAGTCACAGTTCACCCCTTTTGATCTGGAACTTACTATAACTCAGCATCTATTCGTATCTCCTGGAAATTATACCCCAGAAACCTATTTGAGCTCTGTATCTGCAGTGATGAGACAGTGTCATGTAAGTATCTCAGCACAGAGCAGAGGTTCCGCTGAGTGCCTGTGCCAGAGTCAAAATCCTACAATAGCACCTTCACCATCTTGTAAGAATCACCTTTTCTCATTTGTTTCTTACCCCTTGCTTGGCATGGCAGCCTTTTCCTTGAAATTTTCCTAGGTCTTTTTCATCTTCCCAATCCACTTTGACTGACTTTCTGATTTTACTTTTTGCTTGTCAACTTTTCCTTTTCCTCATTCTCCTTACTGTTTTGCCCCTTTTCCAGGCTTTCACTTGTGATTGCCCTTACTGTCTATTTTAATCCATTTTCATTTAGCAGCATAATATTTTTTAACCTCTGCTCTACTCCCATTTTTGGAGCCACCCTCTTTACATCAGGCTACCTCTCCCTATCTCATTAGCGATGAGACAAGAGTAATTTCTTGAGCCAGACTGACTGGCTTTGAACCAAGGACTGTCATTAATTAGCCTTAGGACCATGGGTGAGTTTCTGTGGCTCAATTTCCTCATCTATAGTATGGGGATTATGATAGTTACCAGTTCAGAGAATTGTTGTGAGATTTAGATAAGTGAATATATAACATCTATATCAGTGCCTAAAATCTATATATGAATGGCAGCCATTATTATTATTATAATTCAGTCCTTCAGGCATGTTGAGAACATATCTTTGTCCCTGGATTTCTACGTATGACAGCCATTTTGTACCCATTTTAGGTCTGAGTACTTTGGGAGCCACAGAAGTATGACATTGTCTCCAGAACATGAACATGATAGTTGGGAAGAAAGGGACTAGGCATAAAAAGGGAAGTGATACATAATTAAGATCTAAATTAGATGCAGACAATAGGTGCTGTAATTCAACAGAATTTGTAATCACTTAGGTGTAGGGATCAGGGAAAGCAGCATGGGTAAGCTAAAACTTTACCTGGGTCTTAATGAATGGCTAAGTAACTTGTTAAAAAGAGAGAAATAGGGAGTACAGCCTAGACTAAGCCATGGCTGCAGGAATGATCAAAATTTTGTACACCAGTTTGGCTCCAAAGAATTGGGTTAGGAAGCAATGATTGTGAAAAAGCTGAAATATCAGCTATAGGGATTTGAATGTTACACAAAGAGATTTGGAGAGCCATTGAAATTTTCAAGCAAAACAGATAAATGATTAAAACAGGAGGATAATTTTAGAATACATATTTAGAGTCATCTAGAGGGAGACATGTAATAGAGGGAGACTAAATAGAAAGCTCTAGCAAAATCTAGGAGTGGTGTGAGAAGTGTCTGAATCA
This sequence comes from Cynocephalus volans, assembly GCF_027409185.1. NCBI lineage: Eukaryota > Metazoa > Chordata > Mammalia > Dermoptera > Cynocephalidae > Cynocephalus > Cynocephalus volans. The sequence goes on along the minus strand of NC_084471.1, from coordinate 81,233,386 downwards.
GAGTGGTTGTGATAGGAGTGGAAAGAAAATCCTGGGGACCATTTCAAAGAAAGAACAGAAAAGATTTAGTAACCGACTGAAGACTTGGGGGATAGGGTGTATGGGAAGGAGAAAAATCAAATATAACTTCTAAGTTTCTGTCCTGAATAATGAGAACAATGGTGGTATAACAGGCAGAAATATAACAGTTGGGAAGGAGAGCCAGTTTGAGGGAGATGAGTTCAGTCTTAGGTTTTTTAGGAGTGAATGTAATGCAACCAGAAGGCTTCTGGTTGAGTGGAATTGTCCACTAGGCAGATGAGCAGAGAGGTATTTCTTTTGACTTGTTTCTGCCGCTTTCCAGGGGAAATTGTGTATATAAACTAAGTAAGTTGTTGTTGAGGAATGGGGACAAAATTAAAGGTAAGGTTTCAGTCATCCACAGAGTTGAAACTGCATATAAGGAATCTAACAGGTTCCTTTAAACATGTGTCATTAATGGAGACACTCCCACTTTTTAAAAAAAGTCAAAAAAGTATGTAGGATAACGTGAAAATCTGTACACCCCCATACACCTTTATGACTCCATACTCTGCACCCTACTGGTATAGGATGTGCTCAGTTTCCCTGGCCTCGGGTTTCAGAACATGCTTCTGGGTTTCCAGCCACTTCCTGAGGTACCAGCTCCCCTCCTCTGAGCTCTGCCCTGGAGGAAAGTTACTGTTGCCAGTTAGACCTATTTTAGCACCAACACAGGGAAAATGAGAACATGGGGTGCTGGCATATGCAATTCAGTTGCTGGGCATGCCCAGTAGAGAGCACAGAACATTCTGGTGCATATATAACTTATATATAACTTATATAACTTATGTTCACCAAGCAGCTATTCACTCTCTTGAGCCAGCCTGCACTTTGTCCTGAATTTTAGCTTTTGTGTTAGACTTGATGTTGGTACTGAACTTACTTTTGTGTTAAACTTGGTGTGGGGCCTGCTCAGTCTCTGGAGCTATGCTGTGCTCTCTCCGGCGAACCTGTATTTCTTATCTATTTTATTAAACTTGTTTTCACTGTCTACTGTGATTCTGCCCTTGAATTCTTTCCTGTGGCAGAGTCAAGAACCTGGTAAGAGGACTGGAGGGGTGAGGCCATCTACTGGGCCCCCTTGCCCTACCTACAACATCACTACCACCCATAAAATAACCCGTTACTATTTTTGTGCATATCCTTCCATCCGATCTCTTTCCTTTGCATTTTTTTCCTAATGAGGGAATTAGTGCTTTATTTCTTGCTCACTGATTTGTGCTTTTTCCCTATACAGTATGTCTAAGAGTTCATTCCACATCAGCACATTAGACCCTTTAATTTCTAATTTCCCTTACCCTTGCAATACCTGGAGAGGTGTCAACAGAGGGCACTTAGCCAAGGTTTTGGTGTTATTTGGCATGGGGATTCTTTATTCTTTTTTGCTGAAAATGATACATTTTGCCCATTTTTCTGTTGAATTATTTACCATTTTCTTATTATTTGTAGAAGGGGTCAACTTAGACACAGTGATTTGGGGGGGAAATACTTACATTCAAAGTAATTAACTGGGAAAAGAGAGAGAGAGAAAAAAGCAAAGTAACTAACTGGCATTATCTTCCCAAAAGATTGGACAGATAGGAAGTTTAGATTCTGAGGAGATGCCTCATGGTTGTGCCTGTGACCCCACATTATTTCTTTATTAATTGTGCAAACTGATAGCTCTGGAAATTAGAAAGCTAGTATTTTTCATATTTGAATATCCCCCAGGAGTTTGTCATGATTCTTTTACTTATTCTGTTCATTCTTTTCCTACCTATTTAAGGATATGAACTGTGTTTCTTCACAGAAATTTCCAAGGAAACTCTATTTCGTACATTGATGAAAATACATGGGAAGCATACCACTGGATTGAGAAACTGTGAGTATATTCTCTCCAGATATGAATACTAAATGCATATCTCAAATCCCCTTTCATATCCCAAATCAACCTCTACTGACTGTAATGTTATGGTTATTCAAAAATTAAATTTGGTGGGCCCTCTTTAAAATAAGTAAGGAGCAATTTATTTTCTGTTAAACAAGAAATATATGACTATAATCTTAATGTATAAAAATGAAATAACAGGTATAGTGGAAACCCTCTTTGTGCCCTAATCCCTCACCCCTGAGGAGCACTACTCTGAGTTTGGTATATATCCTTCCAGACCCTTCCCCATGCATTTTCCTACATATATATGCACATAGCAAAATAGGTTTGTTGTGCAGTGTTTTTTTTTTTTTTTTACATACATGTCAACATCCTACAACTTGATTCTTTCACTTCATGGTATGTCTTAGATTTTTTTCCTTCCTTGTACTTAGAATGGTTACAGAGTCCCCACCAAGAAGAAGGCCCTCACCAGATGTGGCTCCTGGAACTTGGGCTTCACAGCATCCAAACTAGCTCAGAAGAAGAAGAATGTTGCCATGCAAAGCAGCATGTGCAGAAGAGGGCCAGGCTCCAGCCCACACACCTGCCTTTCATATCCATCCAAGGTTCCACACCCACAGACCACCTGCCATGTTTACTCTGGAGATGCATAGCTTATGAGTGATTTATGTTGGAATCTGACAGAACCAAGTGATCCTTGGCCAGTCTACTCTAAACAGAGTGGCATATATGGAGGAAGTTGATGGAGAGACAATTTCCTATCTGGGGTCCTAGGAGAGAAGTGCTGCAATAGCCAAATCCCAGGTTCTCTGCAAGGGTTGGGTGATGCATTAAGATGGCCTTATTGTTGTCTAACTGCAGGTAAGACCCTTGATTTCTCTGAGCCCTGCTTTCATCCCCTGTAACACTGGTATGATAATACTCATCTTGTGGGACTGTTAAAAGGTTAGCAGTAATACCTAAATTTATGTTCTCAGTGCCTGGTACATAGTAGGTACCCAACTGTTATCAATTGAATTGTTCCCCACCCCCCAAATTTGTATGTTGAAGTCCTAACCCCCAGGACCTCAGAATGCAACTTATTTAGAAATTGGATTGTTGTAGATATAATTAGTTAAGATGATGTCATATCGGAACAGGATGGACCCCTAATCTAATATGATTGGTGTCCTTATTTAAAAGGGGAAATTTGGACACAGAGACACACACAGGAAGAACACCATGTGAAGATGAAGGCAGGGACTGAGGCAGTGCTTCTACAAGCCAAGGAAGGGCAAAGATTGCCCGCAAACCCCCAGAAGCTAGGAGGGAGGCCTGGAAAAGATTGTTGCTCACAGTCCACAGAAGGAACCAACTCTGTTGACACCTTGATCTGGGACTTATTGCCTACAGAACTGTGAGACAATACATGTCAGTTTGTTACAGCAGCCCTAGCAAATGAATACACCAAAAGATGGGAGCCCATACTCATCTTTGATAATCCCCATGGCTCCTTCTCTCTGCACCTTCCAGGTGGCTTTCTCCAAGGGCATCCTGCAGACAACCAGCAGCACCACTTGAAGTGATGCACAAAGGAAATGTGCTGTGGGTGGAATCAATGGGTGCTGAGACCAGAGAACTGATGATTCCCCTCCTTGTCTAAAAATCTCTCCCACCCACTGCTCAGCCTGGGCAGTGTCTACTTCATTGCTCCCTCTTCTTGTGTCCCTGTGCTCATCTGCTCCTCCTCTGCCCACATGCCCATCTGTGTCATGGGGTCTTAGAGAAGATTATTTCCAGCCCCAGAAAGGTTTCTGGATCCACCAAACAAGTAGGCCTGACTTGGCAGAGTGGTCACAGAAAATTGTGACAACTTCCTGTGCTTGGGAAGTGCTTCTGCAAACTGCCTTCTTAGCTACTGGCCATCAAAAGTGTTGCAACAGGGCACAGAGATAACTGGAGCAAGCTGGGTTCCTGTGGGACTGGGGAGAGGGTTTGGGGCCAAGCAATAAATAAGTTGAAAGGGTGGAGAACTGGAAGCAATTCTGAGTATTTAAAATTCTATGTCTTTCTTTTCTGGCAGCTGGCCAGTGTGGGGATCTGAACCCATGACCTTGGTGTTATAAGGCTGTACTCTAACCAAATGAGCTAATCAGCCAACCAGTGTAGGAAAAAGGCTGCAGAGAGTGAACAGAGTCCTCAAGGGGCCAAGGGGCATAAAGAAAAGGCATTTCAAAGAAGTGAGGGATCAGAGCATCAAGAGGAAACAGAGTGGCCAGTCATTTGTGGAGAACATTGCTAAAGAAAGGCAGCTCAGGAGACCAAACCCAAGGGAGCTGGAACAACTTCATGTGGTGCAGAAGCCCAGGAAATTAGTGGGAATCTCATACATACAAAGTCTTTGTTCACAGAGGAACATAAGGCTGCAGTCTCTTCTTTCCTGAAACAGTTCTCGATTGGCAGGTCCTCTGCTTTCATCACAGCAAAATCCCTACCTAAGAAGAGAAACAGATCAAAAGACTCAACCTACACCATTTTTGCTTTAGAAGATGCAAATGCTAGAGTTAAAAATGTGAAGGCTGCTAAACCAATCTTACATTCCATAAAAACTCACCATTTTCATAAAACTTGCTCTCATGTGATCCACAAAACACCCAAAGCCAAACTGAGTCAAAGGTCAGAAAGGAAGGTTCACTCAAGAGGCTGATGTTCGCAAAGAGGCCTACATTCTCTGCATTGAGGAGGCTTACAAATTCACCTTCACAAGGGGCTTTTTCATCTTCAGGAGACCTAATTTCTTAGGAAAATCCTTTCCCAGAATTATTTGCTCTTTCAGAGACTTCTACAGAAAAAAACACTACGGAATAAAACACTATTGCAAGAAATACTTCTGATAAAAATGTTTTTGTAGAAAACACTACTGTACCAACAGAAACTATGTCTGAAAACACAACCCACAAGAATTCTGCAGTAGATTCTGCTGTGACTGCATTAAAGTTAATGCCAACTGCTAAACGATCCAATGGAACATAATGGGAATACCACAGCCTGGGCACTGACTTACCCTCCAAGTCCAAAGTCTTCACTTACCCATTGCTTCCATCCCCAGGTGATCAATTTGAACTTCAGCTAAACCAGCAGCTAGGATCCCTCATCTCTGACAATGATATGAGAAAGTTCATTTCTCATGTTATCAAGACGTTAAAATGGACTGCACTGAGCTCCATGTACAAATGGCTTGTGCCAAGTTCATTTCCAGAACAGGCCTCCCGATGAAGCTTCTCAGTGAGCAGAAAGAAGTGGAGGCATCCAAGGCAGAATGGGACACAGACCAATGGGTAACTGAGAACTATGTCAATGAGAGCACAGAAGGCCTGGATGAACAGAAAGACTACAACTGCTGAAACAGGAGACCCAGAATTTTCCATCATGTAGGATGTACCATTAAAGTGCCCAAACAGGAAGACCAGAGGCTTCCAGTCTATATCCTGTCTTAGTCATGTACTTTGGCCAAGACAGTGATCTCCCACTTTGCTCATTTATAGAATAAAGCAAACCTAACACACAAGATGAATTGTAGAAGAAAATGCTTAATAATAAGATTATGTAACACATTAGATTTAGTATGTTCTTTAAGAACCTGTAAGCTACTCATCTGGAAGAGTGGGGTTTTATGCTTTTTTTGGTTTTTGTTTTGTTTTTGTTTTGGCAGCTGATGCCTACTGGGGTCCAAACCCTTGGTGTTAACAACGTCATGCTCTAACCAACTGAGCTAACCAGCCAGCCCAAGAATGGGGTTTTAAATAGTTAGCTTTCATCCTTTCTTCCTTTTAGTGTGTTGCAAGTACAGGGATCTGAACCCTTGACCATGGTGTTATAAGCACCATGCCCTCCCAAGTGAGCTACCCAACCATCCCAGCTTTTATCTTACCTCTTTGTTTTATAAAAACAATTGTTCTTTTTTTTTTTTAAAGCTCACTAAAGATGTTCCAGGATTTCTTGGCAATATCTGTGACTGTTGTAGTGATCATTAATTCAGGTTCTAGAATATGTCTATCTTTATAATAGAATCTGAACCCATAAAATGAAAATCAAAGCCACTTTCCCACCTACTACTATTTGACATTCCTCTTCAGTCACTGAGACTGAGGCATGCTTTGTTCTTTTATTGCAAAGTGTATTCCACAGATCTTTAAAGGAACCTCACTCCCAGGAGATCTCTGTGGAATTAAAACCAAAATAATAAGCCACTAGACTATTTTGAGAAGTTTAAGAAGGCCAGAGTTGATATGATAGTAAAATTTTGCAAAACTAAAAGTATGTCAGCAATTTTATGTACTCACCAATCAAGCTCATTCTACCTCTGATTTCTTTCTCTGTTACTAGAATGACAAGAGAGTTATAATCTTAAGCCTCATGGAGCTGTCATCACCCTAGGGAGAAAGGAAGGGGCCTAAAGATAAAAGTGTTACCCTGGAGATTCATTATATTTACATAGCATCCTTCTTCTCCAGCATGTAAGGTGTTGTCTAAATAGGTTTAGTCAAAGCACTGCAGCTAAATCTTGCATTAGGCTACTCTAAAGCATGTCATATTTACAGGAGCCTATTCCTGGAGCTTGCCTCTGTTTACCTGTGTTGAATTACAAAATGGCTTATTACTTTCCCAAAAGGTAGGTCCTGGCATACTAAAAGAGTGATTTGAGAAGCTGACAGTCTTGACTCGACCCTACCAACCCAACCTCATTTGAGGTAAATTTACCTCATTTACCTTTTCTACCATCATCGTGGCCCTCCATTCCAGCCAAAGCAGCCCATTCCTACTTGTGTCTGTGCCTTTTCTCATTGAAAATTCCTGTGTATCACTGCCTGTGGAGGTCCTGTGAATCTGTCAACAGCCACCTTAAGTTCATCTTTCCTCATGAAGCCATCCCTGAATACTCTGGGCCTAGTCCCTTCACAAGATTTGTCACTATTTCTTGGGGTCTATAGTGAGGTATTCCCCCTCCCCTGAGAACTTAAAAATGTGGTAAACAATTTTTTAAAAGACAGCTATCCAACAGAGAAACACCAAGGTCCACACATAATGGAGCAGAGTAAAGATGTAATGCCCCTGTTCTATAGATGTGAGCAGAACCCGACTAGATGTATTAACATATCTAAAGAAAAACATGTCCATCTGCAGAGGGCTGGTCAGTAGTGAAAGCATAGAGCAAGGAAGAGCCCAGAAAGGGCTGTGTGTGAGTAGACATGGTGCCTCAGGCAGATGTGGGATCGGGCCCAGGCAAGGCTGTGCCTGCGGGGAGATGGGCAAATCCAGCCACCTCAGCCTTTTCCATTAAACACTGGAGCCAGCTGATTCCTTTTGTTCTAATTCTGTTCTCACATTAACCTTCAGATTGTACTTCAGTGTGCCACAGAGACCCCTCTCTCCAGAGAGGTGATTCCCAGATTGTGTAGACACAGATGTTGTCTGTGCAATGACATATATTTCTCATTGTCAAGTTGTAATCTAGCATTCTGATTTTTGTTCAGTCCTGTGATATTGACAAAGTGAGACTGCTCTGAAAGGGAAAAGTGAGCTCTCTCTTGGTGAGGACAAAGTCTAATTTCTGTATAGGAGGCAGGGACCAGCCTGGTGTCAGCCTGCAGAGGCCTCCAGGTGTCATGTGGCCTTTTGTTCTTTTGAACTTTCAACTACTATATTGCTTTTAGTTTCTGGATACAATTTAACCTTACCTTTGTATTTATTTGTATGTTTTTATTATTTCATTTCCCCACTGAGATGATAAGCTATATGAAGACAGGGAGCATGCAGTGTTTTACCTATAGTAGACAATAAAGGTGTTCAAAGGAAGAGAGAGATGAAGCATTATGTCAATTCCACTATGAGGAATAAGACAACCTAATATTTCTTTGAAGTAGTAAGCAGAATCCAACAATAGACAGACCTGTGTTCCTAAGACTTTTGAAATGTCACTTTTTAATATTCTAATCAGTGGGAGAAAATGAATAAATGCTAACAGAACAGCTGCCTAACTATTTGAGGGGTAAGTGATGGCAGATCCCTATTCTCACCTTAAATATATTTCAGTAAATGTAAAAAAAGAAAATGCAAAAATATTAGAGAAAAATAGAAGCAATATATTTTATAATCTTGCAGTGGAGAAGAGCTTCCTAAGCCTGATATCAGAGGCAGAAATCTTTGGTAGATTTGCTTGTCTTGTCAGTGACATCACTAGCAAACTTAGCACTTAAATATAGCAAGCATAGGATGAACAGTTTTCCATGTATTGTATGATTTAATCCTCACAACAGTCTCATGAGGAGGATATTATCATCCCTCTTTACAAAGGAGATCAATTTAAGGCCCCTGTTGCAAAACTGAAAGCAGAACCCAGATTCCCTTGACTGCAAAGACTGCACACCTTGCTGCCACTCTGTTTTGCCTCCTTAAAGAAAGAAACAAACAAACAAACAAAAAACACTGGGAAATATTTGAAACACTGAAGTACAATGAAAACCATTGGGAGGATTAATATATTTAATACAAAGAGTTTTATAAACCAGCAAGAAAAAGACAATCCAGTGGAGAAAGGCCCAAAGGCTGTGAAGAGTATGTAATTTATAGTCTATGCCATAGCATCGGTGGCCCTAACCTGGTGGCTTAAGGGGTGTGAGTCATTAGAGGCCTTTGTCATTTCATGGAATAATCTGTGGAATATACTATAAAGCAAATGTACTTCACAGGGCCTGGTTTTGCAAAGCCTTGCAGTTTCAAATATTGACCTTGTAGAAGACTGGAAATTTTCCTCAGGCCATAAAGTCTCTGGTGTAAGATAAAGATTTGTGGCACAACAAAGTTGCTGGCTCAAGGACAGACAAGTTACTGCTTGATATGTGTAGATACTGGAAAATTGCTGGAGGGAGAAGGAATGTTTGCTAAGATCAAGCTTTTGTTGATAGGACCCCTTAATTGCCTTACTGAAATGTCATCTGGCTTGTTTCCCTGAAAGTTACCAGCCTATGTTGTTAAACTATAACCCCACCTATGTTCTCTTCCTGTAACTTCCTGGTCTAGAAAATAAATGTGGGATGAGAACCCCAGTTCAGGGTTAATTCCCCAAGGAACGGATGCCTCTCACTTGAGGGTTCCAGTGGGAGATTAACCAGTTCAGGGTCTTTCACTGCTTGGAAGAGAGAGGCTTTGAGTAATCCTTTGCAGCTCCATCACCCAGGGGAAGTGGGGTGACAAATCCACGGGGGGCAAAGCAACAGTAGTCTAATATTTTATTTTAGTACTTTTAAAGCATTATGTTATTTGTGTTTTTAATCCATCTGGAATTTGTTTTATTTCATTGTTTTTTAGTATGGTTGAGTTAGAGAGTCTTACTTATTTTTCCCTTCATGAATTTTCAATTTTTAAGACAATTTTTATTGTATGGTTCATTCTTTCTTCAGTAACCTAAAATACCATCTTTATCTGGACTCTATTCTCTTCTGTTGATCCATTTGTCTTTTTCTGTGCCAGTACCAGGATCACACTACATAATTCCAGATGCTTTATAACATATTTTGAATTATATATTTGGTAGGGCAAGCTCCTGCTCTTTGGTCTTCTTTTTCATACATTTCATAGCTATTCTTGCCCATTTTCTCTCCCAAATGTCACTTGGTCAATTTTTGTAAAAATTCGTCTTGGGATTTGAATAGGATTGCATTGAATTTGTAGATTAATTAGAGAATTGACACCTTTACAACATTCTCGGAACATGGTATCTCATGCCATGTATTTATATCTTCTTAACATCCTTCAGAAGAGTTTGTTTTCATCACAGAGATCTTACACATCTTTTGTTAAGTTTATTCCTACATACTTTACATTTTTATTGCTGTTGTAAATGGGATCATTCCGTTTTCTAATTAGTTATTAGAAACATAGGAAAACTATTGAGGTTTGTGCACTGATCATTTGATTTTGTACCTAGCCACCTTAATGAATCCTCATATTACTTCCAATAGATTTTTAGTTGTTTCTCTTGGGCTTTTTAGATTTTACATCATTTTATATGCAAATAATGATAGTTTTATCTCTTCCTTTCCAATACTTATACCCCATTTATTTTTCTTATTGCATTTATTAGGACCTCAAATCAACAATGACGAACAGTAGCAGTAATAATAGGCATACTACTCTTGTTCTTGACTTTAAAACCATGCTGTTGTTTAGGCTTCTGGGAGATACTTTTATCAAGTTACAGATGTTTCCTTTTTTTCCTATTTTTAAGAGTTTTTGCTAGAAATTATCTGTTGAATATTATCTAAAGAGTCAATAAGTGCCAGCTGCATGCAAGACCCTAAGCTAGATACTGTGAAGAATCAAAGAACTAGTAAACAGGATAGAGCTCTGTTCTCAAAGATGTTATCTCACCAGATAGATAACTTATAATAAATAAAAGGAATAAAAAAAGATTTGGAGATAATGGTCATTGTGATGGATAATCATGATTATGTCCCCCCCCCCCCGAACAGATTTATTCTCATAGGACAGTACCAGAGGATGATAGAGAAGGATAAGTAACCCAAGGCAAGTATTTACCTGGCAATTTTTAAATTAGAATTTTAGAACTAGAGGAGAACATAAAATGTATCTATTTTAATTCCCTCATTTTACAGTGAGAAAACTGCCAGAGGCAAGAAGAATACTTACTTAACCCAGTGCTCTGCCTGACCCCAGCAACATTAGTTCCCCAGGAAAAGCTGAGTTAGCAGGGAGTAGTAAGGACACATCTTGCTGTCCTTCCAAGAGTGGAGGGGAGAGGTTATGGTGGTGCCTGTTCCTTCTGGTGCACAGTGGGCATCAGGCTGGAGGCCTTCTTGAAGGCTCTGGAGAGGGGGTAGGGAAGGCCACACATTGAGATAATTCAAGGCTGGTAGAAGGTAGAATACATGAGTCCATCCTCTAAAGTGGAAATAAAACTTACCTTCTTATCCTACTGGTTTTTGGGCCCCCACTCTCTATTCCTTTTATCCAAACCTCATAGAGTTTAGCTAGGAGACCTTGGACAGTAGATTGTCTCTTTCTTTTATTATAAGGAAACAGAGAAGGTGAAAGGGAAAATATCTTGCCCCATGGTCACACTGTTAGTGAGTATCAGAAAGAGGATGATTCCTTTTCTAGCTGGGGATTTCTCCATTGATTATATTGTGCTTGGGCTGTGAGCTGCATTTTATATCACAAATCCTTACACACACACTATATGGATGTAAGTTTGTTAAATGTGCACTGATTTTTTTCATATTGTTTGTACTCAGAGTATTTTGTGTTTTAGTGCTAGTCATATCCTTTAAACTGGTTCCACAACTCACTCACTCATCAGTGACACTTTGTAGTATTAAAATCAATGAGCTAGATAACTTGGCTAGTTGAACCCAGGCATTTGCTTGATGTGATTCCACCTGTATGATAAAGCAATTCACCACCCTGCCAGAGAATGACGCATGTGAGACAAAACTCAGGGGACTGATGTAAAATGCTTCTGCCCAGTGTGACTGTGAGTTCTGTTCACTGCATGAAGGCACTTGGTCAAGGGGGTACGTGGGGCTGAAAGTCCTGCTTACACTCCATGCCACATACAAAGTTCTCCCCAGAGACATTGTGAGGCCCTTTTGGATAGACACAGAGAGCTTCTGGAAACCCAGCATGCATGAGATTTTTTTGAAGGTTCCTGGCCTGTGGTTTTGCTCATTGCAATTATGGGCTGAGGTACACATTTAGCCCTAATAAGACCAGAGAGGTACATTGGGAGAGACACGGAAAATGGTGTGAATCACTAATTGTCTTGTGCATGTGTTTTCTCTCAAGGGGCTTTTTCAGATTTCTGCTGCATAGGAGATGCTCACAGCAAAATGACTCTCAGGTAAATTCGAGAAGGATTCACTGCTGTGTCCAGAGATAGCAGGGGAAATGCAAAATTAATATTTCCCCTTTTATTTTCTAGGAGGGCATTTTCTGGTTAAGGTGGCCACTTTGTCTTAGGGATACATATAGACCTCTCAATGCTACATGCAAGAAAAAACATGGCCTGGAAGCTACATGGCAAGGTCTTCTAAAGAGGATGAAACTTTCAACAAGGATGCAGGGTAAATGATTGGGGACAATTTAAAATTTATATCTACAATGAGTAGATGAAATAAAAATAAAACTTTTCATTATTATTATTTTTTGGCAGCTGGCCAGTAAAGAAATCCAAACCCGTGATCTTGGTGAGGTAAGGATGAGCTAACCAGCTGAGCTAACTGGCCAGCCCATTAATTGCTCTTTTCAAGAGTAAAAGCCTTGGCAGTGTTCCTCTTACCATAGGGAACTCAGAGAAGCCCATGTACATAGATATCCCTGACGAGGATGAGGAAAGCAAGGTGCCCAAGGACAACACAGAGTGACCCCATCATGCTACAGGCCACCTGCGAATTTTATATTGGCTTCTCAGCATTGCTTGTAAAATACTTATTTTTCTCATATTAAAAAAAATAGAATTCATAACCAATTCTTGTCATGTGGTAAGAAATTTAAATGTAAATAGTTAAATATTTATATGCAAATAACAAGGGCCATAGGCAAGAAAAGCAGGACTGAAGATGGAAACTCTCACTGGAGCCAGTGGTCCCACAACAGGGAATGTGGGCAAAGAATAAACAGGGCTTCTATCCTTTATTTCCCAATATAATCAGTTTCTGGGAGCCTTGAAAATATGTCATCCCCAAGATTTTTAAATCAAATACCAGTTGTTTTGTTGCTCTCTCCCCTGGTTTATCAAGAACCAGTCATTTACAACATACTTGACTTCCTGCCCACAGGGGATCATCCACCTTCTAGGCCCCCTCTTTGGTCTTTGGTCTTTGAGGTTGTCAGAGTATTTGGATTACTGAGCCTACCTGCACTGTGGGGCCAAGTCCTTCCTTTTCTCCCAAGCCCTCAAACTCATGCATGAATATGTGTCCCACCTTGGTAAGGAGTTCTCCACACATAAAAGGTGGTGGAAAATTCACACTGGTTTTCTGTTTCTCTTTTTAAAAATCCCAACCCTTGCATAGCTAGCAGGGAGGTGCTAGAGGGATGGGATAAAGAAGAATGTGTGAGAGCAGTAATTTCCCAAGATTGCCCTCTGCAGGCCTTTACTTCAGAAAACATATTGGTGGGGCAACATCTCCAGTCACATCACTGCCCTTGCCTCTCCTGACACTACTGCAGGTCAGGTATATGCTGTCCAGCTCCCTCCAGCTCTGCCAGTACCATGCCTACTCATTTCCTATCTCACCCCACACAGATACATGCCTGCATGATCCCAAGTGATAACACAAGTACAATTTGCAGAAAATGAAAGGCTTCCTCCACTCCATTTTCAAAGAAAAAGCCATTAATAAATCACATTTAGTAAGTCAGTGAAAGTTAAACACATTAGTAAAAGAAAATCTGAATAAATTAGAATAGATAATCCACCTATCTGAGCACCAATAAACATCAGAAGTTCAGATGAACTTCCATGTTCAATAAACATGGATGAAGAATGGTGCCAGCTATAGGAGAATGACATGGAGCCCCCAAGGAGCAGCAAGACTCACTGGGGACAGCCCATCAGTTCCTCATCTGGTTGATCAGCTTGCTTGATGCTGGGCAAGAGACATCTGTTCTCTTGATGCCTGCCAAACTTACCTCCCAAAGTGTCTTACTGAGAATGAAGAACTTAGTATTTCTCTAAGTGGTGACTTCAGTGAGCCAAGAAATATTTACTGAGTTTAAAGTACAAGACTAAATAGTAATAATAATAGGAAGCAGCAGCCAATTACAACCTCCTTAGTTGGTGCCAAGCCCTGGCTGGCTTAGGCATTTCGCAGTCTTAAATCATTTATCCCACCACGCGTGCGCCCTGCGGGCCAGCATGGAGGAACGCGGCGATGCCGAGCAGACCGCAGGCTGCAGCAGTCTGGGCCCGGGCGGCGTTCGCAGTGGCAGCGGCGCTCCCTCGTGGGCCCCTGAGGACGCCTGGATGGGCACCCACCCTAAGTACTTAGAAATGATGGAATTAGATATAGGAGATGCCACCCAAGTCTATATAGCATTCTTGGTTTACCTGGACCTCATGGAGAGTAAAAGTTGGCATGAAGTAAACTGTGTGGGATTACCAGAACTCCAGCTCATCTGCCTTGTTGGTACAGAGCTAGAAGGGGAAGGGTTACAGACTGTGGTACCTATACCCATCACTGCTTCCCTCAGCCATAACAGGATAAGGGAGATCTTGAAGGCATCTTGAAAATTGCAAAGTGATCCAGATTTGCCAATGTCTTTTACTTTGGCCATTGTGGAATCTGATTCTACAATAGTCTATTATAAACTTACAGATGGATTTATGCTGCCACACCCTCAGAATATTTCCCTTAGAAGATGACATCTATGCTTCCTGATGCTTATTTTATTCGTTCAAGATTGAATTTGAGACCTGTCAGCCTGCTTCATCTTTTATCTCAGAGGTAGTCAGGGTTGACTTAGGTAGTCAGGATTGACTTTCCCATCCCATAAATTTTCTTCAGAAAGAATAAAACTTCCCCAGATAGAAGATTTTTTTGTTGCTGTTCAAGAATATAGTCAGTCTAGAACTCTCTTATCTGGAGACAGTTTAATTACAGTTGTGTACAGTTTTATGCCTAGGATGTACTCAGAGAGGTGGAACCCATGTGCTGCTTCTGTCATCCCACACTCATAGCTGCACTTTTGTTCATTGCTGCCCCTGCTAGCTCCATATTGTGACTGCCACCTCTTTCACTTACTCAACTCTCCCAGTGCTTTTTGGCCATTACAGATAGCTTGGAATGGCATTTCATATATGCCTTGACACCTGAGAGTTTACTTCTATTTGCCTTTTTATCCCTAGTAGGAACTAAAAGATTTCTTTCAGTTGGTTTTCCTATTGCAGTTACTGTTACTTCCCTCTTTGGTTGACTTTAAGTCAAAACTAAAAATATGCTTATCTGGTGTATAAACATTCATGTCTAGATTAATAGGGACCAGGCCAGTGCTACCTTTCCACTCTTGTCACCACTGTTCTTATTATGTCTTAGGATATGTCAAAAAATTGCAAGAGAGCTACAGTATGGGACAGTATCAACCTTAATAACATTTTTTATTAATTAAACCCAGTTATTCCATTTATATTAATATCTACCAATTGTCCAAAGTGTGAAAAATTATACACACAAAGATGTTCCAGCTGGTATTACTTTATAATAGCCTAAATTATAAATTACTTAAAAGTTCAAGAGAGGGGTCAGCAAACTTTTTCTATAAAGGGTCAGAAAGTAAATATTTTAGCCTTTGCAGACCATACTGTCTCTGTAACAACTTCTCAGCACTGCTACTTGTAGCACAAAAGCAGCCATAGACAATATGTAAACAAGTGGTCATAGCTGTGTTTCAATAAGACTTTACAAATGCAAGGCCATAGTTTGCCATCCCCTGGTATAGGGAATAGTCAATAAATAGATATATACGAATAGTACATTTTGTACTCATTAAAAATTAGTAATGAATATTATGAAAAACATGAGAAAATGTGATAGTAAGTAAAAAAATGCAAGATACCAAAGTATATGAGTGGGTGTGATCATAACACCCCAAGTATAATAAGATGGCAAAGTAGATCACATCACTAACTGTGGTTATAGTGGGATGGCAGGGTAGTAAATGGATGACATGTCCTCTCCTCAGTATTTCAGTTTTTCTTTATTTGTATTACTTTTATAATAAAAACATTAAAAAAATCATTTATCCCAACAATCCGTGGAAGCATAGTCTTATTTATCATCATTTGACAAATGAGGAACCAGGGCTAAAAGAATGTACATAACCTGACCAAGTGCCCAAGGCCAAACACCCATCATGATGAGTTAGGGTCTTAGACTTGAACTCGCTAACAGGCTGCTAGACTCCAAGGCCTCTTAACCATTACACTGCCCTGCTGTAGAGTATAGGGATATAAATAAGTATAAACTGTGGTTGCTATCACAGAGTCTAATAGTAATAATACTGGTGGTAAGAAGGATGGCAGCTACTGTTTATTGAACACCAGCTCTGGGCCAGGTATAGTACTAGGCACTTTATACTAAGTCAGAAGAACAGAAACTCCCATGTCAGCCTAAACTCTATTATAGAGTGCTGGGGTATTGATTTTAATAAGAATGTTGGACATAAGCAGGGAGCTGACAAGAAACCAAGAACAGAGATCCTTGTACTGCTGGGCTTCCCAAAGTCTAGACTGGTATTCCAGGTAACTCCAGTTTTCTATTTTGGCATATTTACATTATTTAAAACTTGGTACGTATACAAACTGAAGCTTAGATAATATTTTTTGTGCAACACTGTCTCACATTTGTACAATTATTATTAGTCTCAAATGCTACCTTACCATATTTCTTAATTAAAACTCCCAAGAGAGATTCTGCATTGCCCAGCTTGTCCTAGATTGGGCAGTGTTTATGCCTGAGCCCATAGTTTTCACCTGGCCATCCTGTGGATGAACTGTCCCTCCTTGGGCCAGGTGTGCACTCTTGGCTGTAGCCTGGAAAGGGGAGGGGTGGTCAGATGGCACAAAACACAGCTGCCATGGCTGCCTCTTTCTCCACCTTACTGGTGGGCAAACTACAGCTCAGAAGACCAGCTCTTAACTGAGACCTGATTGATGGAGACAGATGGACACAAGGCCAACAGCTAGTAAATGAATAAAATTTCTCACTGATTCTGATGAAACCTGTCAGAGAGACATTTTTTAAGAGATGATGGAATGAGGCAATATATGGTTAGGGCAAAAATGATACAGAAAAGAAATGTAGCATTTCAGAGGAAGGAAGGTCAAGTGACCTAAGGAGAGCCTGTAAAAATGAGGGACCCTGAGCTGGGCCTGGGTTATATGCCAGACAGTATGCCTTGTGCTGGAGAAGGAGCTGACAACTAGGACAGAGGCCATCAAGGGGCTTGTAGACTGGGAAGAGAGACAACCATCTGAATACAGAGAAGAACATGTGTTAGACAGGACAGTGGCAGTGGACCAAGATGTGGCTCAGCTCTAGGTTGGCTGGAAAGGAGTAAATGTAAGGGATGGCTCAGATGAGGGGAAGTGGAAGAAAAGGTTTTAGCTGAGAAAAGGAAGGAAAAGCATGATAGACAGTATGAAGGCAGAGGAGCACAAAACCACGGGGCATGCCAGAACTACATGCAGGCTGGTATTATGGAGCATGAAGTGCAAGGAGCAAAAGGCAGTGCATGCAGCCACACAGGCAACAGAGAGCCAAGTCCCCAACAAGAGACTATTGTCACCCAGGAAATTCCAAGGGACTTAGGAGCTCTGTGTCAGGACTGGGGCTAGAGACCAAATGTTAGAACAGAAGATGCTCCTAACACCCTATTACTCAGAAAGTTACAAGGGATTTAGGAGCTCTGTGCCAGAAACCAGAGACAGAGACAACATATGTATTTCTTATGTTACATGACACAGGAAAACAGAAACCACTCTAGGTATTTCAAACAAAAAGATTTCATACAGGCAATTAGTGCTTATCACTGGAGGGGCTTGAGGTGGGAAAGGTTGAGGGTGGCATGAAGGACTATTTTACCACAGCTGATTTCCAGAGAATCAAAGAAGTCAGAAAACTTCAGAAAACCACACTGATGTCATTGCAGCCCCATGGTCCCCAGGCTGGTGACTAGTGGGGGAATGTGGAGTCCAGCTGGCCACCAGAGCTTGCATGTCTGCTCCTCCAGAGGGTGACTTCTACTTCCTCCCCAACTTCCAGATTTCACATGACTACATTTTATTGGTAGCACCCTGCTGGCAAGTGAGTCTTGAAGTGTGGTTCCCGGACTTCTGGCACCTGCATAGACAGTGCTGGGAATGGGTGCCAAGAGGCAGCCAACACTCTGCTGCACACCTCCATATCCAGGTGTGGCAAGGAGGTGTAGGCTTAAGGGTTTCCAGGAAGAGGGGTCTATGTGGAGTGACACTGTAAAGACCAAGCTAAGTCAGAGTCCCAGGAAGGTGTCATTATAGCTGGGCAACAGGTGAGGTGCAGGTTGCTGATGGCATGAAGTCATCCTCAGAGGTGATTGGAAAAATGTGTCAGATTGGTCCTTAGTTTGTTCTGGAATGTTCTCACTGCAATAAAAGCTGGGTGATCTGTAGACCATACAATGTCAGAGAAAATGTAGTCTCTGTTTAAATGGGCTGCCAGAGAAAAGGTGTCCAGAAGGAAGCACAATTTCTGAAAATATAGTCTATGGAATTCTATCCTCAAACATCACTGGGATGCTTATTTAAATGGCTGGTCCACAAAACCTCCCTTCCAACCCATCTGCTGCCCCTCCTGAGTCAATCTCTGAGACAAAGGGACCTATTTTAACAAATGGGGCCAGCCCCGTGGCTCACTCGGGAGAGTGCAGTGCTGGGAGTGCCGAGGCCATGGGTTCAGATCCTATATAGGGATGGCCGGTGTGCTCACTGGCTGAGCGCGGTGTGGGCGACACCAAGCCTAGGGTTACGATCCCCTTACCGGTCACACACACACAAAAACTGTTTCATGTTCACTAAACTACTGATGTATGATGCAGAGGGCTGGGAGGAAGCAGAGGTTATCTGGCAGGAGATGAGAGTGGAGGAGGCAGGACAGGGTGGTGTGAGGAAGACTGGATTCTCACCTCAGACTCTGAACACAAGTAACACTGCCACTGCCACTGCCACCCCCACCCTGGAGTCAGGGCCTCTCACTCCTGGGGAGCAACAGGCTCTTCTGGCTCTGGCCCCTGACATCCCAGTGGGAGTGAGAGGCTGTTGAGACCTGGAGGATGGGAGCAGGAGGAGCAGACCCATTCAAGAAGAGGAAAAATCTGAGGCCTGAAGCACAAGTGGAAACAGTGGTTGGAGGTGAGGCTGTGTGTGTTGAAGGGTGATGTTGGAAAGAGGGTTTGGCACCACACTGGGAGTGTTTTGGCTCACAAGGCTGAAGAAAATTCAGATTGCAACTTGTGAACAGCTGCAGGCTTCATGTGGATGAGGGCTATACCCCAAGGAAGGTGGACAATAAGATAGAAGGAGACTGGGTCCCTGACAGATGAGCCAACAAACCAACCCTGGACTTCTTAATCAGATTGTTACATGAGAGTTCAATAAACTTCTTCCTTATTTTGCCCACTGTTGTGTTGGGTCTCTATTACAGCAGCTGAACCTATTACCTAATGAAGGAGTGGGTATACAGGTTAGCTATTGCCACAATAACACTATGTAACAAACCATCCCCAAACTTAGTGGGTTGGAATAATGATTCTCACAGGGCTGTAGGTTAGCTAGTATAGCTATGCTTTAATTCTGTGCTGGTTGGGTTGTCTGCACTTCTCCATGTGGGTCTACAGATCAGCTAGAGTGGCTCTGTCCCATGTGTGTTTGTTCTAGAGCCCAGGCCAAAGAGGCTACATGGGATAGCTCTTCTCATGGTGAAGCCAGAAGCCTATAAAGGCAAGCAAAAACTCATAGGCCTCTTCAAGCCTGGGCTTGGAGCTGGCACATTTTCATTTCTGCTTCATTCCATGAGCTAAAGCAAGCCACATAAGCAAGTCCAGAGCTAGGACAGTACAATCCACCCACTGTTGGAATGAGCAGGAGTGAAGCTATGCTGGGACCTAAAATCACATGGGCTGTAGGCAAATTTTAAAGAGGTAGTTTTCTTCCCTGGCACGCACTTCTCTGAGTTCCCTCTTTCCCCATGGTTATTTGATATTTTGAACCTTGGTTATGGGACAAGATAACACTATTTACATGAATGTAAAGTTGTTTTCCAGCCATCCTGAAGCTGCAGACTTGCACATACTATCCAAGGGAAATCAATGAAAACATCAATAAAACTATGCTGATTCCACCCTTCCAGCAGGTCCATGAGGTAACAGCAAGGATGAAAGCAGAAACCAGACAGTCTTAGCAAGATTTTACATCTGAGATCTTGCATAAAGCCCTTGCCCCTCATTGCTTATGTGTCCCTCTGTCCTGCTTCTCATTTCCCACATTCTACTCCCTCATCTCCCTCTTTAAAAACCCCTCAGTAAATCTGAGTCTTTGAGATGACTTTAGCCTGCCCATTCTCCTTCAGGTTTACTGGGGAGATGGCTTCAGCTTGGCCATTCTCCTTCAGGTTTACCAGATGTTAGCTAACACCTCTCCTCAGGTCACTGGTATTCCTGGATAAAAGTTGACTTCCATTTTCATTTGACTTTTGCTTGTTTGATTTTTGTCTGGGGGTGGGCAGTCAGACCCGTGAATTTGATATCACATTTTGAAGAGCCTCTACCAGGAGAAGAGTGTGCCCTGTAACACCACAATGAGATTATGGCACGTGTGTGGATACAGGGAGGGGTGAGGAATTGGGGCCAATAATTCTAACCCATGTATGATGAGTCCTGGTTTGGAGATTACACAACCTAGGTCCACTCTTCTATTGGTTACCAGGAAATGTAGCATAGTGATAGGTAGTGTCTGACACCATGAAGACTCAACCACAGTTCTCTATTAGGTCAGGAACCCTGACAAGGCAAGAATAACATTTCCTTCCTCTCCACATGGCCCCCAATCCCTTCCACCAATGCCTAGCACCAAGCCCTGCCCTTAGAGATGACTCAGGAAAATTACTGAGTGAAGTTTATACTGTTCTTTGATTCTCCCCATGTGATGCCTTATGAAATACAGACTGACTTCCTACAATCAGCACATAGTGCTAAGTATTTGCACTATAAGCCATAAAGAGACTGTTCCATTTGGAGCTGGGATCTGTATCCATATCTGACACCAAATCCTGGCCCTACTCTATTCCATATGGACCTCCAGAAGAAACGATTTATCCAGGGCTAAACACCAAAACAGATTAGTGAAATTTCTCTAGAGACCATTTGAAACTGGAACAACTCTCATCACCTGAACTATCCTAAGAGGAAGGCTGTGTAAAGGCACAAACCTAGTCAGGGATCCACATGGGCTTAAGGGCAATTTTAAGGCAGTTGAGTCACCACAGCCCCCACTGCTTCACAAAGTCTCTTGGGACCTCTCATCAGGGCATAAGCAAGATCAGCTCCAGATTCTCTACCTTAATTGCCACCTTTCCCAGGAGAGTTTGCACTTTATAGGAGAACCGCTTGGAGTGCACGCTGATCAGAGAGGCACCCAGCCAGGGAAGCCGAAGATCCATGGAGACCAAGCGCCCTGCGGTGCCAGTGTACGACCCAGCAGGTAGGCCTCACTGCTGCTGCCCAACTCCATCCCCGGCCCAGCTGAGTGCATGCTGATCAGAGAGGCACCCAGCTGGAGAAGCCCAAGATCCATGGAGACCACATGCCCTGTGGTACCAGCACACAACCCAGCAGGTAGGCCATGTCGCCACTGCCAGACTCCATACCCAGCCTGGCTGAGTGCATGCCAATCAGAGAGGTGCCCAGCCAGAGAGGCCCAAGATCTGTGGAGACTATGCACCCTGTGGTGCCAGCATGCAACCCAGCAGGTAGGCCTCACCACTGCTACCCGACTCCATCCCCAGACCAGCTGAGTGCATGCTGACCAGAGAGGTGCCTCACCAGAGAGGCCCAAGACCTGAGGCAACCATGTACCTGAGGCACTAGTGGGCAACCAAGCAGACACTGAGGCAGCTGTACCAAATTGGCAGCCCCAGCAGCATCTTAGCCAGACAATAGTGTCAAACCAGTGGACTATGAAATCCCCTGCCACAATGACTAAACATCAAAGGAAAGATACCAGAAATATGAAAAATCAAGAAAGTACACTACCAAAGGGTAATAACTCTCAAAGCTCTAGATCCTATGGAACAAGAAGCCCTTGAAATGTCTGACAAGGAATTTTGAGTGATAATTCTAAGGAAACTAAATGAGATACAAGAAAATTCAGCTAGATAATACAATGAAATGAGGAAAAGTATACAGGACCTGAACAAAGAAATGTACAAAGAAATCAATGTCCTGAAAAAGAATGTAGCAGAGCTTGCTGAGCTGAAGAATTCATTCAATGAAATAAAAAACACAACAGAGAGTTTAACCAGCAGGCTTGCAGAAGCAGAAGAGAGAAGTTCTAACCTTGAAGATGGGCTGTTTGAAATAACAGAGGCAGACAAAGAAAAAAAAAAAAGAAAAAAGAATTAAAAACATTGAAGAAAATCTAAGAGAGATGTCAGACAACCTCAAGCACTCAAATATCAGAGTCATGGGTATTCCAGAAGGGGAGGAAAAAGGAGATTGCATTGAAAACACATTCAACAAAATAGTGGCAGAAAACTTCCCAGGTATAGGAAAAATCACAGATCTTCAGATCCAGGAAGCTCAAATATCCCCAAATGTATTCAACCCAAATAGGTCTTTTCCAAGACATGTTATAGTTAAATTGGCAAAATTCAAAGACAGAGAGAGAATCTTAAAAGCTGCAAGAGAGAAGAGTCAAATCACTTATAAGGGAGCCCCAATCAGACTAACATCAGACTTTTCATCACAAACCCTAAAAGCCAGAAAGGAATGGGATGATATATTCAAAATACTAAAAGACAAGATTGCCAGCCAAGAGTACTCTACCCTACAAGGCTATCCTTCCAAAATGAAGGACAGATAGTATATTTCTCAGACAAACAAAAACTGTGGGAGTTAACCACCACATGACCACCCTTACGAGAAATTCTCAAGGGAGTACTGGGTTTGGTACCTGAAAAATAACTACCACTGCCATAAAAACTCAAGAAAAATCAAAACCCACTAGTAAAATAAAAATGGCAACAATGAAGAGAAAACAACAACAAAAAAAGTCTATCTATAATCCAAGGAACCAATAAATGCAGAAGACAAACAGTAAATCAGAAAGGAACAAAAGACACTTAAAACATCCAAACAAAAATAAATAAAATGCTAGGAATAAATCAACACTTTTCAATAACAACTCAATGTAAAAGGCTTAAATTCCCCAATCAAAAGACACAGACTGGCTGACTGGATTAAAAAGAAGGACCCAACTATATGCTGCCTTCAAGAGACCCACCTCACCTATAAACACTCGCATAGACTAAGAGTGAAAGGATGGAAAAAGACTTACCATGCAAACAGAAATGAAAAACGAGCTGGAGTAGCTATTCTTATATCTGATAAAATAGACTTTAATCTAAAAACCATAAAAAGAGACAATGAGGGCCACTACGTAATGATAAAAGGATTGATCCATCAAGAAGACGTAACAATCATAAATATATATGCACCCAATGTCAGAGCAGCCAGATTTATAAAGCAAACTCTATTAGACTTAAAGAAGGAAATAGACACTAATACCATAGTAGCAGGGGACCTGAACACTCCACTGTCAATATTGGACAGATCATCTAGGCAAAGAATGAGCAGAAAAACACAAGATCTAAACAACACTTTAGACCAATTGGACTTGGCAAATATCTACAGAACATTCCATCCAACAACCTCAGAATATTCATTCTTCTCATCAGCACATGGATCATTCTCCAAGATACATCACATGTTAGGTCACAAATCATGTCTCAACAAATTCAAAAACATTGGAATTATACCATGTATTTTTTCAGATGACAATGGATTAAAATTAGAAATCAATAACAAACAAAATTCTGGAAACCATACAAACACATGGAAATTAAACAGCATTCTGCTTAATGAAATATGGGTCTAAGAAGAAATCAAACAGGGAATAAAAACATTTATTGAAACTAATGAAAACAGTGATACATCATACCAAAACCTGTGGGATACTGCAAAAGCAGTACTAAGGGGGAAATTTATTACATTAAATGCTTACTTCAGAAGAATGGAAAGATGGCAAGTGAACAACCTAATACTTCACCTTAAAGAACTAGAAAAACAAGAACAATCCACACCCAAAGTTAGTAGATGGAAAGAAATCATTAAGATCAGAGCAGAAACTGAAATTGAAACCCAAAAAATGATACAAAAGATCAATGAATCAAAAAGTTGGTTTTTTGAAAAGATAAATAAAACTGACAAACCATTAGCAAGGCTAACTAACTAAAGAAGAGAGAAGAGCTAAATAACAAAAATTAGAAATGAAAAAGGTGATATTACAACTGATACCTCTGAAATACAAGGAATCATTTGAGACTACTATAAACAACTATATGCCAACAAATTTAAAAATCTGGAGGAAATGGATAAATTTCTGGACACAGAAAAGCTACCAAAACTGAGCCAAGACAATGTAAAAAATCTGAACAGACCAATAACAATAAAGGAGATTGAAGCTGTTATTGGAAGGCTCCCAACAAAGAAAAGCCCAGGACCAGATGGATTCACAGCAGAATTCTACCAGACATTCAAAGAGGAATTGACACCAATTCTCTACAAACTATTCCAAAAGATTGAGACAGAGGCAATTCTCCCAAACTCATTTTATGAAGCAAACATCACCCTGATACCAAAACCAAGTAAAGATACAACTAAAAAAGAAAACTGCAGGCCAATATCCTTGATGAATATAGATGCAAAAATCCTCAGTAAAATACTAGCTAACAGAATACAGCAACATATATACAAAATTATACACCATGATCAAGTGGGATTCATCCCAGGGATGCAAGGTTGGTTCAACACATGCAAATCAATAAATGTGATACACTGTATCAATAAAATCAAACACAAGGACCATATGATCATCTCTATAGATGCTGAAAAAGCATTTGATAAAATTCAACACTCATTCATCATAAAGACTCTCTATAAGTTAGGTATAGATGGAAAATATCTCAACATAATTAAAGCCATATATGATAAACCCATTGCCAATATCATCCTGAATGGGGAAAAGCTGAAAGCTTTTCCTTTAAGAACAGGAACTAGACAAGGATGCCCACTCTCACCACTCCTATTCAACATAGTGTTGGAAGTACTAGCCAGAGTGATCAGAGAAGGAAACAAAGGGCATCAAGATTGGAAAAGATGAAGTCAAACTGTCCCTGTTTGCAGATGACATGATCCTATATATCGAACAGCCTAAAACCTCTACAAAAAAACTCTTGGAGTTGATAAATGATTTCAGCAAAGTAGCAGGATACAAAATCAACACACAAAAATCAGTAGCATTTCTATTCTCCAATAGTGAACATGCAGAAAGAGACATTCAAGAAAGCTTGCCCATTTACAATAGCCACCAAAAAAATAAAATACTTAGGAATTGAGTTAACCAAGGATGTGAAAAATCTCCATAATGAGAACTACAAACCACTGTTGAGAGAAATTAAAGAGGACACAAGAGGGTGGAAAGATATCCCATGCTCTTGGATTGGAAGAATCAACATTGCGAAAATGTCCATACTACCCAAAGTGATATACAAATTCAATGCAATCCCCATCAAAATTCCAATGACATTTTTCTCAGAAATGGAAAAAACTATCCAGACATTTATAAGGAATAACAAAAGACCACACATAGCCAAAGCAATGCTGAGCAAAAAAAATAAAGCTGGATGCATAACACTACCAGACTTTGAACTATACTACAAAGCTATAATAACCAAAACAGCATGGTACTGGCATAAAAACAGATACATTGATCAATAGAATAGAATAGAGAATCCAGAAATCAACCCACACACCTACAGCCATCTGATATTTGACAAAGGCACCCCAAAAGGGACTATTCAATATCAAGCTATCTGAAGCCCAGGTAGATAAAAGTGGATGGGGAACCTAGGGTTGTTGCAAGGTGTCTTGGTTATGATATATGTGGAAGATTTCAGAGCTTGTCATGAAAAATTATGGCCTGTGGATCTCTGGGGAAGAGACTGCAAATGGTGCAGGGATAACTGGATATCCATATGCAGGAGAATGAAACTAGACCTATACCTCTCACCATATACTAAAATCAACTCAAAATGGATTAAAGAATTAAATATACACCCTGAAACAATAAAACTTCTCAAAGAAATCATATATTCAAGTAGCCATGTAGTGCTAGTGGCTACTATATTGGGCCATGTAGTTCTATAGTTCTGTATAGATAATGCACAGCACACAATAGTGTACTATACACACCGACTACATCTTAACTTTGTTAAGAGCTTTGAAGGCCTGGACATAAGGAACCTCTGACCATTTCCCTTCCTCTTGCAAAACAGATCTAGTTGGTAGATCATCTTGTAATTGATGCTCCCACTTACAGGCCATGGCTATTGGTTCTCAAGCTTATATTGAGGCCAGGCCTCATTACAAATAATGATCAAGCACTTTTTCTTCAGATTGTCTGGGTCAAACCTGTTCCAGTGGTTTAAGGGTACATCTGAGAGGGACATCCAGGGGAACTGATTGCTTCCCATTATCCCCTGCAAGGAAGAAAGAGGGAATGTCTAAGGGGATGCATCTCTGGATCAAAATCCTCTCCAGAGCATCCTCTGAAGTAGAGTATTTTGCCCTTGAGGAGGATCCATGGGCATCTTCAACTAGGTTCCTCTGACAATGGTTGGCCATAGGGCCTTTTCTTTTGCCTTCCCCTAAGACTCACTTTGGCTCCTTACTCATGATCCTATGAGTATGTTAATTTGTGCTAGTCCCTGAAGTGAAGGTGGGGAGCAAGATCTGTCCAAGTAGGAAGAAAGAAATGCAATTAATATCCCATTGATAACAATGCTATTCCACAAGTATAACAGCCCAGACTGTGGGATGAGTTGAAATAAAAAAAAGTCTATCAAACTAATGTAGTATCCTGGGAGATACGTGGTGTAAGTTCCCTTAGCAAAGACTTTAATTTACATGGTAATTGTATACTTCATCCTGTTGTTTTTCATAAACCTTTTGCACCTGGGCTCCCAAGATGCAAGCAGGGACTAATAGAGCACCCACAGCCGGTGAGGGAGGCACCCCTGGGAAGCCGCAGGGGAAAGGAATCAGCTGAAACACTCTATGCCAGTTATATGGCAAGGTTATATCCTTTCTGAATTATCGCTAATGGATTTTACCCTAACTAAGATCATATCTGTATTTTGACTTACTTCTTTTGTTCCTAAGTGATTTACAGTAGATTTTAATCTTTGCCATTGGCCTGAAACTTTCTCTGCAATCTTTACTCTTATATTTCTCAGGACTGCTGCTTCCCTGCTTTCAAAACCATGGAGTTGACTTTTGCAAGAAATGCTGTGCCTTCGCTGTCAGCTTCCACTGCTAAAACACTCTGTACCCCATTACTAACATTGCTTGTTATATGCAAATTAATCCCTGTATATATCCCAAAGTATCAAGGAAGCCCCCTACAAAACAGATTGCTCTTGGAAATAAAAAATGACTTTGTTAGACTGTGATGAGAAACTACACATGCTCAAGCCATCCTGTTGGGCTTCAAGCATGGAATGTCACTTAGCTTATTTATTATTTCCATTTCATGCAACTGTGATTTTAAATATGACAGATGGTAATAAATCATTGGTTTCCATAAGTCATTTCATAACGCAATTACATTTTTAGTAGTTACATTTTACTAACTATATTTTTACCTGGTTGGATACTATCTCCACTTTATATGGTCCTGTCCCTCAACGTGGATTCTTTTCAGGTATGTGATTTGATAAGTTCTGTATTTATGTATAATTGAAGCCACCTCCATTAATATATCTTCTATTGCTAAGCAACTAAGAAGTCACACTGTATTGACACCATTTTGATGATTTCTCAAGCTTTTTCTTTTCTAGTCTTCTTTCTCATTTCCTGAATATAGTTACAGAAAACAAGAGTCACAGAATTGCCGATGCATATCAACCTTCCCTTTACCAAAATAAAGAAATGCACAAACCAAAAACAAGATAAAAGGGATGCTAGTCTCTTCTCCATGATAGTCTAGAATAACTTCAAATAAATCCCAAAGGAAGGGCTAAGTGTGAAAGACCTTCTCATCTTCACAAGAACAGAACATAGAACATGTCTGTAGAGAAAGTGAAGGTAAATAGTCAGGGTCCCTCAGATGTTCAAAATCTTGCAAAGCATTTGAGGTAAATATGCACATGCACCCAGGTGTTCCTTGGTTATTGTCTAATGTAATTGCACATGTGCACCCAGGTGTTCTTTGGCTGTCTGACTCCACCCAGGTGTTCCTGGGTTATTGGACTTAAGTATAAAGGATGAGTGGCTCTGATCCACAGTGCCCTCTGACCCCAGGATACCCCCAGGGGGCTACGGGGAAGCCGCTACTGCTGCTGGAGGCTGTTGCTGCCAGGGCCTCCGGGGATGATGTGGGAGGCTACCACTGCTGTTTTTGTAGGCTGCTGTAAGGTGCTGCTGCTGCTGAGAAGCTGAGGACTGAGCTTGCGTGGGACTGAACATGTCAACTCTGCCAATGGCTCCTGGGGTCTTTTCCCAATTATCTAGCACATGACCTGTATGTGAGGGGTCTGTGACCCAGTCTCTACAACAGGTTTGAAGGGTCTGTGAGCCCTAGCCTGACAACTGGTGTAGCCATCAGGATTCTGAGCAGGTTAAAAGCCTGACAATTGGCACAGTGGGCAGAATGTCGAGAAGGTAAAAGAGCTATTAGCCCCTTGGGAGGGGAAGTAAATGTGGGTACCCTTGGATATGTGGTGCTCAGTGGCTGTTTTCCTATTGACTGGGGTATGGCTGTTGCTTTCTGTACTGCATGGACCAGGTACTCCATGAAGTGGCATGGTTTCAAGATTTGAAACAGAAAGCAGACAGATTGGAAACACCAGTACATGCACTGCAGGCTGAAGTGCAGCAACGGGTCATTCCTGCTTCCAACACCAGGGATGATGATGAATCCACTGGTGAGATGAAGGAGACTGTGTGTCTCCTGGAATGACCTGTTGTTCATCAGAAAGTGAAGCACAAGCAGCCTATGGGAATGGGCAGACTGGTAGGCAAACCACGGTTGACCCAATTCACTACCTATGTCTCACATACCCAGGTTGAATTGGTTGGCTTGGGGAAACAGCTTTGGTGGAAACAGGGAGAGCCCCTGGCTGCCTGGCTGCTGCAGTTATGGGACCTAGGGGTGGATGGTGTGATGTGCTCTGGAAAAGATGTAGTAAACATGTCATGTTTGTCCAACATGCAGATGGCCCACATAAACCTGATAGCCTGCCAAGTGCCATTTAAACCTGAGAAGGCAGATTGACTGCTGGGTCAATATAAACCCAAGAAAAGAGTGCCGCATGCAGACAGGCAGATGATCTGAGGACAGGTGCTCCTCCAGAATTTCAAGTATGTTTTCACCTGGTATAAAGGTGGAATAGTTAGCCTCCATTACCATGTGCCTGTCTCTGTGGCAGTGGTTACAGAATAGTCACAGACATGCACAGGGGCAGGTCAACCACTCCTTTATGAAATGGGTGAATGCAGCTGTCCAAACTGTGTGGGCAAACACCAGAGAACTGCCTGAGACTGTGAGTAAATGGCAAAATTATGCTGAGGTCGTTCAAGTAATTTGGGAACCAGGGAGGGGATAGCTAGATGCTAATAGCCAATACAATGGGAGAAAGGCCCTGAAGGCATTTCAGAAGTTTGGGAGAGCACCCCTCCCATCACAGAGCTGGAGGCCTAGGAGAACTGAGTTTTTCTGGAGGGCAGACCTGAGACACTGCTACCCTTGGGAATCTGCTCTCTACATTCTGGCTGCTCTGGCTGGAACAACCCTACCTGGGGCGGCCCCAAGCATGATTTGTGCAGCAGCTCTGGAGAGCACAAGCTGAAAAGCTTGGTGGCATTCATGTTGAGTTAAGTTTGCAGGCCAGCAAAACATGAGAGCAGTTGAGATGTGGCAGCCCCCACCTAGACTTCCA
The DNA here is from genome assembly GCF_027409185.1 of Cynocephalus volans. Taxonomy (NCBI): domain Eukaryota; kingdom Metazoa; phylum Chordata; class Mammalia; order Dermoptera; family Cynocephalidae; genus Cynocephalus; species Cynocephalus volans. The sequence continues at coordinate 81,203,587 of NC_084471.1, read as the reverse complement.
AAGATGTATAAAAGGCAGAGACCTGCTGCAGGGGTGGAGCTGCTGTGGAGGTCATCTATGGAGCAACGTGGAGCAGAAACGTGGGGTTGGAGCCCCCATGGAGAGCCCCCACTGGGGAAATGTCTAGTGGAGCCAAGGCAGAGGGGCTGCCACCAGGAGACCAGAACTGTAGGGCTGCTGGCAATGTGTAGTGCTGGCCCGGAAAAGCTGCAGGCACCAGGGCAGCTCAATGGGCTGCACCTGGCAGAGCTGTAGGAGCAAGGCTGCCCAATGTTTTGGGGACCCAGATGCCTCATTGTGCTTAATGTCTGCCCCATTGGGTTTTGGATTTCTTTGGGGCCTATTTTCTTCTGGTCTATTCCTCCCTTTTGGAATGGGAATGTGTACCTGATGTCTGTCCCACCACTGTATCTTGGAAGTAGATAAATTTGTTTTTTGATTTTTATGGGTTCACGGCTGGAAGGAGTTTTGCCTTTAGTCTCAGATGAGACTTTGGACTTTTGAATTGGTGCTGGAACAAGCTAAAGACTTTTGGGACTGTTGGGATGGAATGTTACTAAATATAGCTGAAAGGATAGAGTTATGGGAGCAAGCCTCAAGGTGTATAGAATGTACAGTAGGTTATATGAATGTAAGGGTAGGTTATCTTCACTAAGGAAACATTGTGGAAAATTCTGAACATGTAGATTGTACAGTGAGGGGGTGTAGGGAAAGTGAAGGTAAATGGTCAGGGTCTATCAGATGTTCAGAATCTTGCTGAGCATTTGATGTAAATATGCATGAGTGCCCAGGTGTTCCTTGGTTATTGTTTAATGTAATTGCACATGTGCACCCAGGTGTTCCTGGGTTATTGGACTTAAGTATAAAGGACAAGTGGCTCTGATCCACAATTCTCCCATCCGTGGGATACCTCCACGGGGGGGCATAGGGAGGCTGCTACTGGTGCTGGAGGATGACGCTGCAAGCTGTTGCTACCAGGGTCCCTGGGATGCTCCAGGAGACCACCGCTGCTGCTGTGCTGCTGCTGTGCTGCTGCTGAAGACTGAGCTTGCGTGGGACTGAACATGTCAACTCTGCCAGTGGCTCCTGGAGTCTTTTTCCAATTATCTAGCTCATGGCCTGTATGTGAGGGGTCTGTGACCCAGTCTGTACAACGGGTTTGAAGGGTCTGAGCCCTAGCCCAACAATGTCATTTATTGCCATTCTGATGAATATAGGGGTTAAAGATAGCACTCAAGTTCAAATACAGGAGAACAAAACTTCAGCTAAATTAAAAGGCTCCAATTTGCTGCTGCTCCCAGATGTCACTCCGAATTTCCATTCCGTATCTATAAGCTGGTTAATCATCAGAATCTGACCTATGATCCATCAAATAAGGGTGGAGGCATTCTGTTTCCACCTTTCAGAAAAGTGGCTTTCACCTAAGATCCAGAGTTATGAAGTCCACCTGGACCTGCTCAGCTGTGAGACCCTTATTCAAGGTACCATTTGGAACCAGGAGGAACTGCCCAATCGCACACCAGATGCCCCTTGGTCTAATGATCCCTAGATGCACCTCATTAACAACTGATGGGCAATATCCCACCACTGGAGAAATTGCTGGGGGGGGGGGTCTTCCACTGTGTCATATGGCTCTGCTTTTTTCTCAAACAAAACCTCAGCAGAGCATGAAGCAGATCACAAACGAAACAGGGCAGTCAGCAATAATTGCAATAATCGGTGAGGAAACATTTAACATGGTTTAGAAGGGTAATATTTCCATAGGGAAAATAAGACTCCACAGCCTGAAGGGCATGCGGCTCTTACCTCAATGCTGAACATGTCGAGGCAGTGGAGGAGGAGGCAGCAGGGAGAGGACTCCAGCTGAAGAAAGGGCAGACTCGCCCATTTTGCCTGCCAGCACCCAGCCAAGCCAAGCCAAGCCAAGCCAAGCCAAGCCAATTGGGCTGGGTGCAATCCCCGCCAGTTGAAGCTCAGAGAGTGGTCAGAAGTGTGGGAGGAGGAGGAGGAAGTAGAAAATGATAAAAGTGAAAGCAGTAGTAAAGAAAAGCAGTTACCTTTTTGTTTCCCGGCCCATGCACCAAGATGTAGAAAACTGCAGGTTTTGCCAGCGAAATCAGGGTTCTTGGTGTCAAAGAATTGGACAAAAGTGAAAAGCAAAGGACAGGTTAGTAAGAGAGAAAGGACACTCCAGAGAGAATGGAGTGGACCTGAGTGACAGTGTGGCTCTAGAGCCCCAGGTGAAATATAAGGAGCAGTTTTACTTAGAGGATGGAGCCGGCTGGAGGGAAAGACAATGGCTCATCTGCCCCAATGGTTACGGGGTGTAACCCCACCCAGCTGGATTCATGTCATATGGTCATTGGTAGTTGGTGTTGATTGGCACCGTATCTGGTGGGAGCTCATCGTCCCAACGGAATGGTGCCCTACGCGGGGGCGGAGCTCCCTGTCTGTATTTCCTGTGGCCGTGAATGCCCACATCCTCAGGGAATGGGCAGTATTGGCTACCCAACTGACAAACAACCAGGTTTCCTCTTCCTGCTCTTGTCCTTTTCTAATTTCCACAACAAGACCTTTCTGGGAGAGGTGAAGGTGCCCAGGACGCCTGGCCCAGGTCAGTGGAGCTTGCTTCCAAGAGCTGGCCTGTCCCGCAGCCACCCCTGTGCACTCTTAGGACCTGCATATGGAGGTACCTCTCCCTACCCCCACCGCCCACCCACGCCTGGCCCGCACTCAGTCCCTAGGCTTCCATTTGACCAAGACCTGCAAGTGTCGAGTGTCCAGAACATGGTACCTGCCGACACCCCCTGCCTTGTCCTTCATTGGCTTTGGCCCCTACTTTTGACATTTTGTTCTGAGTCCATTTGAGAGAGAAGTGTCACTTCTACGATAGAAAAAACAAAAACAAAAATGTACAATTACATGGCTAGAAAATAAGCTGGCCCCTGAGCTTCGCGCTGCGCGGGGCTGATGGGCAAGTTGCGTACAGGGGAGTGCCAAGGGGACCTTAAGGTCCCTGGGTATAAGGTGTGGTCAAAACAAGTTTTCCTGAAAGCGCGAGAGGCTCCAATTAGGGCCCGGGCTCTGCCCGCCAGGCTGCGCTGATGCCCTCGGGAGGCAAAGGTCGGGCAGACGTTATTGGACCCACTCACAGTGGGCAACCTTCGGCTGAGGGAGGCGAAGTGACAGCCCAATGTCGCGCTGAAGGTACCCAGGCCGAGTGACGCCAGGAACCCAGGAGACAGGAGCTAGCCTGACGCAGACCTGCGGGAGGCGGGCGGTGCGGTCTCTCTCCGTCCGGCGCCGGTGGCCTCGCCTCTCCCCGCCGGGATGGCGTCCTAGGATCCCGAGCCACTCACTCGCTCAACGGCTCCCAGCGCTCCGCCCTCTCCGGATTCCGAGAGCGGTTGGCCCCGCCCCGCGGCTCCTCCGGGCCCCGCGATTGGCTCCGAGGGAAGGGGGCGGGGCCGGAGCTCGGAGCCAATAAGATGGCGTCAGCGCTGCGGGCGCCGCTTCCGGTTGTCAGTGGCCAGGACGCCGCGGCGACGGCTGGCGGGCTGAGGGGTTGCTGCAGCCCGGAGCGCGCCCCGCCACGCTCCCCGCTCCCTTCGGTGAATTTCTGGGGCAAGGAGGGCGGCGAGGCCGAGATGCGAACGGGCGGCGGGCCTGGTCCAGCCTTCTCCTTGATCCCAAAGCCTTGAGACTGTCGGGCTTCAGAGCCCTCGACCCTTCCCAGCCGATGCCCGCGCCCCGCGCCACCCCGACCCTACCCTTCGGCCCGCACTGCCCATGCTGGCCCGTCCCCTCCATCCTCTCCCACCCGTGACCTGACCTCAGCCCTTACCCCCATCCGCTCACCACCAGTCTTGTGTAAATGCAGCCTCACTTGTGACCCCACGTTACCCCAGTTCCCACCCTGATTTCAGCCATGTCCCTTCGCCTCCCCCTAACACAACTCATTCTCACCCCGCAACTCTTCTGGCAATTCTAGTGCTCCACGCAGACCTTCCCCAGACCCACTGTTCTGGTTTCCCCTTTTCTGGTTCAGCTTTCTTATCCCAGTCTCCCACACCTCCCTGCTCAGTTCCCCAAGGTCTGCTCATCCCAATGACACCCATCCCTAAATCTTTGCTAAGCAGCCCCCAACTCTTGCTGTCTCAGTTCCTATCACCCACACCAAATCTTATTTAAAAATGAGATCTCTATGTCCTTTCATCTCTACTGTCCCCCCACAACTCTTCACCCCAACTCTGTGCCCATTCTTCCCTTGGCACAGCTCCCATTCAATCTGAGAACTTAGTGTACAGTCCCCTGCCAACCCCACCAGCTGCCTGTCAACAGCCAAATCTAGGTGCTTGGTCAGAGCTGGGCAGTTAGATTGAGCAGCCTGATTGGTGAGTACGGGGCCTTAGGTGGTAAGTAAGTGTGGAGAACTGGAGATTCCTACCCCCGCTCTTGGATCAGGGGTTTTTCCTGGTGTCTGGCCCCTGTCCCTGGGGATCCTGTTTCTGGCATTCATATTAACTTACTTATGCTGGCTCCTGGTGTCATTCAAATACCTGGAAGGTGAGAGATGGCCACTTATCCTGCTCACTCAACTGGGGGCAGTAGAAACCATCACTTCCTTTTGGCTGGTATTCCGGCCCTAGAGAATCTCTGGCAGGTTCTGTGTGGAGTTGGCTCTGGATGCAGAACCTCATCCATGTGCATTGTCCTGGCACTTGTAAATTACTCTCTCCCAAGTGCTCCTTCCTGCCAGAGCTGATTGTAGATTAGTCCCAATGCTGAAAACAGGGATTGTGATGGGTACCAGAGGTGATGTTACATGTTGTGAAGAGTATGGATCCTGGGGAGGCTGAGGCCTAGGTGGATACAGAGGCTGTTGAATTGCTTCTTCTTTTTGTGGGTGCTGGATCATTGAGTTTTGGCCATTTGGGTTCTATGAACACAGGGAGCTGACTTATCTTGGAGTATCTGAGGCAGAGCGACATTCCTGAGGTACCCAGTTCCCATGTTCAGCATTTACTCTCCTGGGGGCTTTTCGGTGCACATTTCTTCCAAATTCTGATGACTTGTTTTCAGAAGTGTCAGCCATTTGACAGCAGTTATGAAGGGCCCCTATGAGGACCCATTGTCTTTGCTTGTGATTTATAGTTTCATCTCTTTGAAAATTGAATGTCGTTCTACCTTCCCATTAAGGTAAGGTACTCTTATATCTGAATGGCTTTCAGCATATTGGCAGCTTGGTTTAATGGGAGGAGTTCCACAGTGGCCCTACCACTTAAGAGCTGTATACCTCAACTTCCCACAGTCTGTGAATGGAGATACCTGCCTTCTGCCTTGTTTTTATTTTATTCAACAATCCACTCAACAAGTATTTTTTGAGTCCCACTGTGTGGGTACAGCCGGGGCCCTCTTGCCTCTGTCCTGTGGCCTGAGGTGGTGAGGCCACTTCCTCTTTCCCACTCAGTTTCCCCTATGTCTCTAGGATACCACTCAGGAGTCCTTAGTGCCATTGTTAGGACTCTGTTCTGGGTCTTCTCTGGGACTCCAGGAGTGGGGGACAGGGGTAATGTAAGACTGGCCCGAAAGCACAAATCTTACTTGTTGGGAAGGCTCATCTCTCAAAGACCAGGAGACAGAGATCGCTGCAATCAAGCAAGAGGTTTCTTTTATTCCTGCATGCTGGGGTCGCTCCATCTTCAGGACAGAAGCAGCCCCAAACTCTTAACACAAGCACTTTTTATACAGTTTGGTAGGCAGACTTTGGCAACAGGATGAGTTGTATATAGCTTATTGGTCACCTGAGGTGACTTTTAAATTCATTGGTGTTGGGGGCCGGCCTGTGGCTCACTCGGGAGAGTGTGGTGCTGAGAACACCAAGTCAAGGGTTGAGATCTCCTTGCCAGTCATCTTCAAAAAAAATAGTAAATTAAAAAAAAATTCATTGGTGGCTTTCAGGGGGGTGGTATACAGATGAGGAACTGGGGAATTCCCCAACAGCCCACCCCTTGTGTGGTTAGGCCCTTCCCGGAACTGGATGAACTTTGGGCGGTTTGGGAAGTCCTTTGTCTGCCCTTACCAGAAAGTCCCACCAGCAGGGGCTTGTAAAACCTTGCACAAGCTAATTACAGAAGCAGAAAAGCTAGTCAGTTAATACATAAGGGTGGGGGAAGGGGTTCAGGTCCACAGTAACAGGCCCTGCTGTAAACCCTTGAAAGCCAGAGTGTGTGGAGGGCCTGGCCCCACCTGGCCTGCAGGAGCCCATCAGAACTCAGCTCACGCTCTGTCCAGAGAGGAAAGTACCCCTATCTTGGCACTGTGGGGGCTTTATGGAGAGTCTAGAGTTTGAAGGGGCTCCTCTGCGCCCTCCACAGGACTGCGGCATCCCTAATGGGGAGTGGACTCTGCCTCCTCTGCCCCACCAAGGGCCTCACCACCTCCTCAGGCAGTCAGGCCTCTGGGGCAGCCCCAGTCCTCAGAGTGCTTCCTTCAAAGTGGTACCGCCCTGCCCCCACAGTGTGATTCTGCATCTTCTCTTCCTTGTGACAGCCTTGTCACTCTGGGGACTGAAACTTCTACCTCCAAAATATCCTCTGTACCTGCTTGGACTCCCTGTGGACTCAGCCATTGCCAGTGGCCTGCCAAGTACTAATCCCTGCTCCAAAGATTCTGGCTCCTTCCTGCCTTATCCAGCCCCCGACAGGGCCTTCCAACCCCTGCTCCAGGGAGAGGCAAGGCCACTGCCTCAGTGGGTCCAGCTGGGGTGGGAAGGAGGTGTGTCTGGTGCATCAGCCTTCCTCTACCCACTGCCTCTATCCTGTACTCTCTAGGAGTCTCCTGTTTCTGTGGCTGAAACCCTCATTCTTAGGAAGTTCTTGCTCAAAGCTAACCCCAGTCTCTCCTAAAGGGTCAGGTGTGTGTGTTCATTGCTGAAGTTTGGCAGGGGATTGACTTGGGTACCAATAAGCAATAAGTGTTTCTGGCAGATCTGCCATATGCTTCAGAGCATTGGCCTACCTGCTGGGGACAAATGGATCCTGGGTCTTCCTCTCAAGAAACTGTTGTCTTTTGGGGCAGAGAAGGTGGGCAGATGGGTCAACAATTAATTGACCACCAAGGCAGAATGCCACTGGGCCCTAACAGAGTGACAAACAGAATGCCAGCAGGTTCGACCTCTGTCCAGAGAGGTGTGTGAGCTGAGCACCAGCGGGGGAGCAGGATTTGTATAGGCAGGGAATAAGAGAAGGAATTCCAGGTTGAGGGGATGGCTGGAGCAAAGCTGTGGATGTAGGAAGATGCCTTTTGTGTCGGGGGCAGGTGAGTGGTCTGGTGTGTTTGGAATACAGGGTGCCACGTGAGGGCCGTGGAAAGGGGGGAGTAGGGTGGAGGGTCCCATCTCAGCCACACAGGAGCCTGGAGAGGTGGGGTGGGGGGGAATGAGGAACAAATGGACTGGTGTCCCCAGCTTTCCCTGCCTGCTGCATTCCTGGGGACCAGACACCCTGTCTAAAACTGCACACCCACTTCTCTGACAGTATTTTTGCTTTCCTGCTGAGCAGTGATCATCATTGACAGGCTGTGCTTTTCATTTATTATCCCCCCCATGCCCCATGTTCATACACGTGCACTCAGGGTCAGCCCCACCAGGGCAGGGATTTGTGGCCATTTGTTCACAGCGGCATTCCCAGTGCCTGGAACAGTGCTTGGACAGAGCAGGCGAACTTCGTTGGATGAATGGATTTTTTTTAGGCACCTGCCTAAGGCCCTGGGAGGGGCCATCTTGAGTAAAACAAGCTTCCCCTTTTGAGGAGTTTACAGCTCAGTGAAGGTGTCACACAGTTAAAACAGGAACTTCTATGATTTTTAAAAGGTTTTATTGTACAAAATTTTGAGGCCTCAGAAAAGTTTAAATTAAAAAACAAAACAAAAAATATATATAATTCTCATAATCAAACTGCCCAGAGAGGACCTTTGTTAGCATTTTGGAAGGTTTCCAAAAACACAAAATTGGAACTATGTGGTCTACCATTTTGAAATCTGCTTTTCCCCTGGAACATTATGTATTCTTAGAAAACAGAATTAATCCCTGTGTGCTATTCTGCTGTCTGGGGTTTGATAATGTAGTTATCTTTCCCTTTGGTGGGCTGATGGTGCTGGGCTGGGTGTGGTGGGCACACTGGGGGGAACTTGGGAATGGGCTTGAACCTGGCACCTGAGCTGAGTCCAGAAGCAGGAATAGAAGTCAGCCAGGTGAGCAAGGGGTGGAGATGGGCCTGGGCAGGCTACGAATGAACCATGTCTGGAGGAGACACAGCAGAGAGGGTGGGGATCTCTAGCAAATCGGTGCTACTGGAACTTGAAGTTCTCAAGGCAAGAGGCAAGAAGTAGCAGGAAATAAGGCAGAAGCACAGGCAGGTGTTAGATCTCCTGGGGTCAGGCCTCTCGAGCCTGGTCAAGAAATTAGATATTGCCTAGCAGCCAGCAGGGAGCCATGAGGTTAATCAGTAAGGCTGCTGTTCAGTGAGGGTGTTAAGCATGACCAGACATATTCTGCGTGACTGAACCCCCATCCATCCCCGCTTCCCTTTGGAGAGGAACGGGGACTCCCATTTCTTTGTTCCTCCATTCGTCAGCCCATCTGCCTGGCATCTCTCACCCTCTGTTGTCTGGAATTGATTCTGACATCTTCAAGCCCCACTCTGGAAAGTTCTAGCCCCAAATCCAGAGGCAGTACTGATTCCAATCCCAGAGCTTTCTCTGAGGTTGGAGCTTTCAACAGGGGCTGTAGAATACGGCAGGGTCCTGAATGAGGACCAAGAAAAGGGATGGGTCCCAGGCCATTTTTCTGTTCCTACCCAACCTCTGACTTGCACCTGTGAGTGCAGAGCTGTGATAACTGGATTGTCAATGTGAGAAACACCCTCACCCATCCAAGGCCAAAGGATGGACACGGAGACACGAGGTACAGCGAAGAGAGACTTAATTATGGCCTTGCAAGGTTCCAGTGTCTGACAGGCAGGCACACGGAAAAGGGCTGTAGCAAGCAATTTATTTCCTAGTGCGCAAGACCCTGCCCCTGCCTCCTCATTGGTCGGGGTGCACAGTCTTCCCTGATGACGTCTAAAAGTACACCAATTTACTACCTGCTTCTAGGAAATTTCTTTGTCAGAGGGCTCAGGACAAGCCCGCAAAAAAGGCCCACCTAAAACCCTGTGAAAGGAGAAACATTAGGAAATGAAGAAAACAATAAAGGGCTATTAACTCGTTACCATCTCAAGGACAACTTTATCCATTTGAAGTAAACAATTAAGGGCTGGTAACTCATTACCATCTCGAGGACAACTTTATCTATTCAGTGACACCCCCAGGAATGGGCTGGATCAGTCAGACAACTTTTGAGCTGGGCCTGAATTATTTCTGAAAATAAATCACTTAAATTATTTTCTTACAGTAGATATTTTATTATTATTAATAAATAATGTAATTGTCCCACCCATCTGGGGCACTAAATACTTTACAAAGTACTTTCAAGAATATTTCCTCATTCTCTCTTCACTATGATTTCCGGAATGGGCAGAGCAGATCTTTGCCCAGGGAAACTGAGGCAAAGAGGTCATGTGTCACGATGAAGGTCCCCCAAGTGGCAAGTGGCCGACTCGGGACCGTGTTATCCCAGGGCTCCCCTAAAAGTTATGTCTACCTGTTATCCCAGGGCTCCCCTAAAAGTTATGTCTACCTTCCTCCTGCTACAGGTGGACGACCCCCCAGAGCTAGTGTATGCGAACATAGAGAGGCAGCCTCGGGCCACTTCGCCAGGCGCCACAGCGGCCCCTCTCCCCAGCCCGTGTGGGAGACACACACGGACGCGGGCACCGGGCGCCCCTACTACTACAACCCGGACATGGGCATGACGATGTGGGAGTCGCCCTTCGAGGCTGCTGAGACCGAGACCGAGACCGAGTGGGGCTAATACTGGGATGAGGACAGCCGCGCGGTGTTCTTCTACAACCCACTGACGCTGACGGGCGAGACCCGGGAGGACGAGCCCGGCCTGAGCCTCATCAGCCCCAGGACAGAGGGTGAGGGGCTGGGATGGGCGGGGCTCTTTCCCCAGAACCTCTGACCCCGCCTCCTGCTCCCCACAGCCCCAGGGACAAGAGGGTGAGGGGCGGGGCCAGGGGGCAGTAGTGGCACCGAGCCTCTGACTCCGCCTTCTGCACTCTGCAGCCCCCCACACCCGAGATGGGCTACCCCGAGGTGCTGACCAGTTTCGCCGAGGAGGACTACTCCTCAGTGAGCTCTTTGGGTGACCCCGGCCCCTCCTTTCCCTTGACCACACCCCCGCTGTTGGTCTTGTTACATCCGCCTGGACAAGCAGACGTTCTACACTAACCACTTCACCCAAGAGCAGGTAAGGGCACGAGCAGAGGGACCTGGACAGCCGCGGGTCGCTCCCTCCAGCTTTCCTCACTGCAGCTCCCCTTATACTCTAAACTGCAGCTGCCACGCAGACCCCAACCCAGCCCAAGATGCTGAGTCTGGAGGGAACTCATTCCTGCCCTCTCCAGAGATGGCTGGGGGCCCTGACTGTCCCTTTTCTCTTCACGCGGTGGGTGAGGTTGAAGGACCAGCAAGGGAAGCCATAAGTCTACAACCCAGATGACTCCTCCATTCGTGGGAGCTGCCCCAGGTTCTTGTCCCTGCCTCTTGAAGCATCCGCAAATCCAGCCAGGACAGTGACACCGAAACCCAGGCCAGCCCCTGAGAGGAGAAGGAAAGGGAGGGGGGCATAGGTCCTGGGGACAGGGACTGAATGGGATATATCTGTCTTCCCCACAGGCTCTAGCACTAGGCCCCAGAAGTGGGCGAAGTTGGGAGCTGGGAGGAAATCTCTGCTGCTGCTGCTGCTGTGGGAGCAGGCATCACACCCCCACCCCCACCCTCAGCCAGGTGGCTGGGCCAGTGACACGAGTTCAGTGGAGACTTAATCCAGCCCGTGGAGAGTTGCCAGCTGAGGGGGAGACTAGCCTCTGCCCCCGTGGCCCACCCCACTAACTATCCCTTCTTTCCCCTTCTCTCTCTTAGACCAAGACCCTGGACAAGGCAGGTGTGCTCCATTGCACCAAGACGGTTGACAAGGGAAAGCAGCTCTGGTGAGAGTCTGTCAGCACCCAGACTGGGGTAGAGTGGGCCTTAGTTATGAGATTGACTGAGCACTTCCCATATGCCAGGCTTATCAATCCTCACAGCGACTTCATGAGAGGTCCTGTGAGGAAACTAAGGCACTGAGAGATAAACTGACTTGCTCAAGATCCCTGGCCTACCAGGTGTTAAGAGTCAGGGGTCAGACCGTCAAGGTCCGGTGCCCCAGAATGTGTTTTTGAGCTCTGTGCCCTGCTCCAGGGGGTGAGAAGTGAGCCTCAGCCCAGGACCAAATCTAAGTCCTGTCCACCTCCACCTAGGAAGAAGCACTGGAATGCCTCCTGGACGGTGCTGGTGGGTGGCGTCCTGACATTCTTCAAGGACTCCATGATCTCAGCTGCAGTTGGCCGGGTGAGGCCCAGACCCCCAGGGCAGAGACCATCCCATCTGGTCTTTATCTGATCTGGCTTGGGAAAAGCCAGGTCTGAGATAGTGGCACATGAGTGTCAAAGGAGGTGGGCCTTGGCAGAGAGGGAGCGATGACAGCAGATTCAGCCCAGGACAAACAGTTCAAGCCGCCTTGGGGATGAGGAGTAGTCCTTGAGGCTGGACAGCTTCAGCAAGGAGGGCAGGGAGGCTGGGGCCTGGGAATACGTGCTCACAGGGATGGGGGCTGTGCTCCTTTCCCTTCCTCTGCCAGGTGGGCAGGCAGCAGTGGACAAGCCAGCCAGGAGGCTCTAGGGTTAAGAAGCACCAGGATCTCTGGGATCCAGGAACCCTTGGGCCCCTTTCCCCCAGAGCTGTTCCCTGGACATGCCAGAGTCCCCATCCTGTCCATAGAGCCAGAGGGAGCCTGGTGGATCAGAGCCAAGGGGCTGTAGCAGGCCCCTCTGAGCTGTGAGCTCCCTGTAAACTTGCTCTCCCCACAGGGGCAGCCATCCAAGCTCTCCACACCTGAGTACACAGTGGAGCTGACGGGGACCTTTCTCACCTGGGCCCCCAAAGACAAATCCAGCAAGAAGAATATACTGGAGGTGAGTGGTGGGGTGGGGAGAGGGAGGAAAGGGGCCTATTGATGGCCTGGGGCCCTGACTGTAGGCAAGCCCCATGAGGGGGGACCTAGGAAGAGTTGGGGCTGGAATACTCAGGGCTCAAGGCCAAAGCTGCCTCTGCCTTGGGGATCTATCCAGTGTTTCTGGCATCAAGGATTCTGCAGTTCCCTCTCAAGGAGCTAACTTAATAATCCTTGCCCCAGAACATGGTGACAAGTGGGGGTTTCTGGGGGTGAAACTCTATCATGCCTAGAATAGTGGCCCTTCTCCCTGCTGCTCTGGCTTGAGAGAGACAGGGGATTCCCAAACCCTGGCTGTTTACTCAGACTGGCTGGGCTGGGCAGCCTGCTCTGGCTGGCCAGAGCCCAACTTCTGACTGCACTGGGTTCCCAGTGAACTGCCCTGGTTAGGGCAGTGGACAAGCTTGTCAGGCTCCTCCGGCAGGAAGAGAGAGAAGACCCAGGCAAGATCCTCTCAGTGCCACGCCCTTCACTGTCCATGTGTTGTCTTGTTTTTAAGCACTTAAAAAAAAAATTTGTAAAGAAACAACATTTATTGTTTACAGTTTCAGAGGCCGGGAAGCTCAAAGTCTAGGGAACACATCTGGTGAGGGCCTTACACAGTGAGGCAGGGTCTCACATGGCACATGGCGATACTAGACAGAGTTTTTTAAACCACTCTTACCCCCACCTCAGTTCCTAAAAGTTTTTTATTTTGTTTTGTTTTTATAAAGATGACTGGTAAGGGGATCTTAACCCTTGACTTGGTGGTGTCAGCTCCATGCTCTCCCAAGTGAGCAACCGGCCATCTCTATATGGGATCCGAACCCGTGGCCTTGGTGTTATCAGCACCACACTCTCCCGAGTGAGCCACGGGCCAGTCCCAGGCCCTAAAAGTTTTGAGGCAGATCACAACAAAACACATGTCGTAAACAGGTAAAATCCACTGAAAAGCCAGGGCCAGGCAAAACAAGTTAAAGATGAGGTCAAGTTGGAGAGGAATTCAGAGGCAGATGATGCTAAGGTGGTTGGAAAAAATTTAGCTCCAGTTTTCCTGGCAGTTAAGGTGCAAAGAGAAGGCTATCAGTTACATGGCTCACCCACACCAGCTGCCTTGGCTTGTCCAAGAAATACTGATCCCTTGAAATCAGTCAACAACAGCCACTCTCTGGCAGGTGGCTCTGACTGATTTTCAAAAGGTTTCTCCCTAAATGGTCACTTGGATCAGGTAACCAGATAACACCTGGCTGAGAAACAGTCCCCATTCATGTTCCCAGGCATGTTTTGGAATTCCTCTGGCCTGTGAACCCCATCTGCTTTTTCTTTTGTCATTTCATTTTTATTTTCTTACTTATCTATTTATTCTCCCTTCTAGACTGTAAGCTCATTGAGGATGGGATTTTATTTTATTCACTGCTGTGCCACCATTCTTAGAACTATGTCTGACACCTGGTGAGTGCTTAATAAATAAATATTTGTGACAGAAGGAAGAAATTAACTGACCTGGGAAATTACATTAACCATGAAGTCATTGACAGAGAAATTCTTTCCAGGTAGATGGTGGAATTCCTTCTGGCTGTCAGGTGTAAAGTAACAGAAGAATTTCTTAAGTTCTATTTATACATGCTGTGAATAACACCTGTTGGTGGATGGAGAGGAATGTAAGCTCTGGGGTTTATCCATCATGAACAAGACTTTTTCAAAAAAAATTTCAAACTTGGCTTTGCAAAGAGTCACCAAAGTTAAAATGGGCTAATTCTTCAATCAAGTTTCACTATATTTTGGGATTTTTCTGTACAGATACAGAAGACATCTATAATACAGTGATAAGTAGAAAAAAACCTATAGTAAAAGGAGCTTTTTTTCACTATAAGCGAAAAAAATACAACTATACATGTAGTGTGATCTAATTCATATGTTTGTGTCTGGACAGTGAAAAATATGAAGAACAGAAAGCTATTAACAGAGGTTCCCATCTAGAAAGTATGACCAGAGATGAGGGGCTTTTCATATGCTATATTACTCATTTAATGATATTGTTATGGACTGAGCTATGTCCCCCTGCAAATCCATGTGTTGAAGCCCTAATCTCCAATGTGACTACTGTAGTTGGAGATAAGGCTTTTATGGAGGTAATTAAAGTTAAATGAAGTCATAAGAGTGGGGCTCTAATCTGATAGAACTGCCATCCTTATAAGAAGAGAGACACCAGAGCTTGCTGTTTCTCTGCATGTGCACACGCAGAGGAAAGGCCATGTCAAGGCAGCCATCTGCAAGCCAGGAAGAGAGGCCTCAACAGAAACCAACCATGTTGGCACCTTGATTTTGGAGTTCTAGCTTCCAGAACTGTGAAAAAAGTAATGTCTGTTGTTTAAGCCACCCAGTGTGTGGTATTTCATTATGGCAGCCAGAACACACTAATACAGATATGTAGAGATTTTTATACTGTTATCCTTGGATATTTTTTATTGGGAGAGGCACACACAACATGTGGCTTCAGGGTTTGTCAAAGCAGTGGAAGAGAGCCAGAGGGTTGAACAAGGCTTTTCACTGACTCAGCCCAGAAGAAATACCTATATGCATATCACCTCTGCTCCTTTATTGCAGAACTAGTCACATGGCCCCACCCAAACTGCAAAGGAGGCTGGGAAATGTGGAAAATCATATGAATGTTTGATGAATTATTGAATGTCTCTGTTATGTTTCTTGTTATGGGTTGAACAGTGTCCCCCCAAAAAGATATGTTGAAGTCCTAACCCCCAGTGTCTCAGAATGTGACCTTGGAAACAAGGTCTTTAAAGAGGAAATCAGATTAAAATGAAGTCATTAGAGGGAGCCCTAATCCAATATGACTGGAGTCCTTGTAGAAGGGGGGAATTTGAACACAGAGACAGAAATGCACAGAGGTAAGATGATGTGAACACACACAAGAAGATGGCCAAGTGAAGACGGGACAGAGATTAGAGTTACACTACTACAAGCCAGGAAAGGCTTGGGGTCACCAGAAGCTAAGAGAGAGGCATGGAACAGATTTTCCTTTACAGCCCTCAAAAGGAATCAACCCTGCTGACACCTTGATCCTGGACTTCTACCCTCCAGGACTGTGAGATAATAAAGTTCTGTTGTTCTAAACCAACCAGCCTGTGGTACTTTGTTATAGCAGCTCTGTGAAACTAATACTCTCCTCTATCAAGTTTATGCAGAAAGAGATTTAATACAGGGAATTAGATGCCTACAAATCTGTTAGAATGACCAGAAAAATTGGCTCTAGGCTAGACATCCAGGAATTACTCTCAGAACAATGCTACAAAACTGGTGCATCAAGAGTTACTGATTAATTTACCATAATCAGCAACCAGTTCTCAGGATCTTCTCATCTCAGCCACTATCTGAGAATCAAGAAAACATCATCAGAACTGTGATGGTTAATTCTAGATGTCAACATGATTAAAGCATACCTAGAAACCTGGTAAAGCACTATTTTGGGGTGTGTCCAGAAGAGATTAGCATGTAAGTCTGAGTGGACTGGGTGGGAAAGATCAGCCCTCAATATGTGTGAACCATCCAATCTGTTGGGGGCCCAGAGAGAACAAAATCAGAGGATAAGACTAATTGTTCTATCTGCCAGAGCTGGGATACTCTCTTCTCTCCTGTCTGTGGATATTAGAACTTGAGACTCTTCAACTTTTGGGTTTCAGGATTTACAGCAACAGCACCATCAGTCTCTCTGGTTCTGAGGCTTTCAGACTGGAACCGAGCCATGTTACTGGCATTCAGTTTGCAGATGGCCTATCATTGATCTCAGCCTTCACAATCGTGTGAGCCAATTCCCCTAATAAATCCCCTCTCATATATTTATATATTTATCCTATTGGTTCTGTCTCTCTGGAGAACCCTGACTAATAGAACCATTAACTCTAGAACCATGTTATGCTTCCCATGATCTTGCACAAGCAAAATGGATGCCTTGTGTAACTCCTATCCTCTCACAATTTAATTCAGAATTTAAACCTTGAGCGAATGCATTTTATGGAACTAAAATTATATCTGGAACAGTTCATTGCAAGGAAAATGTAGTTTTTAGCTTTTTACCTTCTGAAGCAAAGAAAAATCCACATAAAAAGGAGGTTGAAATATATTTGAATGAGTGATTCTTTTTTTTCCTTTTATCATTTTGGTCACTATTTTATGGTTTCTTTAACATCCTTCTTCTGTCTCCTCCTAAATGTTCATATTGCCCATTTTACCCTTAGCCATTTTTTTCTTATATTTTCTGGAAAAGTGCATCCATTTTAAATTTGTCCAGTGTCTCTATACTGCTACCACTCTCCAATACAATACTATCAGCTGTGACTTGAAATACTGCAAAATTCCCATCTAGTTTCCCTTTCTCCTTTATCTTATCCCAATCCACTGGGATGGGGGTCATCTGTGCAAAATTCATTAGATCATGTGTCTCCTCTGCTCACTGTTCTCACTTCCACTATTATTTTCAATATACATCTCTAGCTCCTCACCCTGGCATAGGAGCTTTTTTTGTTTTTTTATAAAGAAAAATTTATTTTCATATAGAAATTCATTGCTTACAGTTTCACAGGCTAGGAAGTCCAAAGTCCAGAGAACACATCTGTTGGGAGCCTTGGTGGTGGCAAGAGTGACAGCAGAGTGTCATATTGCAAAATGGTGGAGCAGAGACTAACCTCATTCACTCTGTTTTTAAAGCCTTCAGAACCACGAGGAGTTTTTTACATGAGAAACCTCTGACCAGCTATCTAGCCTTGCCATATACTATTCCTTCATAGACCCTCATTCTCTATACTTTGCCACACTAAACTATTTAAAGCATCCAGAATGTATCGTGTTCTTTTCTTTTTTTTTTTTTTTTTTTTGGCAGCTGGCTGGTATGTGGAACTGAACCCTTGACCTTGGTGTTACAAGGTTCTGCTCTAACCAACTGAACCAAGCAGCCAGCCCTCTTTTCTTAATTTTTGAACAAGCTGTGCTCTGCCTGATGTGGAACTTCTTTTTCTTTTATTCTGATCAACTCCTTTTCATCCTTCAATCCAGGGGGGCCACGCTAGATCCCTTTCCTATGTTTGACTTCCATTTATCCCACTCATTAATGGCTCATTTTCTTCCTGAGAAGAAGGAATGAGAGAAAAGATTTGAAGAATGCCAATTAATGTGTTTTGTTCACCTTTGTATCTTTAGTATTTAATGTTCATTTATATGTTTTCAATTTTATTTTGTTTGCTTTTGTTTTTACTGCTCATATGAATAGTGGCACGCATTTAAAACTGCCTCTGGGTTTTGGGGTAGATTTTCTAGCTTTGCATTTTAAAAACTTTTGTTTTGGTAGTAGGTCAACATCTTAGTATTTAATTATTATTTCTATTTCATAGATAAAGGGTTGGGAGTAACACAATAGCTTCTGAAAGAAAACGATTAATTTAGAACTTTTTTCTCATGCTGCATTAGTCCTAAAATAACAACTTGTTAGTCCTTGACTAGCCCTGATGAAGTATAATTCATATGCAAATGATTTATTCAATCATTCATTCATTCAACCATCTGTCTATATGTTCATCCATTTAGCCAAACATTCAGTAACTGAAAAGGAATTAGAGTAAGTGAAAACCATCAAAAAGAAAGAAAAAGTCAATTGTTAGATAGACCTTTATACATATTATACATACTGTACTTAGTAGTATATGATATGCTGCCTTATTCACTAATTTACTAATTGTGTCACTGATGTGTAAGTCTTATCTCATCACAATTATATGGCATTTCTAGAATATTGGTTCTTAAAACTCAAATTGACTAATGCTGCCCAATACTGATAGATGAACTGGTTGGGGAATTAGAAAGGAAAGATGTTCAAAGTCTCTACTAGGCCTGGTAGGTAAAGCCAAGGCTGGTATCTGTAAAGTAAATGCAGGACATAGACCTATTTTCCCCCTCCTCATTCATACCAGAGTTCCCCCTCTCCCCTGGGAAACTACCCCTGGCCAAGGTAGTTTACCCACGGAAAGGCACATCCCCTTAAGACAAATGGAAGAAAGTAGGCAGCAGGAGCCCTGAGTAAGTGAATTAGTATGTAAATGGAGGTAGAACAGTAGTGTTAACTACTCTGGTGCCAGGAGGGGTTAACTTATGTACTCAGCCAGATCACCTGTGAGCTCTGCGTTGGGTGAGGGGCACATAAACATGCAAATGATTTACACCTCTACTCTGATCTGTTCAACTATGTAACCGTTGCATGTGCCCTGTGACGGTGCAGATTTCTAGCTGACCGGCACCTCCCATAAGTCTAATAAACCAGTCTCTACCTATTGCAATACTGGGTGAGTTTCTTTGGAATAGGCGAACACTAAGCGAGTGCCCTTTCAGATTTGGGGCTCCCGTGATACAATGTCCCTTTTATTTATCACAGTGTACTAGCACAAAGATAGCAACCGAGGGCTGAAAACCAAATTTCTCTTCATAAAATATAGGCGGATTGAGTTGGTGTAGGGGAGACAAAAAGGAAGCCAGAAAAACAGGAAAAGGGAGATTTGAGGAGCTTCTAAGAATGCCAAACATTTTGGGAACCCGGAGTGCAGTTGTTAAAAAAAAAAAAAAATGAGGCTAATTAGAAAATTTGAGGAACAGGGTAGGTGAAGTAGTTTAAGAACTGGTGTGTAACATGTAGTTTTCAGTTGTTGGCACTGCTGTAATGTAAAAATCACTCTATTATCTCAAACAGTTAGTAAATATGCCACATGTTTTGAGGATGGGAAAATTAAAAGAAGGGTTAAGTTCCACTGGTGTGCAGGTATGGAGCGAAGAAAACAGAGATGAGGCAAGAGCTCTGAATTGTCATACTGCCCTCTAATGGGCTATCACTATCTTGCTAGATTAAATTTCTGGCCTCTAACCATATGGCAAACTCCACCATCTGCAGACAATTTCCTGCACCTGCTAACAAAGCATGTGTTAAGCTTGAGACGTATAGAGTAGTGCAAACTGATTAAGGTTGCTTATCACTTTGCAAAATACAGGCAGTTTCCAAAATATGACAAAGAGTCTTCCCATCAGAGTTGTATATTTCATATTAACATTAGATCTGCACTCACCACTATGATTTGAAGGCATGGATAATGGCAGCTTGGCTGTGACTGATGAGCAGAATGTTGGCATAAATGATATTGGAACCATGCTATAAGAATAGTCTGAAAGACCTCTTTCAAGAACTATTATTTCTAGTTATTAATTTAATTCAAAATAAACTTCCTCTCACTAGAGATTTTAAGTTAGAACAAAGCCAGCCTATTCTCTAGCTAAGTAACTTGGCAGCTAGTCTGATGAGAAGTCCTATGCCAAGCCAGGCTTATAGGTATAGGCTGGGTTTGACTGCAAATCCTGATTACAATTGTATCAATTCAGATCTGCTTAAATCCTTGTTATTCCAGATTTACCAAGTTTAAAAAAAAAGGAATCCTCAACTCCAGCAGGCTGGTATTTTTGTAACAAGCATCATAATAGGTAGTGGGGAAAACCAGCTAAATAAAATACTTCTGCCCTTAGGGAGTTCACTACTGGTGAAGGGAGAAGGGCATGTTACTGTCATGTCCACAGTTCCCCCTGCCTTCCAGCAAAATACAGTGCCTGGCTAAGATGGATATGCCTAACAATTACGTCATAAGTATGTGTTGAATAAATGCGGGAATGAATGAAGAAACAAGGCAGTATATTTACAGATTAAGAGTTTGCCAAATAACCTGTTTTGACCCCAGCTCTGCCACATACTAGCTATGTAAATTTACTACCTTACTTAAATCCCTGGAGCCTCAGTTTCCACATCTGTAAACCTATCCCACAAGGCTATTATAAAATGCTTAGCATAGTGCCTCACATAAAATAAGTACTTAATAAATAAGAGTTTGATAATATTGTATGAAAAGGGCAACGAGTGGAGAGATGGGAGTGATTAACTATGAGGATGAGAATTCCTATATTATGTGCTATATATATATACATTTAGAAATATGGGACAATTATTGAATTTGAAAAATTTTTCGAAGGTGAATAAAGGATTTTATTTTATTCTTTCAAACCAATTTATTCCATATGGTAGGGAACGTGATGTCTGAAGACAGTGACTCACATCATTACAGTTTGATAACCACAGAGAAAAAATATTTCTGTTCAAGTGAAAGTTAGAAAATTCTCAGGGAAGGACTCTAGTCCTGCTTGGATCAGGTCTGTCCCTATTAAGCAAGTGTGATAGGCAGAACGATGGCTCCTCAAACATGTCCATGTCCTCATCCCAGAACCTGTAAACTTTACATGGAAAAAGAGACTCTGCAGACGCAGACATGATTAAGGGTACAGTCCTTGAGATGAGGAGATTATTCTGGGCTGTACAGGTGGGCCAATCTAATCATGGTATCTTAAAGGCAGGGAACTTTTCCTGACTGTGGTCAAAGGAAGGTTTGATGACAGACGGATTAAAAAGATACGACATTGCTAGCTTTGAAGATGATGGAAGGAGGACACCAGCAAGGAATGTGAGTGGCCTCCAGAATCCAGAAAAGGCAAGGAGATGAAATCTCTGTAGAGGGTCCAGAAGGGTATGCAGACCTGATGACACCTTGATTTTAGCTCAGTCAGACCTGTATCATATTCTTATATACAGAACCGTGAGATAAAAAAAAAAATTTCAGCGTCTTTGCCCATTTTTAAATTGGGTTACTCGTTTTCTTACTGTTGAGTTGTTTGAGTTCTTTGTATACTCTGGACATTAATCCCTTGTCGGATACATAGTTTACAAATATTTTCCCTCATTCTGTAGGTTGTCTTTTCGCTCTGTTAATTCTTTCTTTTGCTGTGCAGAAGCTTTTTAGTTTTATATAATCCCTTTTTTTTTTTTTTTTGACCGATAAGGGGATTGCAACCCTTGGCCTGGTGTTGCCCACACCATGCTCAGCCAGTGAGCACACCGGCCACCCCCATATAGGATCCAAACCTGCGGCCTCAGTGCTACCAGCGCCGCACTCTCCTGAGTGAGCCACGGGGTCGGCCCTATCTAATCCCATTTGTTTATTTTTTCTTTTGTTGCCTGTGCTTTTGAGGTCATATTCATAAAGTCCTTGCCCAGTTCTACATCCTGAAGTGTTTCCCCTATGTTTTCTTTTAGGAGTTTTAAAGTTTCAGGTCTTATATTTAAGTCTTTAATCCATTTTGAGTTGATTTTGGTATACGGTGAGAGGTACGGGTCTAGTTTCATCTTTCTACATATGGATTTCCAGTTTTCCCAGAACCATTTATTGAAGAGGCAGTCTTTTCCCCAATGTATGTTCTTGTTGCTGTTGTCAAAGATCAGTTGGCTGTAAGCATGTGGGTTGATTTCTGGGTTCTCTGTTCCACTGGTCTGACTGTCTGTTTTTATGCCTGTTCCATGCTGTTTTGGTCAAAGGAGCTGAATGGACATTTTTCATATGAAGATACCCAAATGGCCAACAGACACATTAAAAAATGCTTAACATCACTCAGCATCAGGGAAATGAAAATCAAAACGACACTGTGATATCATCTCATGCCAGTTAGACTGGCTTTTATCAAAAAGACAGAGAATAACAAACACTGGTGAGGATGTGAAGAAAGGGTATCCCACCTATACTGTTAGTGGGACTGTAAATTAGTGCAGCCATTATGGAAAACAGTATGGAGGTTTCTCAAACAACTACAGATAGAACTGCAATATGACCCAGCAATCCCATTGCTGGGATATACCCAAGGAATGGAAATCATCATGTCGAAGGAATAACTGCACTCCCACGTTTTTTGCATTCTGTTTACAATAGCCAAGAGTTGGAATCAACCTAAGTGTCCATTGACAGATGACTGGATAAGGAAAATGTGGTATATATACTCAATGTAATACTACTCTGCCATAAAAAAGAATGAAATTCTGCCATTCGCAGCAACATGGATGAACTTAGAGAAAATTATGTTAAGTGAAATAAGCCAGACACAGAAAAAAAAATATTGCCTGTCCTCACTTATAAGTGGGAGCTAAAAGAAAGAAACAATCACAATACATTAAACTTTCAAAAAACAAAACAAAACAAAACAGAACTGTGGTTATTAGAGGTGGCAAAGGGGGAGGGGGAGGGAGATTGACGAAAAACTAGTTAAGGGTCACAAAGACTGATTACGTTTTGTAAATATGAGTGTACTAATTATCCTGATTTGATCAGCACATATTGCACACATGAATTGATATTCAATTCTGTACCCCACAAATACATATAATCAATAAAAAAAAAATTCTAGTCCACAGATACAGTAAAAAAAAAAAAAAAAAAAGAATTTTTTTTTGTTTTAAGCCACTAAGTTTTGAAATTTAGGGCATCAATAGGAAACTAATATTCTATCAATAGGAAACTGATAGGAAACTAATACTTTGGAAACAAGGTTAAAACCTAGTTTCAGTTCCTCCCCATATTCAACAGCACCATCTGCCTGGAGGCAGCTTGCTGAATGAGATCCCGTACAGTCTCCAACATGGCCCTCTCACCTCATCCCACAGGAATAAACTGGTTTGAGAGAATGAAATAGATGATGCAGAGAGAAGCAGATGTAAGAGGTAGAGAGAGTTCAGATGCTGCCTGAGCCTCTGGTTCTAGTCGTTTTTGAGGACAGTTAGTTTGAGTTAAATTTCTGTCACTTGCAACCAAACTATCCAGCCTAATCATAAAACTATAGAGACAGAGGGATGGCTGAAGAAGTGTTTCTAAAAAGGCCTTTTGAGATAATACTTGATAATGGTTTTTAATGTTATTCCAGAGCAACACACTGAGGAACATATTATCCTATTTGAGTTGAGGAAAGAAATACTTATTGGCTAAATGGCTTTCCCACAAGCAAGAGTATTCTGAACTTAAAATGTGAAGACCCAAATTGGTTTGCTTTGTTTTCCCTCAATTAAACACATTGCGCATAGAGTATCCTGCCACAAGTTTAAAATAAAAGTTATCAAATTAGAGCCACTGTTTTTCAAGGCCTTATCATTTCCTCTTTCTCTTCCTCTGGGCCTGATTAACTCAACGCTCTAGAGTTTAGACAGCTATTGCACAATCCTACTTAAACCTGATTGGTGGTGGTAATGATGAAAGACTTCTGAGTACTGCCCATGTGATCATTCTTCCTTCTCCTAGAAAAAGATGCATATTAATACAAGGCTCTGGATGTTCCATCCCAAGAGATAATTTATAATTTAAATAGAAATATATCCCATGCAAAATTCATAACAGTTTGCTTTCTAGAACATATGTGTGCTTGTTCTTTTAATTTTGCCATTGGCAAATAAGAAAAGACCATGTCTATTGGTGTCACAAATAGGGAAAAAACAGTTGTAGTCACATAATTTTTGCCTAGGGCACCTCGAGCCTTTAAAGCAGTAATTGGTTATGTCCATGGAGCTTCGCCATGAGCCCACTCCCTCTTTTTATATGCCTTTTCTTGTTGGATGTAGAGGCTGCTCAGAATTTTCTTTTTTTTTAGAAGAGAACAAAAGCCTCATCAACAGAGGGCTGAGAAGCAAAGTGGGTAATATCTGTCTATCCTGTAATATTATCTTCGGTAGAAAATAAAGGGACTTGGAGTAAAACCCTTTGCTCTCTGGTTTTTTGAGTTCTGAAATTTTTGTCTTGCTTTACATCTGAAGTTTTGTCTCGCTTTACCTCTGAAGTTTTGTCTCTGAAGTTTTGATTTTTAAAAAGAATCAAAGAGAAGCGGATGTTCACAAATCTTGACAAGATACTAAAATACCACTATTGAATCTTCAGGTCTTTGAGTATTTCATTCATTTGTTCAAAAACATTTATTAAGCACCTACCATTTGTCCTGCTGAACAAATCAAGCATGTTCCCCTGGGCTACTGTGTACAGTTGTGCAGCTGAATAGTACCCAGTGAAGTTGCATAGTGTACTACTTCTACTGTAGGAGGTCCTTGCCCTCATGGACATTAAATGTAGTACTTTCTAGAAAGTCTCGCTTGAACTTTCACTCCTCCCCCTCAGACTGGAAGAAGTGCTCCTACTAAATGCACTCCAAAATATACCCAATCATAGTACCTTATTCATTTTTTTTCAATAATAGTGTCATCACCTGTCTCCTGTGTCATATTGTAAACTCTGAGGAGGCTGAGATTGTGACTATCTTGATTGTCGCTTTCTAAGGATGCATCAGTGATTCACAGAGTCAAAAATCCCTGTCCTGGACCGACCCCGTGGCTCACTTGGGAGAGTGCGGTGCTGGGAGCACCGAGGCCGAGGCCGCGGGTTCGGATCCTATATAGGGATGGCCGGTGCGCTCACTGGCTGAGCGCGGTGCGGGCGACACCAAGCCAAGGGTTACGATTCCCTTACCGGTCACAAAAAAAAAAGAAAAAAAAAAATCCCTGTCCTCTAGGAGCTGATAATCTAGCAAGAGGAGAGAAAAAGCAAACATGTTCATGTTAGAAAGAGATAAGTTCTATGGAGAAAAATAAAGTATGGAAGGGGGCTTTCTCCTCACCTGCTTCAGGTCTTTGCTCAAATGTCACTTTTTTTACTTTAAGATAGAAAACATTTGGAGGTTTGGAGTAGAGGAGAGATACCATCTGTCTAAAAAGAAAACATTTAGGAACAGGACAGTAGGCACATTTAGCAAAAAGTAAGTAAGGCAGATAAGATCTCGACTTTACCAGGCCACGGCAAATAAAGAATTATACAGAATATAGAGAATAAAGGCCTAGCTCTTCCCCTCTAAAAACTTCAACACTCTAAGACTTTTTCCTAAATACTTTTTTTTTTTTTTTTCACAAAAACTCTGGAGAACCGCGTGTTCTAACCTGGGCTGGTTTTGTATTTTTGCAGAATAGCACCCCATACATTCTAGCATCAGGGTACCGACCTTTTGCACCCGGTTGGGGTGTCTGTGGCCATAAACTATTCTTTAAGCCTTTCCAATCCGTCCTTCTTGAGAAAGCGTCCTCTTAAGAAATGACACTCTGGATAAAAGAGACATCGCTGTACTTAAAACATATTCACACTCAGCATTTTCCACGTCCTGCATGCCTCGAGGACAGGCATAAATATACTTCCTCCCTCCTGCTCTCGCGGCCTCGCTCCCTAGCCTTCAGTCACGAGCCAGAGAGCATCCCCACCTCAGGAACCCCGCGCTCCAGGCTCAGGGCCCGCCCATGCCGCACAGCCTTCTGGAACTGGTAGGCTCCAGCGCTCCTCCGTGCCAGAACTACAACTCCCGGCAAGCTTTGTTTCTCTCCATCTCCCTCGTAGCGCATGGCCTGCCGGGAGGGGCAGGTAGCGGGCGGGCCGGGTCCAATGGGTGCGGGCTCTCCAGGAGAGGGCGGAGGAGAGAAGGAAGGAGGTGGGCTCTGGGCTTCGGACCCATTCATTGCTGCGGCTGGCCGGGCGGGGGTCCCTTGTTTTCGGAGTCATGGAGGCGCTAATTCCTGTCATCAACAAGCTCCAGGACGTCTTCAACACGGTGGGCGCCGACATCATCCAGCTGCCTCAAATTGTCGTAGTGGGAACGCAGGTGAGAGACGAGGGCGGCGTTCGCCTAGGCCGGATCCCCGGACGCGGGCCTGGTGGGGGCTGCGGCAGTGCACACTCCCGGGCCAGCCTTTGCGGCCCGTGGGAGGAGGGTACTGCTAGGGGCCTCAGGGCTTTCCAGGGTCTGCCGCGCCCGCCTGGCCGGGGCTGAGTTGCAGCCGGGCGGAGAATCCGGAGACCAGCAGGGCGGCGAGGGGAGGAGCCGGCACTGCGGGCCCGGCGGGCCCAGCGAGTCCCAGGGGCGGTGTGCGGGAAGGACGGGTCGGATGGCGGAACTGGGAGTCCTGTGGGACGGGCGCGGCTTCGTCCGTGGGCCGCTGCTTCCAAGGGCACCTGGGGGACGCGCGGGGCATGCGGGGCCGCTCCGGGCTCGTGGTGGGCTCGCTATCCCGGTCTCAGTTGGCTTCGGGGCGGCAGGGTGTTTTATTTCTCTCCTCGCTTTGCTCAGGGACTGTAGAGTAAGTTTTGGGACTGCGACGTCGACCCTGAGCCCGCTACTGTGTAGCGTCTGAGTGTTTTCCTGCAGTGTAACCCCTGCAGGTCTCGAGAAGGCAGAAGCAGTGTTAAAAAAAAAAAAAAAAATTCCCACATGTACCTGGAGTTCTGTGGCTGTTAGGAAGGAATATCCAATTTTTCTGCGTAGGCTGTAATTTTTGTCTTTCACAGTTCTGTGATCGTGACCTAAATTGGGCATCAAGTTTTCTTGTCTTTTCATGTTGGCTCTCTTACAGACAAGTCATAATTTTTTATATGCATAAATGTTGAGAAATAAATGTTATTTCTAGAATGACAAAGGAGAGGTATAAATTTCATTTTCTCTGCTTGCTTGCTTTTCTTGACCAAAGAGGAATCGTAGCACTTTTATTAGAGATCGGACAAACGCATTTTAGAGATTACTTAATATAGGTATACCGATTTTAAGTGCTTTCATTTCTTAATTGTATCTTTTCTGTTGAAAAGCTGACTGTTTTCCATTATTTTCCATGAGGTGCATCGCTACATCTTGCTATAAAATGAAAGTGTAGAGTATAAATATTATGAGAAGGAACTTAATGTTCACAGTATTAGAGGATATCCAAATATTTCGAACCTTGGAAACCACAGACATCCCATACTTTTTTGGGGGGGGGGAGGGGGGTTAAATAAAGTAATAAAAATTATTTTAGAAACAAACTTCCTTGGTTTGCTATAGGATTGGTATGGATTCTGCTCAATTCTGCCTACATATTCTAGTATTTATAACACTTATTATTTGTAATGATTGGAGACTCTGAATTGTCAAACAATAAATCACAAGCAATACTTTTATTGAGCATATTTTGTTCAGTCCGGGGTGTGCAGTAGGTGCTCTATAAATATTTTGAATAAATGAATATTGCTCACTGTAACTAAATTGTATTTTAGAACACTGGAACTTTTTATCATCAATACTGATCTGTCTTTGTAAACAAAATTAGAGGAGATGATATAAATTAAATCTTATTTGGTAGTAATTCGAAAGTGTTGCCTATTTGCAGACCATAAACTTTTCATGTACTTTAAAAAGAGATTCTCAATGCTTCTAAAGCATGAAGCACTAAAAGAATCAGGGCTATAGTGTGTCAGCATAAATAGTTTAAAATCAAGAAGGATTTTTCTTACACAAAATAGTTTATTTCAGCCAGTAAACCTGTTAGTTGGCAAAATCGAGAGGGGCAGGGGAGAAAAGATCCCATCCTTCTGAAAGCCATTAGCATGTGCTAACAAAAACCATCCTAGTAGTGACAGTTATATGCCACATTTGCGTGTTGATGTTAGAAATTTCTTAAGGATTAGTTTTTTGACTTGCTTTAATGAGGATTATCTCTGCGTCCTTATTAGCTGAAATTCAATCCTTTATTATTCAGTTATAGAAGAAATAAAGAGACTTTCTTTTTCCTATATTTTCATCAATGTGTAGGAAAAAAAATCTTCTGCTTGCTCTGAGGGTTAGTAGACCACTACTTTGTCATCTATGCCATTCTTACTCTTTGATGTTGTGTAACTTATATACAGCGCACACCTCACATTAATTTTAATGGGGTTGTGTACAGTGAATGAGTTCCAGACATAAGTGTTCTGTGCTTAGTTCTGACTAGTAGACTTTTCAGTTGCAGTGAGCATGTCTTCATAATACAGGTATAGTTTCTATTCTTACACATTACCTATACTTAAATGGCTGCAGATCCTATCTTGTTGAACTTTTTAGAAACAGTGATTCTCAAACATGAGTGTGTATGAGAATCATTTTGAAAATAAATTTTCTTGATCCCATCTCCAGAGATTTTTATTTTATAAGTCTGTGGGTGGGTAAGGCACCATAGTGATTCAGATGCAGATGTTCATAAATCCTAATTTGAGAAGTATGTTAGTGAATCGTTGAATTTTGAAATGCTTGATATTGGAAAAAGGAGGAATAATTTGGGGAACTGAGTCTAAAGGCATACCACCGTCCAGTACCAAGTTGATTTTGGTGGCATTCTTGCTTCAAAATATCACTTCCAAGGCAAACTTTGCCAATCCTAAATGTTTTAAACTGATTCTTAAATTGCCCAAATAATACTTATTTGGGGGCTAGGGAATTGGAATAATTGAGGAGAGGACATCATGTTTTAAAGCTGTCATTCACATTTTTAATGATTTAGCTAGATAAATTACTTTCTTTTTCTGTAGTTGGATTTCTGTGTGGAAAGAACAGAGAATGGGGAGAGAGAAGGTTGATACTTTTTAGACCATGGTGTACTTTGCAAGTGGAGAAGGTGATAAGACTTAACACAACTTTTGTGACTCAGCTTGGGAAATTTAATCACTATTTCTTAAATTGAGAATTGGGGGAGCTCTCCAGGTATGTAATCCACACCACCACCCAGTATAGGCATCCCAATGCAGATGACATTAATCTGAGACTCTGGTTTAGCATTGCTAGTAATGCACTTTTCACTTTGCCTTTTATTTCAGCGATTTCAGCACTCAGGCAAATGTAAAAGGAAAACAGATATGGGTTTTAATGACCAATTTGCAAACCAACTTTTTTTATTAACGTTAAAAAATTGGGGATGCTGACTGGTTAGTTCAGTTGTTTACAGCGCAACCTTGTAACACCAAGGTCAAGGGTTTGGATCCCCATACAGTCCAGCTGCCAAAAAATAAAAAAATAAAAAATTGAAATATAATTCACGTAACATAAAAGTCATCATTGTAAAGTGTACAATTCAGTGGTTTTTAGTATATTCACAAGGTTGTGCAACCATCACCACTATCTAATTCCAGAACATTTTCATTGACACAAAAAAGAAACTTTGTACTTGTTAGCATTCACTCCACCATTTTGCCCTTCCCCATCCCCTGGCAAACTTATCTACTTTCTGTCTCTCATGGTTTGCCTTTTGTGGACATTTCATATAAATGGAATCATACAATATGTGGTCTTTTGTGTCTGGCTTCTTTTGCTCAACATAATCTTTTTTAGGCTCGTCAATGCTATAGCATATATTAGTACTTCGTTCATTTTTATGAATGAATAATATCCATTGTATAGATATGCATAGTTTATCCATTCATCAATTGATGGACATTTGGGTTGTGTTCCACTTTTTGGCTATTATCAATAATGCTGCTGTGAACATTCATTTACAAGTTTTTGTGTGAACATGTGTTTTCAATTCTCTTGTGTATATACTTTGGAATAGAATTGCTGGGTCATATGTTAACTCTTAACTTTTTGAAGAACTACCAAACTGTTTTCCATATTGGCTGTACTGTTTTACATTCCCTACAGCAGTGTATGAGGGTTCCAGTTTCTACACAATCTTACCAACACTTGTTACTGTCTTTTTTGTTAAAGCACCAAATCACTCTGGAATTCTTTATTTGGAAATAAAAAAAGGAACTTTATACCCCTATTCCATTTCCTTCTCCTACAGCCAACTCTTTTCGAATAGTTTGATGCCTCCTCCTTTTTTCCCTTAGAGCTGTATCTACATTTTAGCAACTTGAAATCTTGGCCTCTCCTGCCTGATATGCATACATTTATCCTGTCCCTGTAGTGTTGATGGCTTCATTAAATTTAGTAATTAGGGGCCAAATATTGATTATAGTTTTTATTCCTCCTGATGCACTGTTTTCTTAGGTAAACTTAGGTTTTTCCCTTTTCTTTTTTTCACAGTTTGTAGTTCACTAATTGCTTCCTTTTTTCCTAACTTAAAAAAAAAATGAGGTGAAATTTACATAACATAAATTTAACCATTTTAAAGTATATAATTCATTGGTGTTCAGTACATTCATAATGTGAAAGCACCTCCTCTGACTATATCCAAACATTTTTATCACAAAAGAAAATTCTATACCAATTAAGCAATCACCTCCTATTCCTCCTTATCCCCACCCCCTCGCCATCACCAATCTGTGTTCTCTCTCTATGGATTTACCTATTCTGGATATTTTATAGAAATAAAATCATAGAATTTGTACTGATTTATGTCTGGCCTCTTTCACTTAGCATAGTATGGTTAATTCTCATCATAGCTGTATCAGTACTTTTCCTTTTAGTAGCCAAGTAATATTCCATTATGCAAGGGTACTTCAAAAAGTTCATGGAAAAATAGAATTGAAAGATAATGTGAATCTTTCCATGAACTTTTGGAAGTACCCTTGTACGTATAAACCACAGTTTGTTTATTCATTCCTCCACTGATGGGCAATTGGGTTGTTTCTACCTTTTGGCTATTGTGAATTGTGCTGCTATGAACATTTGTGTACAAGTATTTGTTTGAGTACCTGTTATCAGTTTTTTTGGTATATACCTAGGAGTAAAATTTCTGGGTAGTATGGTAATTCTATGTTTAACTTTTTGAGGAATCACCAAATTGTTTTCCATAGTGGCTGTACCATTTTACAATTCTGACGAGCAATATATAAGGGTTCCAATTTTTCTATATCCTTGTCAACATTTGTTACTATTTGTTGTTTTGAATCTAGCCATCTTAATTTGAAGTGATATCTCATTGTGGTTTTGCTTTGTATTTCTCTAATGACTAATGATGTTGACCATCTTTTTATGTGCTTGTTGGGGTTATTTGTCTTTTTATTGTTGAGTTCTGAGAGTTCTTTATAGATTCTGGGTACTAGACCCTTAACAGTATATGATTTACAAATATTTTTTCACATTCTGTAGGTCGTCTTCACTTTTTTGATAGTGTCCTTTGATGCACAGAAGTTTTTAATTTTGATAAAGTCCAATTTATCTACTTTTTCTTTCATTGCTTGTGCTTTTGGTGTCGTATCTAAGACATTGCCAAATCCAAGGTCATGAAGATTTATTATTTTATTTATTGTTTTATGGGTTTTTTTCTCTGAGGATTTTATAGTTTTAGCTCTTACATTTAGGCTTTTAATCTATTTTGTGTAAATTTTTGTCTGGTATGAGATATTGGTCCAGCTTTATTCTTTTGCATATGCCTATCCAGTTGACCCAGCACCATTTGTTGATGAGACTATTCTTCTCCCACTGAATAGTCTTGGCACTTGTATTAGTCCATTTTTGTGCTGCTATAACAGAATACCTGAGACTGGGTAATTTATAAAGAACAGATGTTTATTTGGCTTATGATTCTGGGACAGCTGCATCTGGAGTGGGCCTCAGGCTGCTTCTATTCATGGCAGGAAGTGGCAGGCAGCCAGCAGGAACAAGCAGATCACATGGCGAGAGATAGCGAGAGAGAGAGAGAGAGAGAGAGAGAGGGGAGGTGCCAGGGTCTTTTAAACAGCCAGCTCTCACAGGAACCAAGAGCAAGAACTCACTACCCCCATCCTCTAGGGAGAGCATTAATCCATTCATAAGGGATCCATCCCCATGACTCAAACAGCTCCCAAAACTGTCACACTGGGGATCAGCTTTCCATGTGAGTTCTGGAAAGACAGTACATCTAAACTCCATCAGCACTATTGTTGAAAATAACTTGACCATAGATGTATGTTTATTTTTGGACTCTCAGTTCTTTTCTATATGCCCATCTTTTTTGCCAGTACCACACTACTTTGATTTCTGTAGATTTGTAGTATGTATGTTTTGAAATTGGGAATATGATTCTCCCAGCTTTGTTCTTCTTTTTCAAGATTGTTTTGGCTATTTGGGATCCCTTGCCATTCCCTATGAACTGTATTTTATTTATTTATTTATTTATTTTTACTTGACCAAACATTTTATTTATTTAATTTTTTAAATAAAAATTTTTTTTCCAATTTACTTATTTTTGTGCAGTACAGTGTGTTGTTTCAATGTATGCATATACTGCATAATGATCCACTTAGGGTAGATAGCATAGTTTGTACCTGTTAATCCACCAATTCTCCCTCTTCCCCTCCTGGCCTCTGGTAATCTTTATTCTACTCTCTACCTCTAAGAGAACAACTCTTTTTGTTTGTTTGTTTGTGTGTTTTTAGATTCCACATATGAGTGAGATCATGTGGTGTTTGTCTTTCTGTGCCTGACTTACTTCACTTAACATGATGGTTTCCAGTTCCATCCATGTTGCTGCAAATGATAGGATATGATTTCCTTTTATAGCTGAATTGTATTCCATTTTGTGTATATACAGTAGTTTCCATATCCATTCATCTGTTGTTGGGCATTTAGGTTGAATCCGTCTCTTGACTATTGCAAATAGCATTGCAATGAACATGGGAGTGCAGATATCTTTTTGATATATTGATTTCATTTCCTTTGGGTGTATACCCAGTAGTGGGATAGCTAGGTTGTAAGATAGATTTATTTTTAGTTCTCTGAGGAACCTCCATACTGTTTTCCACAATGGCTGTACCAATTTACATTCCCACCAGCAATGTCAGATCTGTATCCTCACCAGAATTTGTCGTTTTCTGTCTTGATGATAATAGCCCTTCTGACTGGAGTAAGAAGATATCTCATTGTGGTTTTAATTTGCATTTCCCAGATGAAAAGTGATTTTGAGCATTTTTTCATGTGCTCATTGGCATTTGTATGTCTTCTGAGAACGTCTGTTCAGGTCCTTTGCTCATTTTTAAACTGGGTGTTTATTTTTATGCTGTTGAATTGTTTGAGTTCCTTATATATTCTGGATAGAAGCCCCTTGTCTGATGTGTAGTTGCAAAGACTTTCCTGCCTTCTGTAGGTTGTCTCTTCACTTTGTTAATAGTGTCCCTTGCTGTGCAGAAGCTTTTTAGTTTAATGTATTCCCATTTGTGTATTTTTGCTTTAACTGCCTGTGCCTTTGTGGTATCGTTCATAAAAGCACTGCCCACTCCCATTTTGTGTACCATTTCCCCTATGTTGTCTCCCTTTCATAGTTTCAGGCTTTAAATTGAGGCCTGAAATCTATTTTGAATTGATTTTTTGTGTATGGCTAATTCTAGGTGTGATGGTTATTCTAGGTGTCAACTTGATTATATTAACGAATGCCGAGAAACTTGGTCAACGTATCTTTTTAGGTGTATCCATGAGGGTGTTTCCAGAAAGTATTAACCTGATAGCCTGAGTGGAGGGGCTGAGAAAGATCCACCCTCAATATGTGCAGCAACCATCAAATCTGCTGGGAGCCTGGAGAGAAGAAAAAACGGAGAGAAAAGGCAAAGCTCTCTCTCTGTCCATGGAGCTGGGATACACTCTTTTCTCCTGTCTGTCAATGTCAGAGCTTGAGACTCTTAAGCTTTTGGGTTCCAGGACTTACACCAAGGACACCATTGGCTTCCCTGGTTTTGAGGCCTTCAGACTTGGACTGAGCCATGCTACTGACATTCAGTTTGCAGATGACCTATCTTGAGACTTCTTTTCACAGTTGTGTGAGCTAATCTCCCTGATAAATCCCCTCTCATATATTTATAACATATCCTATTGCTTCTCTCTCTCTGGAGAATCCTAATACAGTGAGAGATGGGGTCTGGTTTCAATCACCTACATGTGGATATCCAGTTTTCTCAGCACTATTTCTTGAAGAGACTGTCCTTTCCCCACTGTATATTTTTGGCACCTTTGTTGAAAATCAATTGGCTGTAAGTGCATGGGTTTGTTTCTGGGCTCTCTCTTCTTTTCCATTGGTCTATTTGTCTATTTTTATGCCAGTACCATGCTGTTTTGCTTACTATATTCTATGGTGTATTTTGAAGTTAGGAAGTGTGATGCCTCCCGCTTTGTTCTTTTTGTTCAAGATTGCTTTATCTATACAGGGTCCTTTGTGGTTCCATAAAAATTTTAAGATCATTTTTTCTATTTCTGTGAAGAATGTCATTGGTATTTTGATAAGGATTATCTTGAATGTGTAGATTGCTTTGGGTAATATGGATATTTTGATAATGTTAATTCTTCCACCTTATGCAC
Source organism: Cynocephalus volans (assembly GCF_027409185.1). Classification (NCBI taxonomy): domain Eukaryota; kingdom Metazoa; phylum Chordata; class Mammalia; order Dermoptera; family Cynocephalidae; genus Cynocephalus; species Cynocephalus volans. Next base: position 81,169,416 of record NC_084471.1, on the reverse strand, counting down.
ATAGGATATCTTTCCATTAATTTGTGTCCTCTTCATTTTTTTTTCACCAGTGTTTTATAGTTTTCATTGCAGTTGTCTTTCACCTCTTTGGTTAAATTTACTCCTAGATATATTTTTTTTTTTTTGTAACTATTGTGAATGGGATTACTTTCTTGATTTCTTCTTTGGCTATTTCATTATTGGTGTTTGGAAGGCTATTGATTTTTGTGTGTTGATTTTCTGTCCTGCCACTATACTGAATTCATTTATTAGTGCTAGTAATTTTTTGGTGGAGTCTTCTGAGTTTTCTAAGTATAGGATCATGTCATTTACAAATAGCGGTAGTTTGACTTTCTTCTTTCTGATTTGAATGCTCTTTACTGCTTTCTCTTGCCTTAGTGCACTGGCTAGAACTTTCAGTACTATGCTGAATAAGAGTGGGGAAAGAGGGCATCCTTGTCTTGTTTCAAATCTTAGAGGAAAAGCCTCCAATTTTTTGTCCATTCAGTACGATATTAGCTGGGGGTTTGTTGTAATTGGCCTTTATTGTGTTGAGGTACATTCCTTCTATACCAAGTTTGTTGAGTGTTTTTATCATGAAGAGGTGTTGGATTGTATCAAATGCTTTTCCCACATCTATTGAAATGATTGTATGGTTTTTTTCCTTCATTCTTTTGATGTGATGTATCATGTTTATTGATTTACATATGTTGAACCATCCTTGCATTCCTGGGATGAATCCCACTCGATCATGGTGAATATCTTTTTAATGTGTTATGGGTTCTCATTTCTTCTTTGACCCATTTGTTGTATAGGAGCCTGTTTAATTTCCATGTATCTGTATGATTTCTAGTGTCCCTTTTGTTGTTGATTTATAGTTTTACTCCATTGTGGTCAGGCAAGGTAGTTTTTATGTTTTCAGTTTTTAAAAAGTTGTTGAGATTTGTTTTGTGACCTAACATATGGTCTGTTCTAGAGAATGTTCCATGTGCTGCTGAGAAGAATGTATTCTGCAGCTGTTGGATGAAGTGTTCTAGATATGTCTGTTAGGTCCAATTGCTCTATAGTAGAGATTAATTCTGATGTTTACTGGTTAATTTTCTATCTGGATGATCTGTGCTTTGCTGAAAGTGGGGTGTTAAAGTCCTCAACTATTGTTTTGTTGGAGTCTATTTCTCCTGTTAGGTGTAATGGTAATTGCTTTATATAACTGGGTGCTCTGGAGATGGGTGCATATATATTTAGAATTGTTATATCCTCTTGTTGAATTGATCCCTTTATCATTATATAATGATCTTCCTTATCTTTATTATTTTCCTTAGCTTGAAGTCTATTTTGTCTGATGTCGGTATAGGTATTGATGCTCTTTATTGGTTTCTGTTTGCATGAAATATCTTTTTCCATCCCTCCACTTTCAGTTGGTGTGTGTTTTTATAGGTGAAGTGAGTTTCTTCTGGGCAGCATGTTGTTGGTTCTTGTTTTATAATCCATTGAGCCACTCTGTGTGTTTTAATTGGGACATTTAATCCATTTACATTTAGAGTTATTATTCATATATAGGGACTTGTTACTGCCATTTTTAAATTTTTTTCTGTTTTTTTGTTGATCCATTTTTCCTTTTTGAGCCCTGTGGTTGAGCTAAATTGCTGCTTTGCTGCTGATTCTCTTGGAAATGCATTTTGTGTGGATCAGATTTTAGTTTTTGGCTTTTTAATCACTTCTGGGTCTTGTGAAGTCAGTTACACCTGGGCTCTGTGGTAATTCTGGCCTGGGACTAAGTCTTTGCAGCAAAGTATGCTCCCTGCAGTTCTGTCTCCCTGACCAGTCTCCACTGAGTGTGCCTGTGCCAGTTGGAAGGTAGATCAGCTGCCCACAGTGCATTCCTTTGTTACCCCAGTGGGTTAGCCCCCGCCAAGTGCTTCTTGTAGGGTGAGCCATGTGTGAGTTCCTCACGATGACTCACCAGCCTCTGGGTTGCTCCTTTCCTCCATTGGCTATGGCCCCTTACTCCTATGTGGGCACATGGGAACCCTATCTGTGGTCTTGCTGGCCTGGGTGCTGGCATGGTGCACTCTGAGACCCTCTTCACTGCAGATGCTTAGCAACTTCTTTCCACCCCTCACCAGGCTGGTCCTGAAGTGGCCCAGGCTGGAAATTGTCAGAGTGGTCCCTTCTCCCTCACACTGCAGCTTCTCTTGCCTTCATGAACTCTGTGAGTCTCTCCTCCTCCTCCCCTGAGCTCCAGCATTCCCAGGTTGGCAGTCTTTGCTCTTTAAATAGTTGTAAGTCAATTGATTGTGGGGGAGAGTGACCCTGGGAATTGTCTGTTCCATCATCTTGATCTCCATATCAGTTTTAGAATTGGCTTTTCCATTTCTGTAAACAAGACCCTTGGGATTTTGATAGGGATTATGTTGAGTCCGTAGATTGCTTTGGGGAGTATTTACATCTTAGCAAAACTAAAGTCAAATATGGAATTTTTGGTTGACAAATTTTTTCTTTCAGCACTTTAGTTATCCTACTGCCTCTAGTTCCCATGCTTTTTGATGAGAAATCTATTTTATCTATTTTTAATTTTATTGAGGATCCCTTTTACATAATGAGTACCTTCTCTGCTTCTCTCTTGTTGCTTTCAACATTTGTCTTTGTCTTTCAACCGTTTGACTATAATTTGTCTCAACATGAATTTCTCTTGTATTTATCCTGTTTTGAGTTCATTGGGCTTCTTAGAACTGTATATTTATGTAACTTGTCTCATGCTTTTCTGCTTTTATGGAAAAAGTAGGGATTTTTATGGATATTACCTTTGCTGTCAAGTTCATGGCCTTATTAAACGTCTGAATCTCTCACTCTTTTCTTCTATGATTCTGAGAGCACTGAGCCTATAGTTTCATAAGCAAGAAAAAATTCTTCCCAAAGGATTATGTCTAACAGCATTTTGGAAAGTTTGGATTCTGGATAGTTGATGTATTAATATTATTGATGAGTTCAATATAAGAACCACATTTTAACACCACAAATTATGAAGTGGTTTAAATTTCAGATTTATATTTTGTCATTAGATGAAGGGCTTGAGCTATACAAGGTAAAAGCATTTTAGTTTAACTATTTTAAATAAGATTGACCTTTCTAAGAACATTCTGAGAATTTTTTTTAACTTATTTAACTTATTAACTTATTTAACTGTTTTAACTTATTTACCTTTTCAAAGGCCCTGTCTGTAAATATAGTCACATTCTGAGGGACTGGGAGTTAGAGATTTAACATATGGATTTTGGAGGAGAGACAATTCAACTCAATACGTAATAACCTGTCTTAAAAATCTTGTAGCACACACACAGTTGACCTTTGAACAATGCAGGGGTTAGGGATGCCCCCCCTAGTTGAAACTCTGCTCGTAACTTTTGACTCCCCCAAAACCTAATACTTAACTACTGTTTGAGTACATTGTGTACTTTTCCTCAGGTTGCGACTGCACCACATTGTGCATACTGTGCCCAGCGAGGACTTGGGGGGCTCCCATGAGTTGTTAGTAATAGCCTGCCGTTAGGTAGGATATTTAACTGTTTGGTTAATTTTCCAAAATATTTATTGAGAAAAAAAATGTGTATAAGTGGACCCATGCAGTTCAAACCCCTTTTGTTCAGGGGTCAACTGTATATATGAATAATTGAAAATACAGAGCCATAAAGGAGGCAGCTATGGCAATTAATTAGAGTAATAAAATGAGGTTAATATAGATTTGAAGAGAGGAAGTATTCTTTGTCAGATGCTATGTTAAAAAGCACTGTATTCTCTGTGAGATATCTCATTTAAGAAGGAAGAACAAAATGGCAGAGTAGGAATGATTGAGAAGCGCAGTAGTCACTGAAATTGCTGAAAACTTAATTTATCAAATAGAAAAATAACTTGAGGAATTCTCCTAAAAAACAGATCAAAAACATGTTATAGAGTTTATTAGGGATAAGAGACTTGAAGATGAGAGTTAAGAGAGCCAAAATCCTTATTATAGTTGATTGGGAAAGAGCACTTGGAGCAGATGACAAAAGAAACAGTAATCAAATAATAGGCAAAAGTTTTGCAGAGCTCTTGTAAGATATCTTCAGATCTCAATTGCTGGACGTAAATGAAAGAAGAGACATACTCTGGTTAAATTTCTGAGATAGAAACAAAACAAAAAAGAACACTACAAGCTTCTAAATAGAAAGGGGAGGGAAAAAATAGGTTTCCTAAAAGGGAAAGAGAATCAGTCTGGCATCAGACTTCCAATCTGCAACAGTAAATGTTAGATGCATGGAGAAATGTTAGAGTTCCTAGGGAAATTATGATCATCCATACTGTAACCATTCTTTTTTGGGGGGGTGATGATGTGTTTTTTTGTTTTATTTTTTAAAATTTTGGTCACTCCATTCTACAGAGTAAGATTTACACTTAAGCAAAAATTAATTAAAATCTGAGCAAAGAGATCAAGTTAAATATAGTGGCCAGTGCTATCTCCAAAATTCCTGCTGGGTCCTAAACAATAAAGACAACATGATAAAGTTTTGGTTTCAATGTGTTAGCCCTAACCAACTAGGTAGGGCTTAGGAGCTATATTTTCCTAGAAGCAATTCCATCCAATTCTGAAATGACGAGCAGTTCATATCATTTTATTCACATATGAACTTCACCTGAGTCAGGGATGAAGTGTCATCTTCTATTCCAAGAATGAAGTCTTCAGGTAATACTCAGGTGCTCTCTGAGCTAACTAGTCATCATAAGAACATAGGGTCCATAATTCTCTCTAATTTATAGGTTTCTCTGCTTTCTAGAAGCATCAAATGAATCACTGTGCTGCCAAAGTCCACACAGCACCAATCAGTGTCCTTCCCATTCATCTTAATATGAGGCTCATTTTTATGTTTCAGGTATTTGCACATTTCACATGTAGTAGGCCATGACATTTAAGTGTTGGGTGGAAGTTCCACGTCCAGTCACAGGGTACCTGTAATCTGTATATTTCACTTCTGGAGGAATTTTAGTTACACAGATGTCTCTTGCATTGTATTGCTTCAGAAATGAAACCAGTATATTGATATCAAACTTGGGACCAGTGTGATCTGCTGTGCCTGACTCTGGATGCCCCTCACCAGCTGTCCTGTTTGGCTGCTCCTCCAGCTGGAGCACCATAGTGAAGGCTGTGTGGGGGCTGGGGACAGGCAAGCCTGGCTGCTGGCCTGGGGAGATTCACTGTGCCACAGCAGTTCTCTAAGTCCCCATGTCACATAGCCCCTGTAACCATTCTTTTTAAATGAGTGAAACATAAATGAAAAAGATAACAGGAAAAATACTTTATTGTCCTTTCATTTCCTGTCCAAGATAGTGTGAAATAAAATTGAAATAATACTTGAATTGCTTACAGCCCTCTTTTGCAGACTTGAGTACAGTACTTTGAGCTTTCCAGCAGAACTGGACACTTAAGCTACTTATAAATCACTTGTACAGAAGGGGAAGGTGGATACATAGTTGGTCTTAACCCATATCCAAGCTGTGTGGCTGTACTAAGTACCTGCTTGGGGTATAGAAGGGAAGTGAAATCCCTTTTATTACCTCTTCAACATGAGCTTCTCTACTACACTGAGGCATTACAAAATTATTTGGAAATATTGAAAATGTCAAAAAGGTATAAAGAACATTATGAACACTGTTATACCTACCTTTCAGTTTAAGAAGTAAAACATTAACTAACCAGTTGAATTTCTCTCCTTCCCAGAGAGAGATGACATTCTTGAATTTGGTGTTTATCATGCCCATGTACTTCATTATACATATAATACATATGTAGATAATCTAAACAATATAAGATATTGTTTTACATGGTTTTAAACCTGAAGTGGTGTCAAGAGTGCATGTTACTCTGCAATGTTGTTTTTTTTTTTTTACCAGTCATTATATATGTGAAATTTATTCATACATACACATACATATTCCTAGTTTGTTCATTTACACTGCTATATAATGGTCCATTATAGGAATACGTCACAGTCCTCTTGAGGAACATTTGCATGTTTTCTGTTTTTTGCTATAACAGTTTTAGTAAACAATGGTACTGGGAATATTCCTATAAATGTCTCATTGTACATGTTTAAGAATTTCTCTAAGGTATCATGAGTGGAACTGCTAGACTGTAGGGTATGTTTATATTTAATTTTACTAGATACTGCTACTTGCTCCTCAGGATAGTTGTAATCATTTACATTCCCACCATCAGAGTGAAGTTTGTTTAATTATATCTGTACTTGGTATTGTCGCATTTTTTTATTTGTGATATCTTGTGGTTTCTATTTCATCCTCCTTATTACTAAAGAATTTGAGCATCTTACATTTCTTGGCTGTTTGTAATTGTTTTTGTGAGTTTCTATTCATACCTCTGCACATTATTTTCTGTTAGATTATTGATCTTTTTCTTCTTGATTTGTAGGAATTATTTATACATTTTGATTCTTTGTCAGTTATATGGTTCACAAATATTTTCCCCCAATTTTTTTCTATGAAGAAAAGAAGCTTTAATTTTATTATGGTTGAATTATCAATCTTTTCTGCTATGGTTTATACATTTTGTGTATTGTATAAGAAATCCTTTATTTTGTTTTTTAACAGCTTCATTGGGGCATAGTTTATATGCCATTAAGTTCACCCATTTGAAATGTGTAATTCAGTGGTTTTTAGCATATTTATGGAGTTGCACAACCATCACCATAAACTAATTTTACAATATATCACCCATCCCCCAAAAAACTCTTTTATCCATTAGTAGTCACTGCCCACTCCTCTCTGCCCTCAGCCCTAGGCAGCCACCTTATTTACTTTCTGTCTATAGATTTGCGTATTCTGGACATTTCATATAAACAGGATCAAATAATATGTGGTCTTTTACTTAGTCTTTTACAAATCATATGACTGCTTTTACTTAGCATGTTTTTAGGTTCATTCATGTTATTGCATTTATTAGTACCTTATTCCTTTTTATGACTGAATAATATAAACTAATTTGTATAAGACTAAACATTAGTTTCAGTATTTCTAGGTAGGTTAAATGTTCATATTAGGGATTCTGGGAAGATGACAGGAGTGGTGGAATAGTTTCCTAAATAACTATGACTTTCCCCTAAAAACAGAACAAATAGGATAGAAAAATCAAAAACACATGGACAGCATGTACAAGAATATTAATTGACTGTGTTTCTCCACAGACCCTCAAATATCAGCAGGTTGGGTACAAACATGAACAACTTCAAAACCTGTGTATTGTTATCATCTATACTGAAAGAATCGAAGGAAGCAGTGGAGCATTTAATAAATCTGAGAATTGAAAAATAGCCAAAAGACAATCACTAGAAATCTTGGAGGGTCAGTTTAAGAATACCATCTGCTTCTGGGTTGGGGTTTCATAGGTAGCAGAGCAGCTCTCTTGCTGCGATCTTTTGAGAGTCATCCCTGGACATAAGGGTTTGTCAAAGTAAGAAGCAACCAAAAGAAAACAAATAGAAAACATTTTCAAAAACTTAAAAAAGAAATTTGAAAAGAAAATAAAAAGAATTTAAAAAGAGAATCCTGATTCTTGGTGTGGAAGAAAGAAGATAGAGGTGACTGATGGGAGACTCAGGGCGAGCGGGGGGATGCAAGTGTTGGTAGCTAAGATAGAGAAACAAGCTACCCATTTAACTCGAGTTTTTAAAAAGAAAAATAGATAAACTCTCCTTTCCCCAGGGTAAAAAAAAAGGAAGAAATTAACAATATAAAAAAAATTAAAAAGCAGAATCAATAAAAGGCAGATTTAACTGTCAATTGGAAAATCTAGTCAGAAAAAAAACATGAAGATAAAATATTAAGAATAAGAAAAATGAGCAAATTCTAAGAATATTATGAGCAGTTATGCCTAAAAATCTGAAAATGAAAGAGAAAGATGATTTTCTTATGGACAGGTTTTGTCAAACATAAAGAACAGGGAATTTCTATTTTGTTTAAATTATTTCAGAAGACAGAAATAAAACGATGGAAAGCACTCCATTTTATTTAATGACAAGGGGGTAAACCTGGATACCCAAACCTAACAATATCCAAAAGTCCGGTTTCACAGATGTGCCTCATAATCTTCAATTTGACCCTCCAGATCCACTCAGCATTCCTGTTTTCCATCATAGGGGACCTTTCTAGACAACATGAATGGGCCCCTGTGTCCTCTGGTTTCCAATTGGATTTGGAAATGAGGAGCTCTGGCAGGGAACTGGAGGAAAGAGTAGACAAACGTCTGAGTATTTATTCCCCTATTTCACACGTCCTGTGTCTCTCAAAATCCTGGTCCTTCCTTCGGGACTTATGGTTGATATTAGCCTAAGCCTCACCCACAGACTTGTAAATAGTTCCTTTGTATTTAAACCCGCCTTAGATTAAACTAATTTGAGTGGGCCATCTGCTTCCTGTAGACCTTGTCTGATATAACATAATAGGATTTTTGCATTTGTGGAAAATATTAAATTACAAGATGTACTAGTTTTGACAGAAAAAATGCAGTACAGAAAAAAATATACTGTATAGAAAAATACAATATATTGTAAAGTTAAGAAAAACAGCAAATTTAGAAATATTTAAAATGTATAATAGAGACCAAATACATTTAAAATGTATAACAGAGGTTTAAATATTATTTATTTACTATATATTAGATATTAGTATTGTATTTGTTAAATTTCCTAAGTGTGATCATTGTATTGTGGTTACGTCGAAGAATGCTCTTGTTCTTAGGAGATACATGCCACAGTATTTAGAGGTGAAGAGTCATGATATCTGTAACTAACTCTCAAATAGGACAGCAAAAGAAAAAAGTATGTATGTGTAAGGAGAGACAAAGCAAATGTGTCAAAATGTTAATAAGTAGTGAATCTATGTTAAGGTATATGAGTATTCATTGTTACTATTGCTGCAATTTTTTTGTAGCACTGAAAATTTCCAAAATAAAAGGTTGGGGGAAAATAATCAAAACAACAAAAAATAGGATGTGAGGTTATATGTGCTACCATGTTCCCTGCAGCATTGCTAATAATAGCAAAAATCAAAAACCATTTAAATGTCCATCAGTTGGGGTTTGGTTTTACACACAGTACAATACTGTTTAGCTATTAAACACAGAAGAAATTAATATATTGATATGGAACAATATCCCTAATCATTACATTAAAAATAAAAGCAGGTTAGAGAAAAATATATATACTACTGCCCCATTTAAAGTAAAATATCTACATATTATAAGGCGTGATTTTGTATATATACTAATGTGTAATGTAGGCTTTGAAACCTGGTTGGGAGAGTATCAAAAAAAAAAAAAAAAAAAAGAAAGAAAAATTATAGAAGAGTGGGGCTTTTATTTTCTCTGTTTTTGGATTTTTTAAAAAAGAAATAAAGATCATATATAAAAGATCATATAACTAAATTTCATTTAAAAAGTTTCTACAGTAATTTTTCCTTTAAAATAATTTCTTTGTATCCTGCTTTGTCAGTGTTGTGTTAAAAAAAATCTGTTAAGAAACTCATTTCGCTCTTATATATTCTGTTTTCAGAGCAGTGGAAAAAGCTCAGTGCTAGAAAGCCTAGTGGGGAGGGACCTGCTTCCCAGAGGTACTGGTATTGTCACCCGGAGACCTCTCATTCTGCAGCTGGTCCATGTTTCACCAGAAGATAAACGAAAAACAACAGGAGAAGAAAATGGTAAATTTCAGAATTGGGATAAGAATTATTTTAAAACCTTGTTCATTTTTGGTATATTCCTTAAAAGATGTGAATTGATTAGACTATTAGAAATTAGTGGCCATAGCAAAATCAGAAGTTCTATGAAGAGAAGTAGCATGTGTCTTTCTTAATGTAAAAAAAGTAATTTTTGTTGTTTTGAAAGGCCCTGAGTAAAGTCACTGGGAATAAATCCCTTTTGGGTAATTTAGCTTAGTAAACTGTTGTTAACGCTATTTAATGGAGGATCCAGTGAGACACTCAGTAAACAGGAATCAGTTATTTTAAAGAAAAAGTTTTTAAGTTTCTTTTGGAGTGTTTTAAAGTTTTGTGTTTTTTTTCATAGTGTTTAAACCACTGATGCTTTTGGTTTTTTACTTTGATTTAGAATTTAAGTCATTGTAGTTGAAAGGTTTTGTTTTAAATAAATTAAAATGACTTTGTTTTTTTAGCTTAGCAATGTTATCTCACCTTCCCTTTCTGGTCTTACCATGTACCGGCTAATTTTGATTCTTTTGCTTCTCAATCTGAGATGAATGTTATTTATAGAAAGATTTTTAAAATTATTAGTTTTTATTCTCTTTCTCTTCCTAAGGCTAACCTGTACAGCACATACTATTTTGATTTTTAAAGACTGCCTCCCCCCTGGCCCACATCCATGTTCAGGCTTAGTCTCCAGCTAACCTCAGGCTCTCTCTTTAGTGGACTATATAAATGGTAAATGTGGAGTATGAATACTATATAAATAGTAAACATGGAGTATTAAAATAAGAAAATATGCACAGTCCTTTATAGCAGTTCTTTTTTGGTTAGATTGTAAGTATTTTAAGAAATGCTGTCTATGTCTATCAGCAGATTTTAAGTTGCTTATTAAATGTGTATTCTATATTAATCTTACTTATGTTACTAAGGTTTGAAATGTTTGATGAGAGTAATAAATGTGTATTCTATATTAATCTCACTTATGTTAGTAAGGTTTGAAATGTTCAATGACAGTAATATATTTAATCTTCCTGTTCAGTTCAGTGTTTGACTCAGACTTTCTGTCTTATTTATAAAAGTCTGTAAAACAGCTCTAATCATTAAATTACTTTAGCAGCAGAGTACCATGTCTGTTTTTTATCTGCAGAGATCTGTTTTCAATTCAGTTTCATTCTACTTCTTATATTCTGATTTAAGATGAGATGTTAGTATTGATGAAATTATAATTATTTTAATTTCTGTATCTGTTTTTTTTTATTCATTTAGTGTAGGAGTTATTGGTGGTGATGGCTTGAATTGAAAAAAAAATATTTTGAGGGGCAAAAAAAACCCCACAAAAAAAAACCAACCAGTCATGGGCATCTACTATGACTAGAATGTTAATCATTGAAGCAAGTTAATGTTAACAAGTAATATTTTTGGATAGACTGCCAGAGGATATGTAGGAACCCTTTAATATTAGGTAGCTTCTTGGTATGTTATTCATCACTTTGCATTTCTGTAATATTTCTTTATTATTGAAATTCTGAACCTTGAATTTAATCATTTTGGACTAACCTATGGTTCAATTTCAAATATGTAGAGTAACACTTTTTAAATTTCAACCCCACTAACTGATTTCCTCAAACAAATTTACCAAACATCTTAAACTAATACTTTAAGAATCTGCATGGTATTAGGTCTCTTTCTTTTAACTTCATTTCCTTCAGTCTCTTTGAAAGGACAGATGATATCCTGTGTCTCAGAAACTTTTTGCAGATGTGGGTAGTATTTCCTTACATAGAACTTTGCGTGTTAGAAAAGGGTATATACGTTGCAGCTATAGAAGTGTCAGCTGTTCGGTATCTCTTTGCTTGTATGTCGGCAATGTTTTGTTGATGCCTCTTGTTGGTGGTTGGTCAGTAAATCTGCATATCTTGGCCTGTATATATATTTTTTCCAATCTTAGTGCTTATTTTTTGTATATATCTACCTATATGTAAACTAACTTAAGATAACAACTCAGCTACCCAGACCACAAAATAGATTTCATAAATTTGAGGACTAAATTTCACATGTTTTATTCTAGGATAGTTCCTTGGCTTCTCATCAGAGCCTCTTTATTCTTGGGATAAACAGTTCTAGTTTATCATAAATAATTCTAACCCAGAGGAAATTAGGAACCATGAAGCAAATAAACATAGTTAGCTAGAATAGTATGAACTACCTGACAGCCTGACAGTGAGACAGGAGAAAGGGAGGAAAACATAAGCATACAGAAGAACTTCAAAAAAGAAAAAAACAGTTCTTAACCATTTGGTATAGGGATTTATAGCCTATTAGGACTTTGTTTTATAACAAAGGCTTAAGTTACCAATAATAGGTTAAGAGTAATGCATTCTACGATGACATGAGAATTGTAATTCATTCCATTTTAGATATAGGTCCATCAAAACTGGCTAAAATAAAATATTTTCATGTTTAATATGTATAATTTAATTATTAAGAAAATTTTCTTAGCATGAGATCCTTCATTTTGCCAACTATGTGGGATAATTGTATCAATATGTAGATTTATAGTATTCTTAGCTTGCCTTCCACTTCTGCAAACTGTAAAATAATTTTCTGTGAAATTCTTATTAAAAACAAAACTAAACTATGTTTTAGAGTGGGAGGGTGATTTAATTTGAACCTTCAACTCCACAATTATAAGTCAAGCTTTTCTCACATTTCCTTTTAGACAAAATCCAAAGTAGCATACAGATTAAATGCCAAAATTGTGATATTTTACCTCTAAACAGTGTCATGAAAACTTGAAAAATTATAAGAATAGAGTTTATTTTGAGGAGGAAAGTTTTTTGTTTTTGTTTTCTTTTTTTAATACAAATATGTATACTTCATAGAATAATGCTTAAAAATCTGTTTGCAATTTGAATTTTTACCCCCATTTAGTTAAATTACCTATTTGTAAAAGCAATCAGTTGGCCCCCAAAGGCAGGAAAATTATGTATAAAAATTAAGAGAAAAAGGTAGGGTTAATCTTTCTGCACAGGGGGGCTATGATACAAGTAGTAGTCTCCCTTTGGATTGAGTCCATGAAGGTGAAGTGTTAACTTTCTATGGTGTTCTGTTAAATTCAATGTATATTTCAAAGAAAATACCCTTGTAAAGCTCAATCTTAGCTAATAGGGTGAATACTTGCATATACTACTAACTCTTGAGGTTTTGAAAGATGTGTTTAGCATATTTTGTAGATTCTTTTTAACAGGCAATTTGTCTTTTCCCATAGTAGGTTACCAAAGATCTCAGACAAATTTTTGAATAATGGATTAATTTTCATCCATTTGTGTCAGAATTAGAAACAGTGGTGACATAATTAATTGTAATAGAAAATATGTTTTCTAAAAATGTTAATACAATATACTTTGCTTATATCACTTAAAAATATATGTACGTCCCTCTAATTCTACTTGTAAATTTTGAATAATGGAATGCTATGTGCATTTGAAGTGTGATCAGGTTTCTGCACATTTGATTTTTTAAAAAGGTTTAAAACTTTAGGGATAAGCACTAAACTTATCATTCTATGCTGTTTCTCTTTAACTACAGACCCTGCTACATGGAAAAATTCAAGACACCTTTCTAAAGGTTTCCTTTATCCATTTGTTTTTGGCCCTTCTTTTTCTATTATGCCTGCATGTGTGCTTATGTACTCTTACAGGCTGTGTGCATTTTTTTCTTCCATTTTTATTTGCCCATCCACATTGATTGCAGGTTTTAGTGGATCTTGTTATCATTTTGGCATTGCATCAAAATGCAAGCTTTTTTGGTGGTGAATGTAATTTATTTTATTTTTATTTTTAAAAACATGCTTGTGAAGCCAGGCCTCTTTTATATGATAAGGTAAATTAAAAATACCCCTTTGGTATGTAGTACCTGCCTTTGTGAGTTCTGTTTACCTAGATTACTCCAGTCCTCCAATGAGACTTCTTGGAAGAAGGTACTAAGCTTCAAGTAGGTGAGCATTTTACTTGCAAAAAGGATCCAGTTTATTTACCTTTATTTCATCAAAGAATTGATCCACTTTTTCTTCAATAAATATTTATCTGAATATCTTATATTCATCTTTATTTTGATTTCTGGTGGCTAATACGCATTATTCAATAAACTTAATCATTAAGACATTTTAAACTTTTTCTGAATTTGTCAAAAACAAAATAGCTGTGCTTGGGGGAGGTAAAATTAGATTACCTTTCTACAAGTAAACATTTCTAGTTTCTCCAGGAAAAAGAACAAAACTTGCTGTCCAAGTTTTAGACCACTTCACACAGTGCAGACAGTGAATATATTTTCCTTTTCTACAAGTGCACAAGGAACAGACCTATGATTGGAAACTAATGGAGCATGGCAGCTCCATACAGTGCATATACATGGGTTTTTTTTTTTTCCTTTCTTTTCCTCCATTTCATTTCTTTCTTACCCCTATTTCAAAGAGAAAACATAATCTTGATCCTGGGGAGAAAAATCACCTTGAAAGTGAATGTGGTACAAAGCACCTAGCTCCATACTACTGAGAGAGCTCTTTAAAGGAAGAGCAAATTAGGATTTTATAGGTAACCAACAGGAAACCAAATAAAGAAAAAAACCTGAAAAGTTAGCTGTTTCGCTCACATATTGCGAAATATTATCTTGAGTTATGTGTACAAATCTGATATATATGCTTTTTGCATTACTCAGTCGGTTTCTTGATTTTTCTTCTTAGCCATTAATTTAATTGAATACTTTCATCAGGTAAACTGCTTTTATGTGTAAGATGTTTAAAAATAAAGAATATAACTTTTACTATAATATAATTACATACAAAATATGAAGAGAAGTGAACAATTTTATTCATAAAATCTAGATTTCAAATGGTGGGAAGACCTGTGAGCACCTCTACCTAAAGTGAGTTATATTTTTGAAATATGTGAAAATTATAATTTAGGATATTTTGAAACTCTTGTTAACTTGTAGTTAATGGCAAAATAGGTACAAATAACAATTTATTGTTTTGCCTTTTTGAGTTCCAAACTGAAGATAAAAAGTAATTTCTATAGTTTCCAGTAAATTAGTTTTTCTTTTTCCAGGGGTGGAAGCAGAAGAATGGGGTAAATTTCTTCACACCAAAAATAAGGTAATCACCCTAGAATATAAACAAAGAAATAACATGTTGAAAGTAATATTTTGTACAAGTAGTTGATAATTTAGTTTCTTATCATTGGCAATGTGTAATGTTATTTTGTAAAATAAGTCTTATCTCAGTAACATTTCTAACCACAGTAGTTTATTTGGAAAACAGTAACTCAAAGCTGATTCTCTATAATCTGGAGGTTCTTAACTGTTGTGAGATGAGATTCAAAGCTCAAGAAAACTATGAATCCTTGGCTTAGAAAAATATATGTATACATTAGAATTTGTTTACTAGTTCTCTGAAGCAAATCCATAGACATCTTTGATATATATGGACACTCCCCTCAACTTAAGAACTTTTGATCTTACTTTGAATATTGTGTTTTTTGTTTCAATAATTTTTAGCTTTACACAGATTTTGATGAAATTCGACAAGAAATTGAAAATGAAACTGAAAGAATTTCAGGAAATAATAAGGTAGGTATCTTTTTAGGGCTGGAAGGCATAAACATCAGTAAATGTATCATTGAGGGTGTTATGTATATAATGTGTGGAGAGCATTGTCAGTTCATAATTTTGGTCTTTGAAACAAATGGAGTATGTTCACAAATATATACAAACTGCTTAAAATCCCTTTTGTTTCTTAGAGCTTTTACATATATCAAGTAATTTCATTTAGATGTTTATTCTTGATCCTGTCATGTACATACTCTTTTATTATATAATTATACTACTTAATACTGCTATAATGAGTTATTGTTTTCTGATGGATTGATTGTACTTGAACTCAGGATGCATTATATAACTTATGAGATAGATGTACTTTTTTTTTTCTTTTTTTTTCCTCTTCAGTGTTACAGAGATATATGTGCTTTGAAGAGCTCTTTTTCTTACCTGAGTAAAGCTATGAAAGCAGAGAGAAAAAAATTAGTTTTCTTTTTTTAGTTAGCAACTCATTACTTTCATATTTTCTAAGATTGTGAAGATTTAAAATATATTAGTTATTTTAGATACTGTTAATCTTGACATCAGGCACTATTACTGCCTTACCTAAATCCTTCTGTTTTCTCTTTCTTCTTTCTTTATTCCTTTTACCTTTCTCTCTGTTCCCTTCCTTTTGGTTTTTACCTCCATTCTTGTATTATCCAGCGGTACATTTAATCCAAAGAGTGGGTCCTGGCTTAGTACTAGTATTCAACAAATACTTATTGAGTCCTTGTATCTGCCAGATACTATGTTGTTGTGGAGGTTTTTTCCTATCAAAAAGGCATTTCTGAAGCCATGTTAAATCTTTATGCCTATTCAAGGTATTTGTGTCTGTTTTAGTGGTAACCTTTGAGTTACTGCCTCTGCTGCCATACTTCCCTGAATTTCTTTTTTTTTTTTTTTTTTTTGTCGTTTTCGTGACCGGCACTCAGCCAGTGAGTGCACCAGCCATTCCTATATAAGATCCGAACCCGCAGCGGGAGCGTCGCCGCACTCCCAGCGCCGTACTCTCCCGAGTGCGCCACGGGCTTGGCCCCCTGAATTTCTAATAACCATGTTGTGTAGAAGAGAAAAAGTGGCTGGGAACTAGATTAGCTTATTCTCGTCCTATAATTATATTGGGGATAATTTAGGGTTTGGGGATGTTATTAATCATAACACTAGTCTGAATTGTCTCTCCTGTGTCCCCATCTATATACTGAATGCAGTGATTTGTGCTAATTTTACACAGTACCAGAATTTAGAGAGAGTGTAATACTGTGATGATTCAGAAATTAATTTTTAGTTACACTAAACTGAATGTCATGAAAGATCAAGTCGATATACCTACAAGATGTTTAACTTACTACCTGGCAGCTTTTTATTTACAGTGTCTAAAAAGATGAAAATTCCTCCAACCCCAAATATATGAAAAATCTCTTCTTTCCTCAATCATGTTTGTAATGAAGTAAATGATACTTTGATCTTATGTGATTTTATATGTCTGAATATGTAAATGATTTGATATGCCTACCATAAAGCCCTGAAGGATTTAAAATATCTATGAGATTGGAGTTGTGACGGCATCTGGGCGAAGCTTTGTAATGGACATGATAGAGGTACACCATGGCAGTAAAGATTCTAAGAAATGTACAACCTATATAGGTATGCCAAATATTGACATTTAATGATTTTGGAACACTGGAGTGTTTAAAATAGAAAAGTAGTTCATATTAATCTAATATAGCAAATATAAATGTATAGTGAACTCAGAGTAAAGGATGTTCCAAAAAAGCTTCTTGGGAAATTAGAATTTTTAGTGGGTTAATGAGGGAAAATATAAGGTGGATAAATTAGATAAGATGACATATTAAAGGGTAAAGAAAGGCATGTACCAAGACAAGATATCAGCATCTCATAAGTATCCGATTCAGTCATGTACATGTAGGTGACTCAGTCCTAAAACTTGTGGAGGGCCAGTGGTGAAGAGGAGGGAGTCTATGCAATACTCTTAGTTCTAAAGGAGAGAAAATGCAGGTATCTCTTAATAATCTGTATTATTATCAGGTAATCTGTCCATATTCTTAATACTTGAATTCAGGGATCTAAAGATTCAGACAAATTTTCTGAGGAATCTCTTACTATATACACCCATGCCACTTGATATTCAAAGATCAGGACACAAGTTGATTGGTATTCTATGCCTCATTCTCTGAATTCAGGAACCTCATAAATTTGGATGTATTATTCTTTTGTTTAGCACTAAGTTTATTAATCATATTTAAGAAATGATATATGCCTAGAATCAAGAGAAAGGAATGCAAAATAATACAGTGGAAATAAATTGTTTGTATTAATGGTATGGGGTTGTTATATGGCTGGCTGCTTTACTTCCCATGCATTTTCTCAGATTTGTTTTTTGTAGTTTATTTATTTATTTGTTTTTTATTAGCATATTCATTGTTACAAATCATACTTATTCTTTATCCCCCTTATCCAGTTTTTCCCCTCTCCCTTCCTCCTCCCCCTCCTCCCTTCAGTAACCATAGATTTGTTCTCTCCATCTGATAGGTTAACTGTTCCTCTGTTGGTTTGTTGCCTAGATGATCTGCCCAGTACTGAGACAGGTGTGATCAAGTCCTCCCCTATTATCGTAAATCAGATGCTTCTTTTACTACTCTGGAGTGTATTTGCGGAGAGGGAGGACCTCTTCTTTTTTTTTTTTTGGTCTCCTCTGGTGCCTCTCCTTGTGTCACTGCAGTTGAGAGTCTGGTGTGCTATCTGTGTTGTGGCTATGACTGCTACTAGAGAGACTTGCTACTTTGTGGCAGCCATGGCAATTGTGGCTATGGCGGGCTACCCGCATGGAAATGGTGTTTTTGGTGTGCTCTTTACCTGGCTGCAGCTGGATTTGGCTTCCCCTGGCTCCACACCTCAGGACTCCTGTGTGGCCTGGGGCTGTGGTGGCAGCTTGCCTACTTGCGGCTGGGTTCGGCTTCCCCTGGCTCCACGCCTCATTCTAAGATGTTGTTGCAGGGCAGTTGGAGGGGAGAAGGAGGGGGGAAGGGGGAGGGAAATAGAGTGGGAAGAGGGGGAAGGAGAGGGGGTGTGATCAGGCCCGTGCCCCCACCCCCCATTCTGGCAGGGGAGACCAGGGGGCTTCTAGCAGTAGATGGGTCATTGCTGGGCTTGATGCAGATGTCAGTGGGGTGTGACTGAAGCCCTCAGCCCCCCACCACCCTTACTTGGGAGCCTGGGGCGCTTCCTGTGGAAGCTTGGTGGTCATTGCTGGGCTGGTTGTGGATGTCAGGGGGATGTAGCTGAGGCCCTTGGCCCCCCACCACCCCAGCTTGGGAGCCCACGGTGCTTTCTGTGGTGGCTTAGTGGTCATCCCTGGGCTGGTTGTGGATGTTGGAGGGGCATGGCTGGGCCCTCAGCCCCCCACTGCCCTGGCTTGGGAGCCCTGCGTGCTTCCTGTGGTGGCTTGATGGTCGTTGTTTGGCTGGGTTTGGATCTTGGGGGAGGGTGTGTGTGGCTGAGACCCTCAGCCCTCCTCCTTCCCTGACTTTGTAGCCCAGGGAGTTTTGAGTTCTTCTAGGTTGTACAGGTGTTCTTTGGTGGTGTTAGACCTTTACTAGTTGATATCAAACTTTGTCTCTGATCTGTTGGGTATTTTGTTTTTTCTTTCAGTTCTGTGTTGGATTGTTTGCTGTTCCCATCACTTAAAGTCGGCACTGGAACTAATTTGTTGTCCTTTGCTTACTTCTAAAGTGGAGGAAATTCCTGTGGGGACCAGCACTTGAGCCCTGTAGTTGAGCTAAGCTAAACTGCTTCATTGCTGATGATTCCCTGGGGATGTCTTTTTGTGCAGCTCAGGTTTTAATGGTTGACCTTGTATGTGCTTCTGGGTCTTGTGAGGTCTGGTACACCTGGGTTGTGTGGAAACTGGTCTGGGCCTGAGTCTTTTCAGAAAACTGCACCCCTTGCAGTTCTATATTCTTGACCAGTCTCCACTGAGTGGTCCTGCACTGACTGGAGGGCAGATCAGCTGTCCATGCTGTGCCCCAGTGTTCCCTCAGTGGGCCCATTCCCCCACTGCCTGCACTCCAAATGCTTCCCATGGGACAGGCCACCCGCCGGTCTCTTCTGATGACTCACTGGCCTCTGAGTGGCTCCTTTTTTTCTGTTTCTGTGGCTCCTCGCTTCTATGTTGGTACATAGGAACACTGTTAATGGTCTTGCTGGCCTAGGGGCCACCAAGGCCCTCTTCTCCCCGGCCATCTCCAAGCAACTTCATACCATGGGCACAGCTGCGGCTTTTGCCAGATCTTGCTCTGTGTGCTCACCAGCTCCAGCCTTGAAGTGATGGGGGCTTGAAATGGCAGGAGTGATCCTTTCTTTCTCTCATCATGGCTTCACCTGCCTTCATGAACTCTGGAGGTCTCTCCTTCTCTTCCTCTGAGGTCTAGCGTCCCCAGCTTGGCTGTTGTTGCTTTTTAATTGTTGTAAATTGGTTGGTTTGTGGGAGAAAGTGATGCTGGGGACCATCTATGCCACCATTTTGATTGGAAGCTGGCCCTCATATTTTGACTGTTGAAAAGTTTTAGGGGTCATGGTTAATTCACATTTAAGAGCATCTAATATCTATCCACTTGAAATGAGGTTTACTTTAGCATATCATTTCACTGAAATTCTTATATGATTTTAATATAATATGTTGAAATTTATTTTTTTTAGGGAGTAAGCCCTGAACCAATTCATCTTAAGATTTTTTCACCCAATGTTGTCAACCTGACACTTGTGGATTTGCCAGGAATGACCAAGGTAAGGAATAGTTGTTACTCACTGTGGGTTAGGTCATGTTGTTTTTCCTTACCCCTAATGAGAATAATCAGCTGCTTTTTGCAGTCATGCTAGTTCTCTTAGCAGCATTTGATATAGCTGAGTGTTTCCGTTTGTCTTGAAACACTTCCTTTACTTGGCATCCAGGATTCCACACTCTACAGGTTTATCTCCAATCACACTGGCCATTCCTTTTCAGTCTCTTTTGCTGGTTTCTTCTCATTTCCCCAATGTCCTAACAATAAGTGCTCCAGAGCTCAGTTTGTGGACCTTTTGTCCTCTAGGTACTCTTTCCCATTTGATGATTTAAATACATGAGTGTCTGTATGTTGGTGACATTCAAATATTTCCACACTTGTATATCCAGCTGTCTAATAGGCATTTCACTTAAATGTCTAATAGGCATTTCAGACTTGACATGTCTAATACCAAATTCCTGACCTGTCCCTCAACTAGATTTAATCCCTCTACAGTCTCCCCCATTCCAATAAATGGCAACTCCATTCTACCAATTGCTTAGCAAAAAAGTTTGTAGTCATCCTCGATACTTCTTTATCCCACGTCCCACGTACTGTTAGCAAATCCTCGTGGCTCTCTTTACCTTTACAATATATTCAGAACTCTTATGTCTTACAAATTAGTATCTACTGTCCTGATCTAGCCACTATCATCACACCTGGATTACTGCAATAGTAATAAATAACAGGCCTTCCTCATTATCTATTCTTAACTAATCAGCCAGAGTGATGCTATTAAAGTGAAAATTAGATTGTCATTCCTTGGCTGAAAATCTCTCTAGAGCTTTCCTATTTCACTCAGAGTAAAAGCCTAAGTTCTTACAAAGATCTAAGGTGTCTACTTGATATGTCCCTATTATTCATCTCCTAACTCCTGCTCCAGCCTCCTGACTTTATTCTTCACTCTGCCTGGAAGGTTCTTCCCCCGGATATCTGTATGTACCTCTCCCCTATTGCATTTAACTTTTGCTCATTCTCTCAAATGTCATTGTTTTAGCAAGGTCTTTCCCTGATTACGCTATGTAAAACCATAATCTAATTTAAAAATCATTTAAAATTATAATCCTCTCTAATCATTCACTAGCCTTACTGTTCTGCCTTATTTTTTTCCATAGCTGTTACTACCACCTGGATACTATACATATGTGTTTGATTATTATCTGTCTCTCATCACTGAAACCTAAGCTCTGAGAAGGCTGTAATTTTGGTTTTTTTAAAATTCACTACTGTAAAATACTCTGACATGCAGAAAAGTGCCTGAAATATAGTAGGCTGCCAGTAAACACTCAATATTGAATGAATGAAGGAATTTGTCTGTAGGCAGTTAACAGTGACAAACCCTTAACATGGGATTGTGTTAAGTAAACTTTTGGGCAAAAGTCAACTTTTGATATTTGCAAGAATTATGTTTTGAGACTTCACACATTACCAAATTCATAAATACCAGTGCAGTATATTAATTTCTTTATTTTAACTATTTGTAAATGGAGAAATACCTATACTCTGTGGATTAAATGGGGAAATAAAAAGCTGAGTTAATTTTTATTATTAGTTCCTTGCTCATCTCTGTTTGGTTTAGGTGCCTGTAGGTGATCAACCCAAGGATATTGAGCTTCAAATCAGAGAGCTCATTCTTCGGTTCATCAGTAATCCAAATTCCATTATCCTCGCTGTCACTGCTGCTAATACAGATATGGCAACATCAGAGGCACTTAAAATTTCAAGAGAGGTAGATCCAGATGGTAAGGATGTGTTAATATTTAATGACATGTTTGATTTACAAAGGTAAATCCACCCTCAAGAAAGGAATTTTTATTTTTAAAAGGAATATCTCCAATTGTTAGTATATATTTAAAAAATAATGCTTCCCTATTTTGCTCGTAATTTCAAATAGAAATTCTGATGGAAAATAAAGTCACTAAGTTGCTATACAGACTAGGCAAAAATCTTTCACATAATGTCTCTTTGTAATGTTTACCTAATGATTTTTAAATAATACAAACGGTTTTGCAAGAAGGGTTTCTTGTTTTGTGTAAATAAAATGATTTAGGTTTTTGAATGGCTGACTTTTAAGATTAAATAACTCACAGTAGATAATCATTGTAGATTATTATGATACAATAGAGAATTATGGTGTCTACATTCTGCAGAGGTAGAAAACATTTCGACATGCTCAAGGCATAGAGGATTCTTAGAAATAAAGGTAAAATCCTTTTATGAAGCATTCATAACCCTAAGGATTAGTTCATATTGTGGGTCAGTGATACTTGACAAAGGATGTAGTGTGCATCTCTTGGTGTATATAAAATGCTGGCTTTGTGAGAGAGTAGTTATTACTGCTGCTAATAAATGTATGCTTTGCCCTACAAAGAAACCAATTTTTTTCACCTAATTAGTTGGGTTTAATTAAATTTTATTTTTATTTAAAGTAAACTGTTAAGCATTTTATATGTATTAACTCTATTTTAAACTGACCCTTGAGCCATAAAATAGTCATGCTTTTGATCTAGTAATCTTAATCTAGTAATACACAGTAAGGAAATAATCCAACTTGGTATTATTTATAGTATCAAAAAATTAGGATCAACTTAATATGGCCAGCATTGGAAATGCTTAAGTAAATTAAGATAATAATAAAATATGAAAATTAAGAAGATTTTTTAGATTTGGAGTAATATAGAAAAATGCTTATAATTGAAAAATATCATATATAAAAAACTATGTAGAGCAGGTGGAATCTCATATATTGCTGACGGAAGTGGTATAGCTACTTTGGGAAACAGTTTGACAGTTTCTTATAAAGTTAAATGAGCAGTCCTACTCTCATGTTAAATGAGAACCTATGTTCATGTATAAACCTAATATGCAAATGTCTATAGCAGCTTTATTCATAATTTTAAAAAACTAGAAACAGCTCAGATGTTTCTCAAATGAGGAATGAATAACCAAACTATAGTATCCATACAATGGAACGCTACTCAGTAATAAAAAGGAACAAACTATTGATATACACAACCTCACAGATGACTCACAAATGCATTACACTGAATGAAAGAAGCCAGACTCAAAAGGCTATGTACTGTATGATTCCAGTTATATAACATTCTAGAAAAGGCAAAACTAGGAATGGAAAAGGGTTCTATTGATGAGCACAGGAAAATTTTGAGGGGCAGTGGAAATGTTTTGTCTTGAGGTAGTAGTGACATATCTCTCTGCATTTGTCAAAATTCATAGAACTGTACACTAAAAAAGAATAAATTTTAAAAAAGTAAAAAATGCTTATAAAACAGCCTAAGAGCTAATTAAAAATTACATGTGAAAAAATTTTTTAATTGTACAGTTTAAAATTATTTTTAAAAAAGTATTTGTAAGCAAAGGCTAGAAAATTTTTCATTGAGATCATGGGCATCTACTGTACTTGCTGGTTCTTGCCAAAATTATGTATTCTACTGTGTTGCCAAAGTGTCTTTATACCAAATTAAAGGTGGTTTTGAAGTATGCTTCATGGAAGTTTATAAAGTTCAAAGGTCATTTAGGGGAAAATTCTTATTTATTAAAGTGGTTTAAATAAAGTAGCTTAAATTTTCCAAAGAGTTTAATGGCTATTTAGGAAGAAATACTACTCATTATAATTTAAATCAAGAATAAAAATAAATGTATTTTGTGGCAGCAAATGTTTGACAGAACTGTAATTATAAAAATATGAGTATGATGGAAAATAATTACTTTTCTATGATAATTTCCAAACAGCTTTTTTATTGAGTGCTTGTCGTGCTTTTTGCCACTGCCCTTCCAACACTCCCATAACAAACTTAATGATAGTTACTAAGATTTTATATATTTCTATCCTTGAAATGAGGGCTTCTTTTAAATACAAAAGAAGTCATTGAAGCCTATGCATTTGAGTTGTGTATTCCAGTGAGGAAAAAAGATTCAGATGTTTCAAGGGTGGGTCATAGTCATATATCAGTGCCTTCCAACTTTGCCATAAGACTTCAGTGGGATACATTATAATTTTACAGCTACATATCAGGGCACATTTTATATGGTATATTTTTGTAGTTAAAAATAAATAAGACAGTTTTGCATGTTTCAGTTTTTAAGAACCAAGTAAGTAATTAGCTACAGATTCCTTTGGCCTTAGACATACAATTAAATGTATACATGATTCAGTACACACAGAAGAACCACCTTTAATTACTGAAGTAAATAACCTGTATTTTCTTTGGAAATCATTTGTTTAAATTTGATATCGAAGCATTATATTTTTGTGTGTCAATGTATTTTCCTATTTACAAGCCTCTGTAAAGTGAATTGTAACATCAGTGAACCTTGTGCCAATAAAGCTATAATAAAAATGTGGTTTAGTTTGTCAAAAAAAAAAAAATGTATTTGTAAGCAAAGGTTAGAAAATCTTATCAAAATGATGATAGAGGTATTGTTAGGTGGGATTATAGACAAGGATTTTTCTTTATTAAAACTTAATGGCTTTATTTCATGGGTCATTTTCTCTGTCCTTTTTTTCTTTTCTTTCCATTTTCCAGGTCGCAGAACCCTAGCAGTGATCACTAAACTTGATCTCATGGATGCGGGTACTGATGCCATGGATGTATTAATGGGAAGGGTTATTCCAGTCAAACTTGGAATAATTGGAGTAGTTAACAGGTTAGCAATCAAGAATGGGATAAGAACTGCGGCAGTCTCATTTCAAAGCAAGTCTGAATTTCCAAAATCTGTCTGAAATGTGATACTGTCCTATTTTTCTCCCTTTTACTATAATCTTGGTATTGCTAAAGAATTGTTCTGAAGGCAGAAAAGAGATTCAATAAAGCCTTCTATAGACATTTTTAATGGAAAATGTTTCTAAAGTAAGCAGTGCCCCAAATGGAAGATAATTTAATAGCCAGGCTTAAAAATTCTTGCCTATTATGTTAAGCTATGTATTGTAAGGGTACTGGATAAGGAAAAGAAAAGTATTACTAATTCGTACCCAATGAAGAAAGCGTTTAAGGTGGTAGGATTTAGTAGACTGGTTTAACCACTAGAAGTAGTGATTCTGTGTAATTGCCAGGATGTGACTTGGAGAAGTTTTATTAAAGGCATCCTAACTATAAATAGCTGGTGTTAAAAATTGTGGAAAGGATACTATTATTGAGTGTCTAATTATGGTTTAGACACTACTGTGAGTAATTTTCAAATGGTGTCTCTTGGAATCCTTACAATATCCTGTGAAGTAGGTGTTGTTGTCTATTTTATAATCAGAAAACTCAGGTCATACATTTACCAAAGTCTCATGGCTAGTGAAAGGTAGACCTAGATTCAAGTGAAAATCTCTTAGTCCAAAGCCTTTATATGGTAAAAGGCACTGAAATTATTATGAGATCCGGGTTCTAGTCCCAGTTCTTCCACAGACTAGATATGTGGGTTTAAATGACACATAACATCTTTGGAACTCAGGCCTTTTACAAATGAAAATGTTTTTACTAAGCAATTTCTAAAATCCATTCCAGTTTTCTGCTTTTATTCATATGTGTTTCCATACCGTCCCTACTCCCATTTTTTTTTTCCTCCCAATTTCAACTCTCCCTTTTTAGACAAGTTTTGTTGTATTTGTAGATGATGGCTCTTCAAGTTAACTTAATTATTTTTGGTAGAAAGTAATTGTCTGTCCATGGATAAAATATACAGTTGATTAAGATGCACTTATATTTTTGTACCTGTCTATACCTGTTACTCAAGAGTACTGCTTTTGACTATAGTTAATGGTAATAATGAGGCCTAAATTATTTAGGCATTACTTACTTACAAGTCACATAGTTCAAATTTTGGCTGTCGCCACTTAGTGTGTGCCCTTGAGTAAGTTAATCTCTCTTAACCTAGGGGATAATAATACCTATCATATAGAATAATTATGAGAATTAAATAAAACAGTCCATGTCAGGTATAAGGGAACAATGCCTGGTGCTGCTATCATCATCATCATCATAATCATAAATTTTAAGCCATCATCATCACCTTCATTGCCATTATCATCCAAGGCAGGGAGGGGATGACAACTGACTTTAGTTGAACAGTTTTGTTATTTTTCAACCTTAGGAGCCAGCTAGACATTAACAATAAGAAGAGTGTAACTGATTCAATCCGTGATGAATATGCTTTTCTTCAAAAGAAATACCCATCTCTGGCCAATAGAAATGGAACAAAGTATCTTGCTAGGACTCTAAACAGGTAACATTTTTTACCTTTTGGAAATGAGATGTGTTTCTTTTGCCAATAGGTGTCCGAGAACTTCATTTTCAGTTCTTACATTTTCATACTGTTCCTTACCATTTCACTTTTGGTTTCTTGTGTACTAGATTCTTGTAAAGTAGATGTCTCTTTTTATTGGGGTGGTTGTTATTAAGTCATCATGTAGTCTAGAATGCTCAAGTTAATTTAAAATGTTTTAATTATGAAATTTTGGACAGTTTAGTTTTGAGGATAGAGCTAGATAGCAGATGACGTCATTTCCACCTTCAGTTTCAACAGCTGAATTTAAATTTATAATTTTCACATATTTATTCTTAATTTTGGATGTCTTCTATTCCTATTCATAGTAGAAATAATTTAAGTTGTATACCTTGAATTCTGAATGTCCATTGATGGTGTAGGGACTAGAAGACCTTTCTAGACGATTTATAAATAACTGAAGTGAAAGCTATTTTCTCTTACTTTTGTCTTATTCTCTAAATTAAAGGTTGATTGACTTGGATCTTAATAAGATTGATTTTCACTAGGTTATCATTCTAAAAGATGAGTCAGTGAAACCAAAATTATACAGGAAGAGTTGGATCAAGTTACTTTCTTTGTGTTAATTACAATAATATGAAAATAATTTGCATTGTTTTATCATTTTATATCTGGTTTTCTAGCAATTGCTACAATTTGATGGGTTGAAGGTGAATTTAAAAAGCATTGCCCAAAACAGCTTCTTTCGTGTCATTTTTTTTCAGACTATGTATTTACCTCTAACCTAAGATTGCATTATTTCCTGCTCTTGTGATACAGGAAAAACTAACCAAAGTGTTTTATTCCTATTCTCACACAGTCATCCAATATGGCACAGAATGCTTCTGACAGTAGATGTGTGGGGGGTTTTCCCGATACATCAAGCAAGCAATTCTCCAGTGGATTCTAGCTGGGTGTCCTCTAATTCAATTAATTTCTGACATTATCTACCTGGAGATAGTGCCAGATCCTACAGCTTGTAAGCTCAGTCCCACAAGACTGCATCCCCACTTCAGATGCCATTTGCAAGCACAGGCTGTGTGGCTTGTGCTTCTGACTGAAGGCTGTAAATTGGGGTTCCCATGACTTTCTCCTTGGGTTCGATTAATTTGCTAGAGTAGGTCACAGAATTCAGGGAAACACTTTACTCATGTTTACTCATTTATTATAAAGGATATTAAAAAGATACAGATTAACAGCCAGATAGAAGGCATATGGGAAAGGGTGCAGAGCTTCCATGCCTCCTCTGCGTATGCCACTGTCCACGAACCTCTATGTGTTAAACTATCCAGGTCCGTGAGCTCTGTCCTTCTGAGTTTTTATGGAAACTTCATTAAGTAGAAATGACTGATTAATTACATCATTGTCCATTGGTGATCAGTTCAACCATCAGCCTCCTCTGTCCCTGGAGGTTGGAGAGTGGGGCTGAAAGCCTCAACCCACTAATCCCGCCTCAGTTTTTCTGGTGACAAGCCCCAATCCTGAAGCTTTCTAGGAGCCACCAGTCATCTTATTAGCATAGAAAAAACACTCATCACTCTGGAGATTCCAGTGATTTTAGGAGGTGGGTGCCAGGAAATGGGGAGGAAGACCAAATATATATTTTAGAATTTCACACCTGCCAAGATGCATTATTTAATACGTTTTCCCCATTATTTGCATTTTCAAAATTTGACTTGTTTGGGGCTTCAGAATACCCAACTACTTTTAAATTCCTCCTTTCTAACTTTTGTTAGGTTGTTGATGCATCACATCAGAGATTGCTTACCAGAGCTGAAAACAAGAATAAATGTTCTTGCTGCTCAATATCAGTCTCTTCTAAATAGTTATGGTGAACCTGTGGATGACAAAAGTGCTACTTTACTCCAGCTTATTACCAAATTTGCCACAGAATATTGTAACACTATTGAAGGAACCGCAAAATATATTGAAACTTCAGAGCTGTAAGTAAGAAAATTTTCTATAAATTTGGTTACCTGGATTGCTAGGTCACTTTATCTTTTGTTAAAGTGACTTTAAGATTATGTGGTTGTGATTTATTACCTACAAAACAGGAATATCATTTTGTAGAAATGATAGAACGATGTCTGGTATGTGTGTAAAAAAGCTTTATAAACTATGTAAAAAACAGTAAAAATCTCAGGAATTTTTAAAATAATATTTTAATGGATAAGCTTTTAAAAATATTTCTTAATTTAACTTTTTAAATGTTGTTTCTTTAATACACGCAGTATAACTATTCATGAAAGATTAAAAAATGCAGATAAGTAAAAATAAAACATAAAAACAAAATTACCCTTAATTTCACCAACCTGAGATAATTCTTGCTAAGTTTGGCATTGACTTAGACAGTTTTCTATGCATCTATAAAATGTATAGATGCCCGTATTACATATCTTTAAAAATCAGATGCTATACATGCTATTTTGGAATCATTTCTTTAAACCAACAAGTCATAAACAACTTTCTAATATTATACATTATCCAGTCTGAAGATTTGCATAGTATTTTACTTTTTAGATATGTCCTCATTTATTGATCCAATTCACAACTATTGGATAGTTTGTTTTCAATTATACAAAAATATGAATAATGTTGTGATGGAGATAGAACCTTGCACCTATCTTTGAGGCATGTATCTAAGTAAACCCTGATGATAAATTCCTAAAAATAGAATTACTAGATTAAAGGGTATAACATCCTCAAAATCTTTCATTACGTATTGTATGTTATTAGCACATTGTACTGTTTTACTAATAGCAGTATTGTCTAGTACTATTAGTACGAGACATTTACTACTAGCAGAATGTCCATTTCTCTAGAATCTCATTTTTCTTAAAAAATAACTTTTTATTTTGAAATAGTTATAGACTCACAGGAAGTTGCAAAGAAATGGAGATCCTGTGCACCCTTCACCCCACCTCCCTCAATGTTGACATCTTGTTTAATAATAGTACAATAACAAAATGAGAAAATGGATATTGGAGCATTGAGAAACTTATGTTGAGTGAAATAAGCAAAGCACAGAGGGAAAAATACTGCATGTATTCACTCATAAGTGGGAGCTAAGAGAGAAAGAAAGAAGGAAAGAAAGACCACAGTGGTGCATTGGACTTGCAGAGGGAGAAAGCATACCTAGGGATACAAAGTGGAGTGGGGAAAGGGGGATGGAGAGGGAGGTTAGGGATAATTGGGTGGGGACATGGAATATAATCACGATTTGTGGTAATGGGCATGCTGCCAGTATGGATCCGGCCATCATATCTTGGGCACGGGTGGTGAGAACAGCTTTGTACCCATGAATATTCATAACCAATAAAATAAAAATACAAATAAATAAATATATATATACTAATTCTAAAAAAAAAATGGATATTGGAACAATCCAGAGCTTATGTAGATTTCACTAGTTATGCATGAACTTATTTGTGTGTGTGTATGTAGTTCTGTGTACTCACTTGAAATACTACGCACATCACACAAAGGTACATAGAACTGCACACAAACACACACACACAAATAAGTTCATGTACAATTGGTGAAATCCAAATAAGCTGTGGATTGTTCCAACAATCAGAATTTGGAGAACTTTTACTGTTAAAAAAAAAAAAATCACTTTTGGTTAGAGTAACCCATTTTAGAAGGAAAAGTTTGGTCATTATGGAAAATTGGAGAAGGGAGAAGTTGGAGACAGAGAGACCAATTACTAGTGATTTTAACCATTTTTAAGTGCACAACTCAGTGGCATTCATTAATGACATTCACAATGTTGTGCAACCATTACTAGTATCTATTTCCAAAACTTTTTATCACCTCAGCAGACATTTTCTACCTATTAAGCAATTACTCCCTGTTTCTCTCTCCCCAGCCCCTGGTAACCTCTAATTTACTTAGTCTCTATGAATTTGCCTATTCTAGATATTTCATATAAGTAGAATCATACAATATTTGTCTTTTTGTGCTTAGCTTATTTCAGTTAGGATAATGTTAGACTAGTACCTTTTGCCTGAGCTACTATAAAAAAGTATAGAATAATGATGAAAACAGAGAGGGAAGGGATGATTTGGGAAGACATTATAAAGGTATTTGTGGAATTCAACTGGACTTGAATCAAAAAATAAGAGATAATACCAAGGTTTCTAGTTGTTAAACAAGAGAAGAAGTAAGAAGTACAAGGTACCCAGTACCTAGGTCAAGAAATTTAATTTGTCTGAAGCAGAAGTTAGGTAGACAGTAGCCCACCAGTTAAGAAAGATTTTACATTGTAAATATAAAAAATTTTAAATGTAAAATTGAAAAAAAATTCAAAGAAAAGTATTTCATGACATGTGAAAATTATATGAAATTCAAATTTCGGTGTGCATAAGTTTTATTGGAACACAGCTTAGGCTTATTTGTTTACAAATTGCCTATGGCTGTTTTTGTGTTTAATGGCAGAGTTAAGTAGCTGTAACAGAGAGACTGTATGGCCTGAAAAGCCTGAAATATTTACTATCTGGCCCTTTATGGAAAAAGTTTGCTGACCTCTACTCTAGGTTGTGAATTAGCTGGAAAAAATAAGGCACTGTTTCCTGTTTGTAAGGAGCTTGTAGTCTAATTGAAGAAACCTATAGCAGAGAAAAGGTGTTGACAATTCTTATTTAACTGATGTTTTATGTCAGAACAGTTATTATACATACAAATACATATGTATATCTTTCATGAAATGACTCCTTTTCCCATTAAAAAAGATTAGAGAAACTAGTTCATAAAGACTTTGAGTTGAGAACCCATGGAAGTGGGAATGGACTAAATATAATTGTTTATCTAAGGCTTTCTCAGAAAATGAGCTGAGCTTAAAGCTGATAGAAATACTTCTAACTTGTAGCTTCTTTACCTTTTAGTAATGCTAGAAACCATATACTTCATTGCCTTTCAGATGT
The DNA here is from genome assembly GCF_027409185.1 of Cynocephalus volans. Classification (NCBI taxonomy): domain Eukaryota; kingdom Metazoa; phylum Chordata; class Mammalia; order Dermoptera; family Cynocephalidae; genus Cynocephalus; species Cynocephalus volans. Next base: position 81,138,032 of record NC_084471.1, on the reverse strand, counting down.
GGTGGTGCTAGAATTTGTTATATTTTCCATGAGACTTTTGGGAGAACGTTAGAATCTGTTGACCCACTAGGTGGCCTTAACACTATTGACATTTTGACTGCCATTAGAAATGCTACTGTGAGTATGTTTAACTTCTACACTTTATATTTTTTTAAAATGAGGTTAAAGCTTTTTTTTACCCATATATTTTTTTAATTGATTGTGTTTTGTTATTTTGCCCTCATGTTGGAAATTAAGAAGCATTTTTCATGAAAAATACCAAAAATGTGATTTTTTTTTTTTTTGGCAGCTGGCTGGTACTGGGATCTGAACCTGACTTTGGATAATGTGATTTATTTTTTAAACTTTGGGAAGAACTGACTTTACATGTACTTATAATAAGAGTTCTAAGTTTTATTTTTTCAGGGTCCTCGTCCTGCTTTGTTTGTGCCTGAGGTTTCGTTTGAGTTACTGGTCAAGCGGCAAATCAAACGTCTAGAAGAGCCCAGCCTCCGTTGTGTAGAACTGGTTCATGAGGAAATGCAAAGGATTATTCAGCACTGTAGCAATTACAGTACACAGGTAACTGAAAGAAATGTAAGAGGTTTCAGATTAAGTAGAAAAGGACATGAGGTGGTGGCTTCATAGGGTAGGAGGCAATGTATAAGATGGGGTAAAAGTTAAAATCTGTAGTTCCTTTATCTAAAAGCGATTTGAAATAACTTCCAAACCTATTCAGTATTTCAGTTAATTTTCCATGAGACAAAATAGACTGTTACTTTTTTCTTTCTTCCCTCACACATAGGAATTGTTACGGTTTCCTAAACTTCATGATGCCATAGTTGAAGTAGTGACTTGTCTTCTTCGTAGAAGGTTGCCTGTCACAAATGAAATGGTGAGCTACTATGTCACAGATCATCATTGTAATCACTATTAGTAAACATTTCAATTTTAGTTTGGCTGCTTTTTTATACAGCATTGTGATTACTTTAGATTTTAAGCATGTTTCCCAGTATATCGGGAGGAATTTCAAGTGAGTTTCAGTCTTATTTCAAAGGAATATTTTCAGTAATTCTGGTATAAAGTACATTTTTCTTCATATTTTAATCATTGTTAGCCTGCAGCCACAGGTTTTCACGAGAATGGAGTTATTGTCGAGGGTTGTGAATAGATTTGCTCTATTATATAGTACCACTGATCTTAATGGAAAATTACTTTTATTTTCAGCCTCAGTAAACTGAGCCTTTTTAGCAAGCTCTTATGTTAATTATGAAGTACATCAGGGTAATTTGGCCACTTCAACAGTGTTTGCTTGTTTGATGACCTAGTACTGTAAAATCATAGCTGCTGCTACTATTCTGTGGATTGCTGCTATTCACAAAAATAAAAATGCTGAAAGTGGCAGAAATATGAGATAAGCACTTGAAATTGCCCTTATGCCTCTAATTGTTGGCTGGGTTTTTTGTTTTCTTTCTGGTCACTAAAAGTGCATTTGAGTCCTTGGCTCAGGATGGTGAGCCCCAGTGGAGGTTTACTAAGAGTACAAAACCATCCTTGGAAATATAGAATGTAAGTGCTGATGCTTGGTTGTTTTCCTAGTAAGGATAACCCTCAGATTCAGATGTCTAAGACCGAACTTAGCCTGATCTCAAACTCTGCCCACTGATATCATAGAATTATTGGAACTTCACTTGAATAGATCCTTTTCATCTAGTTCTGGACCAATAAGTGCTCTTCTGCTACCTGAGATTTGTCAGGACAATGTAGAGGGCATAGTAAAGGATTTAAGTTTATTTTCTCTATAAGCCTCAGAAAGTCTGTAGAGGGCTGGAGAGATAATTTTAACTTTCTTTTTGATTATTGTCCCATTAGGATTTTGAATCACATATTTAACTGGGTGCTTCATAATTATGGCTAATCTGTTACTACCTTAGGTCTTTAAATGTGTCCTTTACCCAAACAGAGTTACATCTTTAAATTATGTCTAATTATGAACTATTTTTTCATTGTCGAAATTGAACTAAAACTGACATGGAATAGTGGATGATCTGTGGTTTTAATAGCAGAGTTGCATAAATTTAGCCTTGGAACTTAAATTTGCATCAGGTAGATAACTTTTTTTCCTAACAGTAAAATACTTCTAGCTACCTTAATGTAATTTTTCCCCCTAAAAAATGCAGTTTTAGATGCTGAAATGTAAATAATTTAAAAGCTAGAGCAAATTATTATTTGGCATAAGATTTATCAATTGGAGTAGAATTACTGAATATTTATTTAGGCATGAGTTTCCTGTACTTTTTTCAGTATTGTCTATTAAGTTTTATATATAAATTGCTCAAAGTAAAATTAGGTTGGCATATTTTTATATATAGCCTAATTTTATTTTTTTCTAGGTTCATAACTTAGTGGCAATTGAACTGGCTTATATCAACACAAAACATCCTGACTTTGCTGACGCTTGTGGGCTAATGAACAATAATATAGAGGTAAATACAATTCAAGTTGTCTTTTTTCAGAGATAGAAAATCTGTTGTAACTTAGTTGTATCAAACTTATTTATCATGGGATAACTATAAAACAGACATGCTCCATATTACTACCTGTTATATGCCAGGAAATATGCTGAGGGCTTTCTTAAATTCTCAAAACCACCTGAAGGCATTTTTCTTACTTTCTGCTTATGAAACTGAAACTCACAGAGAATCTGGGAATTCACCGACTTAGTGTTGAAGGGCTGCCTGGCTCCATTTCAGTAACTTGTAGTTTATTCAGACCGAAGTTTGTAAAACAAAGTGAATGTTTAAAATAGTTTTCATTTGATTCTGAAAGCTGTGAAGAAAACATTCTGAGAATTACCCAACTTTTCATAAATTTGGAAAAGCAGAGTATTCTTTTCACCACTACTGGGGTGGCTACATTTAATGGATCTTTTCTTTCCATTTCATGTAAAAGTAACAAGTTGTGTAAGATCTTAGATGGAGCCAAGGCTGGTGGATGCAGCAGTTTATCCAGATGCTGTTTTTCTCTCTGCCACTTTTATCCACATACAGCAAATTTTCCTGCTACTCCCTAATCCAGTAAGATCTCAGAGGACTTCTATACCAAATTTCCTCTGTCTGCATGTGGATGGAGAGAATGTTGTAAACATGGAATTTGGGTACTGGAAGGGACTCTGGGTTATCAACTTCAACTCTTTTCAAATGAGGAGCCTCAGGCCCACAGATGATAACAGCTAGTCCTTTAGTGCTTATTTTTCTGGGCACTGTTATAGGAAACAAGCACCTTCTCTTTAACAGGTAGAGGGAAATATTTTTTTTAGCTATGGAGCTGGAGTGATCCCTATTATCGGAAAAAATTCCAAAATGCATACATGAGTAAGGCACCTTAAAACACTCAGAAAGTAGACTAGATAACAGTTATGTTAAAAATAAAGAGTAGGGCCGGCCCAGTGGCTCACTCGGGAGAGTCTGGTGCTGGTAGCGCCGAGGCCGTGGGTTCGGATCCTATATAGAGGTGGCCAGTGCACTCACTGGCTGAGCGCGGTGTGAACCACACTGTGCCGAGGGTTGAGATCCCCTTACCAGTCAAAAAAAAAAAAAAATTAACAGTAGACAGTTCCTTAATTTAAGGATTTAGCTTTTAACATTGAAACCAACTTCATGGAAAACTTATACTGACGAGGTCATATGTGATATGGTTTCAGATGAGTATTTTTCTACAAATGAATATTCCTCTGGTTTTAATGACTGTGCCAAAGAACATTATGTGGATATTTTCATTTAATCTTTACCATAACCCTATGAGAGTAGATACTGTTCTTAACAATTAGGAAACAAAGGCTTAGAAAGAGCTGGTAACTTTTCCAGGAACAAAGCAAGTAAGCACAGTCTGTTGGGGCCCAGGGCCAGCCAAGGTCAGAAATGGCTGGTAACAGACTAGGGTGAGAATTCCTGTTCTCTAGCTTTTGCTTTGTTATCACTCTTCAAAATGTACATTTTAACATGCTTTCTATTCTGAAGATTGTTAAAATCCATATATGTTTATCATCTGCTTTATTTTTTACAACTAGACAGTTTCCCATGAAAAAAGGAAAATAGGTCGTTTCTATAAAAAAAAAAAATTCTTACACATAAAACATGATTGTGAAGCTTTGTTAACTTGTACCTTTTTGCAAGTTTGAGAGTGTTCATGAAATGCGTTCTACTTAGGAGCAATTTTGACTTTATTTAATCTAAATGCTTTCCTACTGTATTTGATGCTGCCTGTGAGAGATTATTAACATCTACATCTTTCTATATTTTCATAATCTTGCACCTGTCATGATGCTTGGGTATAGGAAGTATGCAGTACATGCTGATTTGAATTTAACATAGCTTCTTTAGCTTTGTACCATAATTACTTTAATAATATTAGCAAATTACAACAGTGGGCAGTTGATCAGTCTATTAAATTAGCCAGCTTACAGAAAGGACAATTATTTGTCAACAGTATTTCATGCAGTTACTTTAGAATAAAACAGAACATTTTCTATAGGATAAACTTAACCACAGATGCTTCTTCAAGTTATGGTTTTGTGTGCGGGAGTTGTCTGAATTTAACACAAAGGTGTGCAGGTTAGAATGATTTTTAAAGGTTTTGATCCGTGTGCTTCAAATTCTACGCGGTATGCTGAAAGTTCATGTTCCACTTTTATGTGGGGACAGTTTAAATAAACGTTTCTTAACTTAGTGGGAAAGGGAGAGATGTTGGTCTGTTGCCCCTCATTTGGGAATCCCTGGTACAGGGAGCCACTATTACTGACATTGTATTGTATCCCTCAGGTGTGTTGGGGCAGGAAAAAAGATTGAGAAGCATTGGGTTAAATGATTTATTTGTTTTAAAATATAATTATGGCATGAGTCCCAACAGTGAGAGGATATTATATCTGTAAGTTATTCTACACTTTTCAATTAAGATGAACATTTTTTAGTAGGCATATATCTCTGCACTCTGATAATCACTTTGTTTTGCTTGGTTGTGTTTTATAGGAACAAAGGAGAAACAGGCTAGCAAGAGAATTACCTTCAGCTGTGTCACGAGACAAGGTAAATGTTTTAAAGCATATTCCCAACACCCAAAGATGGATTGGTAAGCCTCAGAATATTATTCAGTTCTAGAAGTAATTTTTTTCTTCTCCCATCAACACTCCATTGCAACTATTTAATTGTTTGGGTAAACATATGTAAGTTTAAAATAGGCTCTGAGTAATTTAAAGATAATAGTATTTTGAATACACTGGAATAAATGCTTAACGGTGGCTTTTAGATGTTGAGGATCCTTTTTTTTAAAATTCAGTAACTTTATCAACTTTGTAAAATTAGTTGAAATGACTTATGGTTTTTGAAGAGGGAAGACTATGTACATAACAGAGGCTTAATAACCAGTAATACCTATTATAGTTGCATATATAAAAATGTGTATAAAAATCTGTTACCTTGAATTTTTTCCCAGAAAAGAATCGTATCAAATACCAAAAATAAAAATGAGGCTTTTGGATTTGGATTTTCTTTAGATATTCATCTGAAGCAAACTTTTAACAAAGGTGACAATGATACAGGAAATAAGGCAGCATAAACAATTTTATCTTCCATTTTTTTTTCATGTTTACTATTGTGTTATAGAGGGAAAAAAATTCACATTTATAGAATGTTTCTGAATGCATTTTTGGCATCCTTGATTTCTTTTACCTGCATTTTTTGCCTTTAGTCTTCTAAAGTTCCAAGTGCTTTGGCACCTGCCTCCCAGGAGCCCTCCCCTGCTGCTTCTGCTGAGGCTGATGGCAAGGTCTGTTCTGATTCTTAATCTAAGTGTGCATGCCTACTTACTTTGTGCAACATAATCTTCTGGAAACACTGAATAGGAGGAGAATGTTACTATAGGATATTGTGCTAAGGTCAGATCATTTTAGTCTAATAGAAATTGAAAAATTATATAACGATGCATACTTTATCAAATATCATTGACATCCTTTTGCTTGCAATATAGAAGATGCACATAGAAAAAAGAAGAGGAAATTATCCTGCAGTTTTTGAATTTCATGCTATTCGTATTTAAATTTTGCTTGTGAAATTGCATGTTTTAACATGTCTTTTAACAGTTAATTCGGGATACCTGAAGAGAAACTAAAAATGTGAGTCTCTTGCTTCAGAATGGAAAACCTTTGGTTTTCACTGGAAGGAACACTGTCTTCAAAACCATTGAAGAACCTGTTTGTACAGTGACATCTATCTCTTGTTGTCTTTGCTATGTTCTCAGTGTTCCTTTTATCTAAGTCATGTAAGGTGGTATTAATTAGTTTTAACATTGTTTTAATTAATAACAGTAATAGGCTTCCCCAACTGTTTTCTGTTACTTTCATAAAGTTTTGAATTTAGTATTTTAGTAGAGTTAAGATTTCAGAGATGGAAATTGTACTTTGGGACATTTCCCCTTTAAAGGTTCTGAGATTTGTCCAGTACTAATGGATAATCCTCTAATGCTGTTTCTTATGCTTCTAATTAATTTGCACTTGTCACCCTAAATGTATAGCTTCGCACGTGCTTCAACAGCTTAAGCAAATTCAAAACAAATGGGGACTGTGAGAGTTTGAGACTGTTGTCAATTCTTGATAACCTTGTTAGGGGAATATTTAAAATGTATAAATTATTTAGACCCATCCGTATTTCTAGTTTTTCTGCCATATAACTCCTTTCCTTGCTTACTGTCCATATTGAAGATTCTGAACCTCAAATTAAACTTTATAAATGTCTTACCTTCTCTCAGCCCACTGTGCTCAGATATTAAGAAAACCAGCTAAAAAATCACTGCATGTTTTATTTCACTCATGGCATCACATGAATGTGCTCACTTTCCTGAAGATTCCATTCGATATATTTCAAGTGTAGTTAACAAGCATTTAAAAATAAATTACTCATTTTAAAATTGACGTATAATATAAATATACTGCCTATATTTAGATGTAGATCACTTTAACATACTAGAGAAAGATTTTGGCCAGTGTTTCAATCTAGAATGATACCCAAAACTGCTATTTTTTTAAACAACAGCTATACACTCTTCTGTTAAATTTATACAGTCCGTTTTCAGATTGTAAGATCTTAAAGAGCATCTAAAAACATCTTTTAAATGTTGATGAATTATCTATTTTTCCCATTATCATAAACGGTCATTTTTTCTTTCAGAAGTCAAGACTAACAAATATCCCAGAAAATATGGTGCAAAAGCACTTGTGAATAATGGTAGCACTAGATTCTTCCAGCAGATCCTCTCTCAGGAGTATAGATGTCAAGGAAACCTATGTTGTTTATGTCACATGCCACATCTTAGGCAGCTTAAAATGACTATCAGCATAAAAACAGGGATTACAGTCTTATTTCTTTTATTAAAGAGTTACTTTTACTTTGTGGTATTTTTGTTGACTATTAGGAATGTAAACTGACTTAAACTATATAAACTCTTAAGTTCAGAGACATAAATTCATAGAACTTTTGGATGATAGTTCAATAGTGTTTAAGTTTACTTTGAAGAAATTAAAATGAATGGCAGTTGTTTCTCCTTGGGTGTGCTTTTAATGAGTACTTCTGTTTTTAAGGACAGCTTATACTTTTTCCAGTCTAGTATTTGAGGGAGGAGCGAAGATGGAAAGTTTTGAAAAGTCAGCAAATGATAAAGAAGAAAAAAGGAGTTAATCAGGACCTAATTTGGCTGAGGCCTTGCGAACAGAACCTTTTATTTAGATGGCTCAGGGTTCTACTTATACATGCCACCCACCATCTGTTTCTGACCCCATTATCTGAACAGAATAAACTCCAGATGGGTACTTGGATGTGTGTTCTTGACTAACGTCAAAGAAAATGAACTTTGTTTAGTTATTGTCAGATGTGATACGGTTGGTATGTTTGGGAAACATGTTTTTTTTCAGGTTGCATCTGGAGGTGGTGGGGTTGGAGATGGTGTTCAAGAACCAACAACAGGCAACTGGAGAGGAATGCTGAAAACTTCAAAAGCTGAAGAGTTATTAGCTGAAGAAAAATCAAAACCAATTCCAATTATGCCAGCCAGTCCACAAAAAGGCCACGCTGTGAATCTTCTGGATGTGGTAAGCCATGAGAATTTAGTTTAGGTCTAGTAAGATGACCAAATTAATAGGAGACAAAAGGAACTAAGAGTCTGAAGAGCTTATTTAACTTTTAATGTTAAATGTTGCCATTTCAAAATGATACAAAAGTAATATTTTTTTCTCCCTACCCCATTTAGCCAGTTCCTGTTGCACGAAAATTATCTGCCCGTGAACAGCGAGATTGTGAGGTTATTGAACGACTCATCAAATCATATTTTCTTATTGTCAGAAAGAATATTCAAGACAGGTTAGTATTACTTAATTTAAATCACAGACTAATACTGCTGCATAGTTCCATGATCTGTTTTGAAAATACATCTATTTAAAAATTTTAGATTAGTTTTTATTCTAAATCAAATGCACTCTCAGTTAGCCTTTGGGTGACTGTAAAAGCAAGACAGTCTGTTTACATAGACTGACTAGAACCTAATGTATCAGCTAAAAAAAGCTATTAAGAAATGAGATTGTTTTGTTATATATGGCTACCACATTTTTAGTCATTTAAGAAAATATTTTTTCTAAATTTTAATTTAGTAGTTCATTAATTAATTTGGGTAATGACGCTAACTTGACTTTTTAATTATTTGATTTGGTCCTCCAAAGTATCAAAAAAAGTTTCTTTCCCTAAGAAATACATATATATTTTTTCATTCAGACTCAGAATGTTTTTTCATGTGTCCAGTGCCTAATGTCTCTTCTTCTTCATATTGCCTCTGAAATAATTCATGCAGTAATAGGGAGAATAAAAACTTGGTTATGTAAAGTTATCTAATTCTTTAAAAAAATGTTCTTTATCCAATTTGTGGTAATCTGTTAGCTGGTTAGAGAAATTTTACTGCACAGAGGAATAAAAAGCCAGATAGTCTAATACTGAAATCAGTGATTGTCTGGAGAATCCTTTATCTTTTTGCCTGTAGAATCTTTTAACTTGTAGTATGTGGAAGAAATAATTCTTTGTGTTTTACACTATGGCCTAAAGGAAAAAATTTTAGGCCCTAGCTTTTTTCTCCTTCACTGTCCCCAACCTCTACAGTTTTTTTTAAAAGATGTAATTAATTCATATACCATAAAATTCACCGTTTTTAAAGTATACTTTACAGTGATTTTTAGTATATTCACAAAGTTGTGCAGTGCTTACCACAGTCTAATTCTTATGGGGTAATATCACCCCTAAAAAAACCCTGTATCCATCAGCAGTGACTTCCCATTTGCCCTCCCTTCTATCCCTGGCAAACACTAACCTACCATCTGTATGGATTTGCCTATCCTAGACATTTCTTGTAAGTGGGATCATACTAGTACGTGGCCTTTGTGTCAGACTTCATTATGTTTTTAAGGTTCATCCATGTTGTAGTATGAATCAGTACTTCAGTCCTTTTTATGGCTAAATAATATTACATTTCATGGATATATGCCGTATTTTGTTACTTCATCAGTTGATGGATAGTTTGGGTTTTCCCCACTTTTTGGCTATTATGAGTAATGCTATTGCAGAGTTTTGTCATGAGACATAATGACAGATGAGATGAAAGAAGGTAAAAGAGCAAGAATTGTGGCTTAATGTTTCATTATAATAAAGCAAAAATCTGAAGGGCAATTATGCCACTAAAGAAATATCCAAAATAATACACTGTTCTTATTTAACTTTATTATTTATGAGGTCACAATCTAAGTCCAAATTTTTAAAAGTAGAATTTTTGCCAAAACTTCCTAATTTGGTTTTGTTTTGTAGTGTGCCAAAGGCAGTAATGCATTTTTTGGTTAATCATGTGAAAGATACTCTTCAGAGTGAGTTAGTAGGACAACTGTATAAATCATCTTTACTTGATGATCTTCTGACTGAATCTGAGGACATGGCACAGCGTAGGAAAGAAGCAGCTGATATGCTAAAGGTATTATGGAAAAACTTTTTGAATTTTTATACTTGGGTTGTAGATATAAACATATTCATATAAATAGCTTAAAATGCTTTTGATATTTGGATATATATAATCTTTATATTATAGCTAGGTTTTTTTGGTTGGTACTTGATTAAATTCCAGAGAAGATAATGGTTAGTATTAATTTACCTCATATAAGTTGGAGAAATTACCCCACATAATTTAGATTGATATCATAATTTAATAAGCATTTAATTTTTTTACTTCCTTTAATGCAGGCATTACAAGGAGCCAGCCAAATAATTGCTGAAATCCGGGAAACTCATCTTTGGTGAAGAGAACTATATAGCACTGAGACTTTTTTGACTCGAAACTTGCTAGTTACTGTCTACTTGAGTAGAATTTTATTTATGAACTTCTGTGTGTTGCAATGGTATGAATCTGCTCATGTGAAGACTGGCTATAAACTGAAAAGTGTACTCTATTGCAGAACAAATCACACATTTAATCCAAATAATAAATGGCTGTTTATAAAATTTTCCAGTATATATAAAATACATTCAATGTGTCTTGTAAATGAACTGTTAATGTTCTAGTTGTACAAAGAAGTTTGCCTGTGGATAAGATGACCTGTGTAATCCCTGTTAGTAGTCTTAAAGCTGCTGCCATAGTCCTTCAAGAAAGCACCAAGACAACATTTCATATGACTAATGCATGTACTATATACACTGATGTGGGTTGGCAACTTCCTCACATAGAGTCACTATATTCCACCCATGACTCTGTGATGAACTCGCCAATCCACATCTTTAATTCCACCTGTCCTTCAAATTTTTTTTTTTTTGAGCTGCTTTGATGTGTAAGAAACCTGAATGCACAAGAGGATCTGTAAGGTTGACAAAGATACTGTGTGGTTACATAGCCCTTCCACTTCTGGGTCCACAATGCCCTTAGTGCATCAAAATTTAAAATACGCTTTGATTCTTACTTAAAACTGAATTACAATTTCCTGCATTAAAAACAACCATCTAGACTTGATTATCTAGTAAGACATGGTAACGATGGCCAGTTCTTTTTAGGTTTAGAGGATCCAATGGTAACCTTAACTTTCCCTTAGTTTGCAAATATAGTACTCATTACGATACATCTGGGGGTGGGGAGAAAAACAAATACATCTCTAAAGTGGGGCACTTACACCACCAGGTTCCAAGATTCACTTTGATGTGGGATTTAAAACCAATCTACTCTCTGTATTAGTTGGTAACAGCTACTTTTGCTTCATACCAACAAAATACAGTAGAATAGTATGAAAATACTGGTGGAAGTTTATTATTTGAAGAAAAACATCTGGACACACACTCCTAAAGGCTTACAGCTGTTAAACTGCATTTAGGAGGTGGGGGTGAGGTTTAAAACATATACATATTTTATTAAAATTCCCCAGGTGATTCTTGGTATGAACTACTATATTATAAATTGTAAGATATGGGTAGATATCCTTAAACATCTAGCTCCATCTCTCTCTAGCAGATAACACATTAAGGAAATTATACATTGCAGATATTATAAAATTTCCCAGGTTATGACCAGACGTTTATGAAGGACTGTTGGCAGAGAAAATATGAATGTTAACTTTAGCTTATGGTACATACCCATTTACTAAGAAACAACAGGTTCAGTGACGGATCCCAAACATAAAAAACCCAAAATCAGTTTGATATGGTACTACTTTGAATCTGTTAATAGTACCATATTGACAGAATACACACTACCAAAATGTTTGTTAGTACACTTAAAAATCACTCTGCATCATAAACATCAGTTTTGAAATTACAACCATCCATGATTTACTTTTTTCAGATAGTAGATCAGATGACTACCAACATAACCTTTTAAATTTGTAAGGGGAAAAAAAACCCAAAAAACTTACAGTGGTTCTTTCTCCAGCACATCAAACATTTCAAATTGAAAATGCTGGCTTTAGAGACATGCTATAGTAATGTACCTGCTAGTACTACACACTTTGTACAAAGAAAAACAGAAGCAAGAAACTTATGGAAAGAGAAAAAACTTTCATTTGTTTGTCCTTAAACTGAGTGAAGTTCTGAAATGTAGACATGATCTCTGACTTTTATAATAGATACTTGTATGTTCTTGCTGTGTAAATAAAATTGCTGGTATGAAATGACATTAAAGTTTGTCAATAAATGAATTCTTCCAAACTTTTGTCCCAGAGAAAAGCTTAGATAAACTGTGCTTTTTAACACCTAAATCTACTTTGGAACAAAACAGTACAACTTATACTGTACCAAAAGTTTTATGGCTTCTTTTTCTATTAGATTCTCACATTTCACCAAGGTATCTCCATCTTTGCATATGAAGACAGTGACTTGCTCCAAGTAATCTAGGTAGTAAATGGATAGAATCTGAACACTAACATCATGCTTGGCTGCCTGTAAGATCTTCAGAAGAGATCCTCAGGGAAATGGGATGACATTACCTTGGTTTTTCAGATGTGGAAACAGTTCTGGAGAATTAGCTTGCCTAATATATGCATAGCTGAACTCAGTCTTAATTCCAAATGCTTTAAGTTTGACTTGAGAACTTACCTTACCTGGATACCTTTTGATATTCTCATATGATTGCATATTTGGTGCAATATATGCCTCTATTTTGTTTCTTTGGTTACTTAACTTTTCAGTTTACCTCAAGATGCAATCTGCTTGAGAACAGAAGTTGAAACTTAAAACTAACTTAAAAGTTTCTGAATTTATAAAATATTGCTACCTTCAGAATCCACTGACAAAAGAAGGCTGTGAATAAATAGAATTATACTGAAACACAGGCAAGGGAGTGGAAAACTGAAATAGAAACTTTCTGAAAAGTCAAGTACTGATTTCTTTTCTTTAAAAAAATACTATTTCTTGCTATAATTTCTAATGCCAAGTAAGTCCTCATCTAAACTTTTCTCCTTTTTAAGGAGGAAAAAAAATCAGAAATTTACAGGTTTGCAAAACTAGATTTCCCACTTATAATGTGAACACTAGATGTGCTGCTAGTTTTATAAAAACTATTTAACACTAGTGAGATCAGAGCTGCACGCCTGATGTAAAAGTATCCACAATTCCTTATACTACACCTTTATTGTTCTTCCTCATCACTTCAAAAAGGAGAGCAAGAAGGGTAGGACAGGAAAGAAAGCATTTATTTCTTTCACAAAGTATAATTTTTAAAAGAGAAATCATAGTTTTCTCTATGTAGTCCTTAATGTTTGTGGGCCAGAAAATAAAATATCACCTCGTTAAACAAACACCTTATTTATTAACCAACCCATAAAAATAATGAAATTACTCACACTGTGAGGTCTAGTGTATACTCCACTCTCTTTCTTATTTGCCTAAGCGAAAGCATAAGTTTTGGAACCAACCTTTCATTTGTCTTGAGAATGAATGATGGATAAGTTTGTTTGAATAACCAGAAGAAATTTTCATCATAATTGAAGCCATTTTATAACGTAGAAATTCTTTTTTCCTATTTTAAGTAAAGAAAGTCCATTCTTGAGAATATGTTGTCCGACAACTAAAACACTCTCAGGATTTGTTACTTGTCTGTGATTTATGCTGACTCCTCCCTCTGTTATCATCCGATACCTAAAAATAGAAATGTTTAGTAACTAGAGAGATCCAATCATTGTTTACCTTCCCCCCAAAAGATTATTTCACTTAAATTTCAGAGGCTCTCCAACTGAAACCATGTAGCACTGGACTGTTACCTTCATGTTCACTCTATTTGATTCTGCCTCTCTTTAATGCTCTTCTAAAGGAGCAGCTAAAGGGTAATAATAATAGGTTTCTTGTATACTGGAGAAAAAGAGCTGGTATATCTCAAGCTCTTGATAGAACTATTCAGTTGATAGTGGTTTCAAAAATTAAGTGAATAACGGAGGCACTTTCTGGAAAGTTCCCCTGACCTTGGAAATTAAAGTCACAGAAAAGAAACTTACAAAAATAAGAGAACAATGCTGCTTTTAGTAAGCTATCCATGAGAAAAGTCAAAACTATAGTGTTATCTACAGAAACCTTTAGGAAACTTGCCGATGAAACTAGAAGGTTTCTGCAAATTAGATTCTGAGTCTATGCACATAATAGCAAATTGTTCATTAAAAGGAAAAAAATTAATTGGCTGATAGCAGAAATAGAAAATCAGTAGCTGATCTAATTTCTAGATTACCATCCAAAATTTTTGATGGCACATGCAAAGTAAATAGGCTTTATTGAAGTTATTTAGTATCTAATTTATTCAAGAAACATTTACAGAACTCATACAGTGTGCTAAATATAAATAGTACTGCAAACTAGCAGAGAGATTAAATGAATAATGACAACACACTGTGATTAAGTGCGCAAGAACTAGAAGAAGTTGCTCTAGGAGAACACTAATTGGGTGGAGGCTGGAAATTTTCCTGAAAGAAGAGACATGTAAACTGACCGGAAGAGTGAGTAGCAGTTACCTTTAACCACAGGGCAAGGAAACATGGAGTAGCTAGAAAGAGGTGAGATTTGCGAAGAAAAGAGGGCGAGAGCATGAAAAGCCTTGGAAGTCCTTGTGAAAGGCAAATGTTGATTTTCTCTTATATGCATGTTACCAATAAAATGAACGAACTATTATACATAGTTTTATAAAACTCAACAGTAAAAGATTTTCTATTTAAAGACAGACTTCTTTCTTTTAGGAAATATTTTAGGCTGTTTGCTACAGTTTCCAGATCATGTTGTACCTTTTGTTTAAATGCACAGACCAACCCTATTTAGCTAATACAATATAAAAAATACAACCAGTATTACTTAGAAACCCAGCTAAATCAGATATGGTGTAATCTTTAGTGGTAAAACTTCCAGTATCAACAAATACACCATAGGAAGGTTCAAAAGAAAATATAAAATGCTTCCAGTGAGGAAAATTCTTAGAAATCAGTGACTCACCATAGGGAAGGGTATGACACCACCCTCAAGTTCAGTGTATATTAAATAAACTACCATATCAGGGAATTAATAAGATGGAGTAGCAGTGATGCAAAGGGAGACAATAGATTCTTTATACAGAGTAATCTAGGGCTCTTTAGGATAGAGGAAAATGATCCCAAATAATTGAAAGAAAACAGCAACTGTAACAAGTGTCATTCATAATCATGGTCATGGGCTATTTGACTTATGCTCAAACTCCTGTAGATGAGGCACGCAGGGTCTTCTTGCTAACAAGTGCTTTTCATTCTACATCTCACTGTTCATTTAAAAATGGATAAACGTCACCTATACCTATATGCTAAATTACATTGTGTGGAACACCTTATTCCCTAATAGTACCCCATAACAGGAATTAAAATATTCTACTCAGTTCCTAAATAAGAAAAATGCAATTCCTAAGAGGAACATTATGTTGTTTACAATAAGTCTTATGAAGTTATATGCTCATTTCATTTTCAGAAATTCAACTAATATTTTAAGTAGGTTGGATAACCCACCTATCCCCTCCAAATAAAGAGGATACAGACTGAGTATGAGAGGGGTTGTGTGAATCTGTTCACTTAAGACCTTCTCAAATTATGACCGTATCCCTGAGCTGACTGATCCCAGTGTATGTACTGAGCAATGTGGTCCCTCAAACTCAAGACTATTCCAGTGCTGAAGGAAAAACTGATTGGATTGGACTTAATAAGAGACAATATAAGAGTACTGTACCATACAGAAAATTTAAGGTATTTTCAACAGTAAGTACTCTTTTCACTTTATTCTTGGACTAACCTAACTTCTACAAGAAATGAGATGCCATTAAAACATTATCAGAAAAACACCCTCTCTGGAAACACATACTGTGAATTGTAACATTTAATGGTGAATTAACTGTGAACCTAAAAGTTAAATAATCTTACCCTCGGGGACCATCTGGAATGGCATTTGCTTTGCGGCATATATCAAGGACGTTTGTTCCAGGGTCAAGAACTAATTCTGAAAATGAAGCTTCTTTAAACAACTCTTTTAACTCTTGATCAGACATGACCTCCAGTGCATCTATGCTACTATGATAAAGGGCATGTGTACACCTGAAAAACATATTTTAAGAGCCACATCATATAAGTGCTTATTGAAACACATGTTCTAATACCCATTAACCAATTATGGAGTGCCCATTATATTTCAGACTAAAGTTTTTAAAACAGCAACATCTATCTTGTATAATTCACAAACACAATTCAAGATAATCTTTTTTTCCAATTAATGGGCTATTTTAAAGTACTTAAGTCAAATACTGATAATCCCTGTCACTGGTAAATGACAAGATAATGTAGCTCCTAATCTTCTCTAGTCTATCAACTAACTAACTTTATCAATTGCTGATTACTCTAAAAGGTAACCTTTTAGCAGAATCCAGTCCTTCTCGTCCATGAACAAGCTTTGTTACTTCTGCAGCAAGTCGTTTCTGAGGACCTCGCTTTTCTGGCTCTTTGATGTGCAGCTGCATAATGGAGTCAATCTCTGGAATGGGCAGAAAAGTGAAGAGCTTCAGGTACCTTTGGGACAAAAAATAAAGTGTTACATTTATATCACCTCATTTTTACTTCTAGCTCCCTTACCCTTTAAAGAATATCCTGTTTACTTTTAAATTTTTTTAAAAAATTTAAATATGAAACATAACATGCAGAAATGTACTGAAAATAATATAACAGACACCCACACATGCACACGCACCACCCAGACTGAAGATGTTACTATTTTCCTATCTTTGTTTTTGATCCCTCCTCCTTAAAAGGAATAAAATAGTGTAGATATAGATGAAGGCTCTAGCCCCATCACATTCCCTTCCTTGCCACCAAAGATAACCACTCAATTTATGTACTCCCTTTCCAAGTATGTTTTTGTATTTTATGTGTAACTACCCATAAATAAAAAGTACTCTGTAATTTAAGAATTGACATAAATAACATCATTTTGTATGTATCCTCTTTTTTAACATTTTCTTTGGTGAAATATAACACATAGAAAAAGTATGTTAATCACAAAGATATAGCTTAATGAATTATAAAGCAAAGATTTATGTAACTATCACTTTAAGAAATACAACATTGCCCCTACCCAAGGAAGCCCAAATATGTCACACACTCCCATACCCCCTCCAAGTTAACCACTATTCTGTTTTTCATGGAAATCACTTCTTTGTTTTTCTTTACACTTATAACATCTCAGTATGTCTCCCTAAAAAGCATCACTTAGTTTTGCTTGTTTGCCTATCTTTATGACTTTCTATAAACAGAATCATACAGAATATATTTTTGTGTTTGGCTACTGTGGCATATCAAAATATGTAGGAAAGTCATCCATGATGTTGTGTGTACAGCATTCCACGCTATGAATATCCCATAATGTATGTACGTATTTATTTCTTCTACTGTAGACATGTGTTGTTTCTACTTTTGGACAATTGCTAATAATGCTGCTATGAATATCCCATATTTTTCTCTTCATGCACACATGCACTAATTTCTGTTGCGTAGGTACCCAGGACAGAATTGCTGGATCATGGGTTATGTGCATATTCAGTTTTAGTAGGTGCTGCCAAATATTTTTCCAGAGTGGTACTATATAAACTTACCCTTCCACCACTTTGGAACATTCTCACCAACACTAGGTACTGCCGATTCTTTTGTTTGTGTAAGTTCTATAATGGTATCTCATTGTGCCCTTATCTTTCATTTTTCTTATTCTTAAGGCTAAGCACTTTTCATATATTTTTGGCCTTTGGATAGAATCTTTGTGACATGTCTGTTCAAGTCTCTTTCCATTTTTCTGCTGGGTTGTCTTTTTGTCATGGGCTTAGAGAAACTAAGTAATTTGAACTCAAGCTCTCTATCAGTTAGGTACATGTATTAAAAATATCTTCTCCCACTTTTTTTTTTTTTTAGTATGGAATGCTTCACAAATTTGTGTGTCATCCTTGCATAGGGGCCATGCTAATTTTCTCTGTATCATTCCAATTTTAGTATATGTGCTGCTAAAGTGAGCATTCTTCTCCCACTCTTAATGGTGAGTTTTGATGAATAGTAGATCGAAATTTTAATTTGGTCTAATTTATCAGGTTTTTCCTTTTGTGCTCCATTTAAGGATCTTTCCCTATTCCAAAGTCATAAAGATATTTCCCTATTTATCTATTGTCTAAAAGCTTTACTGTTTTGTCTTTTGTTATTGATTTAGGTTTATAATCTACCTGGAATTGACTTTTGTGTACAGCGTAAGGTTAAGTTTCATTTTCCGCCCAACAAAGACATCTAATTACCCAAGCAATATTTATTGAAAAGACTGCCTTACCAATTTGCAGTGCCACCTTTGTCAGGGAAGGTGACCATATAGGCCAGAGTCTGTCTGGATTCTCTATCTGTTCCATTGGTCTCCTTACTTAATCTTACACTTAAACTTTACTTTAAACCTAATGGTTATTATTAGAATTAATAAGTGAGTTGGCAGGATCGCTAGATAAAAAGTCAACATATAGATATTGTGTTTCTGCACACCAGAACCAAATAGAAAATAAAATTTTCAAAGAAAAAAATATCAGTTCTTGATACATCAAAACACTAGGACTGTACCATCAAGCATGCTAGGAATAAATCTATAATTACTATAATTTTGTAATAAGGTGTATCTTCCACTGTTCTTCAAAAATATCATGGCCAGTCTTAGATTTGCCAAGTAAATCTTTGTGTTTGTCAAGTTTCACAAAAAAAGCCTGTTCGACATGATTGAGATTGCACTGAATATATGGATCTAATTAAGAACTGATATCTTTCTATACTATGAATATAGTATAACTCTCCATTTATGTAGGTCGTCTTTATTTTGCTCAAAAGTGCTTTTTAATGTTCTACAGGAAAGTCATATATTTTTAAAATTTTAAAGTGGTCCTAGATTATTTTGGTGATACAGTAGCAAAAAAATTTTTTCCACTTTCTCTTTGTTGCAGGTGTTATTTATTTGTTTTCTCATTATTTATATTCTTCCAATAGTTTAGGGCAATGTGAATTAATGAGAAAACCATTTTTAAAAAAGATCTTTAAAAGGTGTTTTATGCTACATTAAGGAAAAGAAATATTTTTGAGAGAAAAGAGACAAAGGGAAAATGAACGTAGTCAAGTTTAAGATAAAAGGAGTGAAAAAACTAGAATAGACAAGGGATAAAATCCTCAGAACTTGCTAGATGTAGATCACAAACTTGGCTCTAAGTTTTCTAGTCAACTACTGGGTTTTCTGCTTTAGCCAACCAAAGTATTTAACTTTAGAGCACAGTTAAAATTGCAGTGTTCTGTGATCTAATGGTTTATACCTTAAATAGAATCTAAGTAAAAACAAAACCAAAAAACTATAAAGAGTACATAGAGATTAGAGGGCTAAAATTACATCACAAGCTTAATTTTTCTCAGCCCACTATTAGGAACTCACCTTTCCACAGAATCATCCTGCTGCCTGACAAAGAATTGATACAATTCAAATGGAGATGTCTTATCTCTGTTTAGCCAGACAGCATTACCAGCAGACTTTCCTAACTTTGCTCCAGTTGTACTTGTAATTAGAGGGACGGTGATTCCAAATACGTCTTCTCCAGTTAACCTATGCACAAAGAAGAACTTCATTATGTGCTTCTACCACACTGGTGGTAGGTTTCACTATTCACTTTTCAGATTTCAGTTGGTTACCTGCTCCAAGAAAACTTCCTTGACCTCCTAAATCTGGATTCTTGACCCTCATATGGACCGTTTTCGAATTTGTCATTCTGATCTGCAGTTGCACGAGTGACTCTGGGCAAGCTAAGGGGGAACACTGCATAACTAGGGACTAGAAATTGTGAAAGGCTGGGTGGGAAGAGTAGAGAAAGTTGGGTGAAGGGAGAGCCAGGAAGAGACACTACAGGGCATGTTTTAAAGGGATTTTTAAATGAGTTTTTATCCGTAGCACACGGGCTAACCCAGTAGTACTTCACCTCCCTCGGGAAACTGCCATTAAAAATCTACATTACTTGTCAAATATTTGGAGATGAAACATTTTTTTGATATACCAACCAAGGATTAATACTAGTTTCAATAAAGGTGCACAACTAAAGCAAAGGCTACTCAAAGAGACCCAGTCGCGTTTCACTATAAATACAGTTTCTCAAGTTAGAAACAGAGAGAAGGCGACTTAAGGGAAGCAAAACAGGCACACCGACTCTTGACCAGGGGTCTACTTGCTGCAGACCTCTAGAATATGCTCTTTACTCTTAATATCCTTAATTCGGCCTTCTAGTTCTCACCAGCCGGTGTTATGAACGCCATTATAGACCCTTAATGAGGCTAAAAGCAACAAGAGCCTGCATGAAGGGCAGCATACCACAATCCTAACAGTGAATACCAGGCTACTAGTGTGTGCACATTATTTGTCCCCAGGATTTATCCAAGGTCTAAAAGTGCTTACTTGTTTGTGCTTACTTGTTTATGAACTCGTATCCAGACACGATGTTGCCCAGCTGATCAGACCCGCCCAGCTGGACCCGGCATCCATAACGCTGGAACAGGTAATAGAAGTCATAGGCCTGGAGCACCTGGTAAAAGAACTCGGCCAAGCTCATGCCCTCCGGACTTTTGAGCCGCGTTTGCACGCTCTGCCGGCTCAGCAGCGTGCCCATGCGGAAGTGAGCGCCCACAGCCGCCAGGTAGTCCACCAGGTGCTGCTTCTGGTACCAGGCCGAGTTATCCAGCACGGTGAAGCTGCCCCAGGTCCGCCCATCAGTAAAGAGCTGCTGGTGATTAGCCGCCAAGGCCTCGAGCCCTCGGCGCAGGGCGCTGGCGTTGGCTCGCACGCGCTCTGCGTCCAGCGCCTCGCGCTCCTTGGTACGGCCGCTCGGGTCTCCCAGGCGCGCCGTGGCACCTCCCACCAGCGCGATCACATTGTGACCCGCTCGCTGGAAATGAAACAGACCCAGCAGTGCCAGCAGATGCCCCACGTGAAGCGAGTCGGCCGTGGCGTCGAAGCCGCAGTATATGGTCTGCGGAAAGCTGCCCGCCATGCCACGGTCGAAGAGCTCCGGGAGTTCCACCTTCGTACCTCTTTCCGGGAAGAACTCCTTGAACAGACCCCGAGCCTTCTGCGCCGCTAGTAACCCCTGAGCGCCCGAGTGGGCCTTACGCAGCCCCAGGGGCAAGTTTGCTGACGGGCCTGGGGTACGAGACCACCGGCCTCTGAAAAGGCACCGCAACGTGGGCGCCGCCATCTTGGTGGCGGCACGAAGGGAATGCTGGGATCTTGACTCTCTTCCCGCCACACCCCCCAGTACCCTCCTTCTGCCCCTACCGGGGAGGGTGCGTCAGTGTTTTTCTGCGCATGCCCGGGTAGAGCGTGAGGCTTTTACTTAGTTACGGAGTTTGCGTTCTGGACGATCACCATAGTTCCAGCCAAGTGGCGATTCAGCTTCAGGGCCCAGTCACCTTAACTTCCCTACAACTTAATTTCCTTATTTGCGATGTGGCCATTTTTATGATAATAGTTCCTCCTCATCGGGCTGTTGCGAGCATGAAGAATTAAAGCACTTGGCACACAGCGCTCTCCAAATATTAGCTTAGTTTAATTTTCACTTAAAAAGATTGTGATGCGCAAGTTCTTTGAAGTCTCGGTTCTATGCAAAACCCTGTTCAGAGGTTGGGAAGGGTTAGGAATTGGTTTAACCTCATGGAGAGACGGAGTTGGCGTTGAGACGCAAGTGGATGAGCGCCCCCCGCCTGCAACAATTCATTAGCTTCTCCGGGAGGTGGCAGTCGTGTCCGAGCAACAGCGAGAGAAAATTCAATAAATTAAATGCTTAAGCCCTGTGTGTTTTTAAAAATGTATTTATTTTAAATACAGGTGACCAGGTCGGGACACAGCTTAGTATAAGTGGATTCAAATTAGCAATCAAATCGCCACAGCATGCCACGTGCTCTGAGTACTCCACTCTCCAGGGATGGGGTTCTCACTGGCTGCTGGCTGGCAGATCTAGCTCCAAAAATGCCATCTTAGAGTCTGATTTGTAGGACCACTTTAATACCAACTGTCTTAGATCCAGTTCCCGGGACTCCGAGTTAGAGGTTTTTGTGCCGGAAGATTATTGGGGTGTGCTCTTGGGAACAACATCTGTAATGGAATGAAGGAAGCAGGGTTGAGCAGAGGGAGTTGAACTGAGCAATTTGAACAAACTGAATAACAGGCCTTGGACACTCCCAGAAGGGCTTTGGAGCTGGGATTTCTTTTCAGAGTCTTCCTGAATTGAGGCAAGGGGCAGACCATGACACCCTTTTATTGACTACTCATTAAATGTGGTATGCTCCTAGGGAGGAAGCAAGACCATGGGCAAGGCTTTAGATGTGCAAAAAGGGCCTCAGCTGGAAGCCATCAGCAACCAACACTCCCAGCAGCTGGGAGATTGAGTGCCTTGGTCCTGGCACAGGGGACCAGGCCATGCCCCAAACTATTCCCTACAGGACCTTTCCATTCCTTAACTTTATAAAGTCATTTAATGAAATGAAATATTATTTTAATTATTAGTTTCTTTGCATGTATAATTATCAGTGAATTGAATTTTTCATTCCCAAATGGTAATAACTTCAGTAGGATTTTTAGATATGCCCTCAACAAACTATATAACATAATCCCGTATGTTGAGGAAAATAATCAAGATGTATTCTCTCATGTTGTTATTCAAAATACCTTAAACTTTGCGATCGTAACCTGTTGATCTGCAGTCTTATGTCCCACCACTTTGATCAGGGACAGATTTCAGTATGCACAGGAGGAAATTCTGAGCACACAGCAGGTGGTGCTTCCTATTTGGTACTTAACACACAGAAAGATTTGAACATTTCTAGAGGAAAATCTTTCTGTATTGCTAGGGCTAGGGTCCACAGACCCTTCAAACCTGTTGTACAGACCGGGTCACAAACCCCTCACCTGCAGGTCTACGAGCTAGGTAATAGGAAAAAGATCCTAGGAGCTGTGAGTGAAGATTAGTAGGCTTTTATTCAGATGCAAGCTCAAGTAGCTAGCAGCAGCTACCCTAGTGGCCTCCTGGGGCATCCTGAGGGCACTGTGTATCAGAGCTGTTCATCCTTTGTCCAATAACCCAGGAACACCTGGGTGCCCACGCACATCCACAAACAATAGCCAAGGAACACCCGGGTGCACATGTAGTTACCATTTACATCAAATGCTTAGCAAGGTTCTGAACACCCCCTCACCCCTGGGATCCTGACCATTTACTTTTCATTTTCCCTACACTTTTCATTCTTGAGGTTTCTGGTTAGTATGACACACAACTATCTGTGGCTTTTAGAGGTGTATTGGTAATTTTATACTAGAAAGTATGACTTCCTATCGTGGCCTAATTACTTATCACTTTATCACTTCAGGAAATTCTACTTCTCCTTGTAAATATATGTACCTGTGTCACCATTACTTGATGGCCTGTGTTTAATGGAGAAGAAATTTTGGGGATGATGAAAAATGGAAAATTTCTACCTGGTATTAAAATTTGTTATAAAGTCTTTTAAAAATAGGTTTAAGTTCTGCTTTGTCTCTTCTTTAGTTGTATTTCATGAACAAGGAGCAAAGTATAGAAAGTAGTATCAGAGCAGGTGTTATGTGAGACTTGACAGTAGCTCAATGACAATGACAATTTTGGAAAATACATTCACATCAGTTATTTTCCTTTCATAATTTGTGTGTAATAGGGAAAATGAGCTTTTATCTAAAAGACAAGAACAATAGAAGAAGGTAGGACTTTCAAACTTTTGGAATCACATCTATGGCTAAAATGTTATGGGACTGCACCCATGACTTGTGCTTGGATTAAGAAAAGGTCACCAAGTTGATTCTTGCTGTTTTTATTGGCTTAAAAAGTTAATGAATGAGTGTTACTTTTTCGAAAATATGGTTTATCTCAACCTTAATAACTAAAGGTTAGCTGACCTTGAATTAGGGGCACATCTATTTTGCAATTGCCCTTTCCTGCACCAAAATGCCAAATAAATACTCTTTGAAAGGCCCCCTGTTTTTTATGGTTTGGTTTTGAAGATGTTAACAATTATAATAACATTCAAAAGGCACAGAGAGAGTAAAGAGTAATAGTGTTTTAACTGGTATCTCACAGGTTGTGCCAACAGTTAAAATTAGGCAGTTTTACTTAATTTTGAAGTGTTTCTCTACCTGTGGCATAGTATGTATTCAGATTACAGCAGAGATCCATCCGGGGCTGAAATATGAGCTGTCCAAAGGTCACAGCAAAATGACAGTGGAAAGGAGCCTGAGTAATTCTGACCATTATAGTCACTATAAAACATCATTCCTATTTCTGTTTTCTTTTTTCTCTTGGAGATGGAGGTGTTGTTTTCTTCAGGAACATAAGTAGTGACATAGGATGCAAAAAAGAATGAATAGGAACAATGAATAGACATTGTTACTTCAGGGATTAAGCTATGGCCTTTTTTCCAGTTGAAGTATTTCCATGACATTTCTCTTTCCTACTACTTAGGAAAAGAAAAAGAATAATTTCTAAAGATTGGTTTCAAGCATTTGTTGTCTTTGTATAATAATTTATTAATCAATCTGCCTCATAATTACATCTTCTCCCTTGGCTTCATTGTTGTCATTATTCTTGAAACCCACACTGGAAGTCCTAAAGAATCCTCCCATCCTGCCCATCCTCACCTGCAAGGCAAGTGCTCCCTTTTCATTCTGAATTGAATTCCTTCCAGGAAGTTCTTTTGCCTTAGGTGGGACGAGGGAAAGATGCTTTTACTATATAGGTTCATCATGCCCCTAAAATGTATTAAAATATGAAATCAATAATGCTCATCCTTCTCACAAAAGAGGAAAGGGCATTAAATCTATTAAAAATATAACTTCATGTGACTCAAGTGCCGTGAAACCTAGTCTGTGTCCTTTGGTTAAAGTGGCTCCAATGCTTTTTGAGCTGTTGGTTGTCTTAATATCCAAACATTTTATAGCAGGGATTAGTTTCTTTTAAGCTGTTGGTTGTAGGAGGATTTTAGACAAAGAAAAAAATGTTACTATATGGGCATTTCCTTCTGTATTAGCGTTTACAGAAGGATACACACCAGCGTTCGTTCTTTTTTTAAAACTGGTTTTGTAGCCAGTGGAATAACCTGGAAGTCTCAGAATTGCCTTAACCATATGCACCAGTTCTGTACCCATATTGCTGGATAATATTTTGAGATGTTTATGGGTTTGTTCTAATCCCTTATTTTTCACTTTCCATCCTATCCATTTAAGTCTGTAGAAAGTTCTGGGAAAGGTACAAGTCTGGGAGGAATGCAGAGTAAACCTGGAACTTTTTGAGGCTTTTGTTTCCAAAAGCCAAAAAGCTAAGACAAGATAAAGTATGAAGAAATAAGCTTAGAGAAGCAGAAGAGAAAGAGATAGGGTTCTCTGTCTTAAAGAGAACCCACTCCTCTCCCCTAACCTGGGCAAGAGAGCCCTGGCTGTTCGCCCCACTTGCTAGAGGAGGTGAGTGTTGTTTCCTGGCGTCAAAGAGATGACCTCCTGACACCCGTCAGGCCTGGGGCTCCTGGCCTCACCCAAGCTTCCCGTGGTCCGTCTGAGGCAGGGGAGCATCTGAGTGCCAGGGGGAGGGCTCAGAGAACCAGTGCAGGTTTGGCCAACCGGGATAGCTAGAATGACCAGAACTGATCGGAAATTAGAGATATTATATCCTGGGGTATGATGATCAAATTTCATTAAAACCCTGGAAAGGGGAGGGAGCCCAGTAATGACGGAGAAGCAATTTTTTCCCATTCTTGTGGGTTAAAGACACAGTAGTTTATTGATTTATTCATTTGACAGCTATTGATTAAAAGTACTCCGTGAGTCAGGCACTGTTCTAATAGCTTTAGGACACATTCACGTACCAAAGAAGGATTTCTGCCCTCATGGAGATGAAATTGTTCTGTGAAGTTATATTCCTCTGAGCAATCCTGTTCTTCATCTACTTCCTCTTTCTGATCAGGGGTCCTTTTCCACACCCAATCCTTAGAGCAGAGAGAGGGAATGACTCCAGGGTAACTGTTGAGAAACATGCAGATCAGGATGGGGTGAGAAACCTTTGTTGAGAATATGACAAGTGTGTCCTTACCCCTTGCAGGAGGGTGATGATGGAGCTGTCAAGTCAAAGGGAGCCTGGCTCACAGAATTCACACAGTTCTTCTCCTTTCAATCTGCAATTGTGTCTCCCTTTGTAGTTGCTGCATTGCATTTGTCTCCTCACATAAGCCTTTCCCCAGCACCCTCCCCTATGCTCTGAGCTTGGTGATTAGCCAGTGTAGACCCCACCAACATTTTTTTTGACAGGCTTTCTTGTCAGGACCATGCTTCAGTGATGATTGATGAGTGATAGAATCCACTATTTGCTAATCAATGAGAAAAGCAGGCTTCCCTCTTAGACACAGGATCTTGGAGACACCAGGTGGGATTGCATTTTGAAAAGCATAGTTCAAAAGGATAATGTCTTCGTTCAAGATAATTTTGGAATTTTCCTGTTTCTCAAGTTAACTTAGTAATTTTCTGGTCTCTCCGACATAGTGTACAAGCAAATCAGTCATCATTGTCCTTCCAACAAGGACAAGCAAATATATATCTCCACTGGAGAAGTAATAAAACAATAAGCAATCAGTCTATATTTTGTAGACCATTTCCTTTTTGATTAAACCTATTTTTGTCTTTTTTTCCCCTCAGTGTCTTAAATATAGGCTCTCTGTGCTTCTGTCATAAAGACTGAATTGACAATTATCTAATTAGAAGCAAATCTGGAAACATCTTTTCTCTAGTGTTTTGTAACATCATAATGGTGTTTATCATAATCAAATACCTTGCATTTACTTATCCTAAACATCACTTCCGTCATCCTCACTACAGCAGCGAAATGTGGTTCTGAGTCGTGTTCAAAGCTGCCCATGGGTGGGAGACCAAACCAGATGGGCCTCACTAACAGAGAGCAAATGAGAATGACTCCTCTATGCTCTTGGCAATTTTTCCTAAGACAAAAAGAAATCTTAGCTCTCTATGCCCCTCTTCCTATTATGTGTCCCATGTAATTCTTCTCCAAGCAGAGTTTCAGGAAGGTTTAGGGGAGTGGAGATCAGGGACCCTTTGGTTAGTGTGGGATTGTGACCAAACACATAGCACATACCACCAATTGAGATACTTCCCCTGTGGAATGCTAATATTATTTCACACTACATATTTTAAAAAGCTTCCTGTAAGTAGGTGACCATAAGCCCTGCTTTATATGCCTCATCTTGGCCTAATTCTTCATATGACCCCATTTGTTATCCTGTTTTGACAATAAATTCTATGGCCTTTATTTAAAGTTTCTACTCTGGAAAACCAGTTAATCAAAAAATTTTTTTGAATGAACGGCTTTTAATATGGTTTTTATGGCATGTTAATAAGGGTTTTGTGGCAGATTCACAGATATAAATTGATTCTCTTTAGGGACATGAGTTTTTAATACTCTAAATGCTAGGGTGAATGGGCATACAGAGCTGAGACACTAAAATTAGTAAGACGATACTAGTATGGCAATATGATAAGATGTTTATTTGAGGCTTGATTATATAAAATATGAGAAAAGACAGAAACAAGGACGCATATCAGATAATTATTTTAAATAGCAAACTGTTAGAAAAAATTAAATATCTAAAGATAGAGGCCTGATTAAATAACTTGTGGTATAACCCCTGCTGGTGTATTTTGCAGCCATTAAAACTGTGGTTATGAAATATTAGTAAAACCAGAAACAAAAGTATACATATTTTAAACTGAGGTGGGAAAGAATTCTCTAAAATGAAAAAAAGAATGAGACAATAAGTGAAGAGATTAAGAACTTCTGCTGTACTAAAAAAATGGAATGATAAAAATAATAATAAAAATATTTGTAATACATATAAAAACTTATTAAGTATATTTCAAATATGTAAAGAGTGCTTAGTAACTAATGAGAATCCTAATACTCCAATAGGCAAATGAATACACAAATCAGAAAATCACACAAATACATAAACACAATGGCCAATAAAATATGGAAAATGCTCAGGCTCCCTAGAAATTAAAGAACTGTAGTTTAAAGCCACATTTTCCTCATATAAAATGTTTTGGTGTTTGAAGTAACTGGCTGGCTTCTAAGGCAGCAGGAATTGACCTTATAAAGCTAAAGATATTAGAAGATCTAAAGCACATCTTTATAAAGGGGTCAGTAATACTAGTCAGATGAGGAATTGAACAGTCTTGGAAGGACAGAATAAAAGATCCATAAAGGAGACCCTTAATGCCCACTCAACCACCATTCGGGGAAGAGAGAGATGTAGGCTTCTGAACTCAGCAAATATGCATGTTGATAACTGGCAAGGTGATCCCTAGTGTAGAGTTAGATTAAAGGGCAGGAGTAATGATAATGATCATGCCAATAATAGCTGCAAATATTAGTGAATGCAACGTGTGCTCGGCATCGTGGTAAGTGCTTTATAGTGTTATTTTATTTAATTCTCACAAAAACTCTTGAGAAAAATTTGATTATTTTTATCTAGTTCACAGATGAAGGGACTTACCAGTACTTGAATCCAGATCTTTCTGAGAGCAAAGGGTATCTTCTTAGCCACTCTGCACAAGATCTTTTAGTTTTTCACTTAAGAGATACTTAGTATGTATCGGTCCTGTAACTGATAAGAAGACAGCTGCTTCTTGTCCTTGCAGAGCTTCTAGTTTAGCAGGAGCTTACAGTCTGATGGTACTGCTACTGCTGCTCAGGCTTGCTGTGAGATGAATACATCAGGATCTCTTAGTGTGATGCCATTTGTGCTAATTATGTTGGATTGGCATTTATTCCTTACTCCTCCTTTGTGACTTTCTGTGTTGCTGGGGCTGGAAAGCTAAGAGCTGTATTTCCCAGATTCCCTTGTAGGTAGAGCTCTAAACGTGAGTTTGGTTCCTCTACTTAGATTTATTCATGAGGAACTTGGAGGTGCATGTGAGGTGGAGGCCGTTTTTCTGACACTTTCTCCTGGCAAGCAAGTCATGGGAGGGCATTAAGACATAAAAGAGGTAACTCAGGGTTCTCGTGCCTTGTGTCCAGCTTCATGAGTGTTGAGAGGCAGATATGGAAGTAGTAGAAGCAGCTATGGCTGCCTGATCCCAGCTTTCTGCCCTGCCCCCCATTACTGGACACAATAGTTCCAGTGGTAGCCGCTTGATTCCTGCTCATTTGTCCCTTCCAACAACCATGATTCCTTATTAAATCCCTTGCTCCTTAAATACCTGGGGCTGTTTCTTTCCAGTGCTGAATCTTGACTGATATCCCTATTCTCATTAGATTCTTGTCTCTCTTCTGGTTCTGATTCCATGCTCCCCGTGCAGCCATCTGGTTGTGATTTGAGGGGCAGTCTTGTGTAATGGCTAAGAATATAGGCTTTGGAATCAGATCTGGGATCAAATCCGCTACATAATCATGACCAAGTTACTTAACCTTGAGGAGCCTCAGTCTTGTCACTGCAAAATATGAATTGTAGTGATTGTAATGCACCTCAAGGGATTGCCATGAAGATTAAGTGCCACCTTTCATAGCAAATGCCTCGTGTAGTACCTGGTATCTAATGAAAGTTGATAAATGTTCTGTTACTCCTAATGTTGTTGTTGCTGTTGTTATTACAACTGTGTGTCCGACTTTCACACACTTTCTTTGGACCCTTAAGGCAGAGGGTAGGTCCTCAAGACCTAATCAGAGGCATCACTGCTACCACATATCTATAAGATGATGTATTTGTAATAATTAAAAATCAGCTAAATTTTAGAATATCTTTTTCACAACACACACAATGAATGACATCTACATATATGATGAACACTTGAACTGAAGGTAAAATCCGTGCTTTTATCTCTCATTCCAGCAAGCAGGGTAGAATTCCCAGGAGTAAGAATGACATTGTTATTGCAGTACATTTATACATGTATGTATGTATGTGTGTGTGTGTGTGTTTGTAGTTTATTCTGTAATTTGTTAAGTAAAAGCAAATGATTGACACACTTTTATACGTTACCATTTTCCAGCTGCCCTGACCGGTGAGAACGTTTCCTCAACCTTCCTGAGTGCTTCCATCTGTCTCTTTATCTCATCACAACTGCTGTTCTCTGGTTGGATCCCCTCTGTGCTGGGGACTGGAAAACTGAGCTACAGTAACGTTAACCTCACTTTATTCTCCTCTTTCAGTGATCAAAGTCCTGAAAAGCCTGTTGTCCAACATCTAAAAACAGTTGTTTCAAAAACTTTTTGTTTACTTTTCCAGTTGTTTACAGTGGAAAGACAAGTCTGGCTCCAGTTAGTCCATCTTGGTAGAAGATGAATGAATATTTTTGATTAAGTGAGTGATAAAATGCCAGGGAACCCTTAGAACTTTACTGCCATTTTTCTGCCACATTTCTTTTGTGGTCTCTCAGGGACTGAAGATAGTTTTCCTTTGGGGCTAAAACTTCAATTATAGCGCCTGTCCCTTTGATTTTTTTTTTTTTTTTTTTTTTTATCTCCTAAAGTCCAAGTCACCACCAGAATGGTATTCAGTTGCTTAAGGTGGGAAAAAACTACTGTATTGTGGGTTTTTAAGGACATAATTATGTGTAGTTTACTAAATTACAATCAAAGCCATAGAATTCTGCTTGGCTTAGAATCTGTTCCTGGCTTCCTAAGAGGCCAAGTGTCTTATTCTAATACAATCCTCCTCCACCTTCCTTCCGGCAAGCCTGCACCAAAGGAGCAAAGTTCATTCCATCTGGTTTCTCTAATTCTTAGCCTGGAACAGGGGTCCAGTGGCCTCCAAACCTTTTCTTTGGTTATGTACCCCTATCAATAAAGAACGTTTAAGTGTCCAATATTCCAATGTGGGTGTGCGTGTGTGTATTAAACATGTACTACTGAAAGAATATGTATTATGTATATAATAAAACATCCACAAATTGAACGAAAATTATAAAAATAGAAATTGTAATTTTTTATCCTGTATCCCAATGGATAAATCTGCACCCTTCGTGGGGTGTACACACCCCATTTTAAGATGAATGCCCTGCAGTTCGAAAAAAATGAAATGAGACAAACCCCTGCAGTGGTAAATCTCCCTTGTCTCCCCTCATGGGAATATTTTAAAACTAGATCTAAATGGTTTTTTCGTTTCTTAATGCCCACACATAATCCTTTTTACTTCAGGTCCCAGCTAACGTAATATTTGATTTTTCTAGTTCTTTTTTGACTTCTGTCATGTTTCTTTCCTTTTGCACACCCTTCTTATTTGCAGCCTTTTCTCTTAGGCAATCTATTTCCCATCCCATTTAACATTTAAGAACATATGCATTTACACTGACTTTACAAAACCTTGTTCTCAGCAACATTGAAAGGAAACACATTCAAACAAGTAGGGAGTTATTTCGTTTATTTTTTTATTTTTTCTTAATTTTATTTTGTCGATATACAATGTGGTTGATTATTGAGGCCCATTACCGAAACCTCCCTCCCGCCTCCCTCTCCCCTCTCCCACCCAACAATGTCCTTTCTGTTTGCTTGTCGTATCAACTTCAAGGAGTTGTAGAGTTGTAGTTGTTATGTCTTCTTCCCCCCCTCCCGGTTTTTTTTGTGTGTGTGTGTGTGAATTTATTTATTTATTTTTAGCTCCCACCAATAAGTGAGAACATGTGGTATTTCTCTTTCTGTCACTGACTTGTTTCACTTAATATAATTCTCTCAAGGTCCATCCATGTTGTTGCAAATGGCAGTATTTCATTCGTTTTTATAGCAGAGTAGTATTCCATTGTGTAGATGTACCACATTTTCCGTATCCACTCATCTGATGATGGACATTTGGGCTGGTTCCAACTCTTGGCTATTGTAAAGACTGCTGCAATGAACATTGGGGAACAGGTATACCTTCGACTTGATGATTTCCATTCCTCTGGGTATGTTCCCAGCAGTGGGATAGCTGGGTCATATGGCAGATCTATCTGTAATTGTTTGAGGAACCTCCATACCATTTTCCATAGAGGCTGCACCATTTTGCAGTACCACCAACAATGTATGAGAGTTCCTTTTTCTCCGCAACCATGCCAGCATTTATCGTTCATAGTCTTTTGGATTTTAGCCATCCTAACTGGGGTTAGATGGTATCTCAGTGTGGCTTTGATTTGCATTTCCCGGATGCTGAGTGATGTTGAGCATTTTTTCATATGTCTGTTGGCCATTTGCATATCTTCCTTAGAGAAATGCCTACTTAGCTCTTTTGCCCATTTTTTAATTGGGTTGCTTGTTTTTTTCTTGTAAAGTTGTTTGAGTTCCTTATATATTCTGGATATTAATCCTTTGTCAGATGTATATTTTGCAATTATTTTCTCCCACTCTGTTGGTTGTCTTTTAACTCTGTTAATTGTTTCTTTTGCTGTGCAGAAGCTCTTTAGTTTGATATAATCCTATTTGTTTATTTTTCCTTTGGTTGCCTGTGCTTTTGGGGTCGTATTCATGAAGTCTGTGTCTAGTCCTATGTCCTGAAGTGTCTCTCCTATGTTTTCTTTAAGAAGTTTTATTATTTCAGGGTGTATATTTAATTCTTTAATCCATTTTGAGTTGACTTTAGTGTATGGTGAAAGGTATGGGTCTAATTTCATTCTCCTGCATGTTGATATCCAGTTCTCCCAGCACCATTTGCTAAAGAGGCAGTCTCTTCCCCAGTGTATAGTCTTGGTGCCTTTGTCAAAGATCAGATGGCTGTAGGTGTGTGGGTTGATTTCTGGATTCTCTATTCTATTGCATTGATCAGTGTGTCTGTTTTTATGCCAGTACCATACTGTTTCAGTTATTACAGCTTTGTAGTATAGTTTAAAGTCCGGTAGTGTTATGGCTCCAGCTTTATTTTTTTAAGCTCAGAATTGCTTTGGCTATGCATGGTCTTTTGTTATTCCATATAAAGGTCTGGATAGTTCTTTCCATTTCTGAGAAAAATGTCTTTGGAATTTTGGTGGGGATTGCATTAAATTTGTATATCACTTTGGGTAGTATGGACATTTTCACTATGCTGATTCTTCCAATCTGAGAGCATGGGATATCTTTCCATCTTCTTGTATCCTCTCTAGTTTTTCTCAGCAGTGGTTTGTAGTTCTCATTATAGAGATTTTTCACATCCTTGGTTAACTCAATTCCTAAGTATTTTATTTTTTTGGTGGCTATTGTAAATGGGCAGGCTTTCTTGATTTCTCTTTCTGCATGTTCACTATTGAAGAAAAGAAATGCTACTGATTTTTGTGTGTTGATTTTGTATCCTGCTACTGTGCTGAAATCATTTATCAATTCCAAGAGTTTTTTTGTAGAGGCTTTAGGCTGTTCGATATATAGGATCATGTCATCTGCAAACAGGGACAGTTTGACTTCATCTTTTCCAATCTGGATGCCCCTTATTTCCTTCTCTTCTCTGATTGCTCTGGCTAGTACTTCCAATACTATGTTGAATAGGAGTGGTGAGAGTGGGCATCCTTGTCTAGTTCCTGTTCTTAAAGGAAAAGCTTTCAGCTTTTCCCCTTTCAGGATGATATTGGCAGTGGGTTTATCATATATGGCTTTAATTATGTTGAGATACTTTCCGTCTATACCTAAGTTATAGAAGGTCTTTGTCATGAATGAATGTTGAATTTTATCAAATGCTTTTTCAGCATCTATAGAGATGATCATATGGTCCTTGTGTTTGATTTTATTAATATGGTGTATCACATTTATTGATTTGCATATGTTGAACCAACCTTGCATCCCTGGGATGAATCCCACTTGATCGTGGTGAATAATTTTATGTATGTGTTGCTGTATTCTGTTTGCTAGTAATTTAGTGAGGATTTTTGCATCTATATTCATCAAGGATATCGGCTTGTAGTTTTCTTTTTTTGGTTATGTCTTTACCTGGTTTTGGTATCAGGATGATGTTTGCTTCATAGAATGAGTTTGGAAGATTTGCGTCTGTTTCAATCTTTTGGAATAGTTTGTAAAGAATCGGTGTCAATTCCTCTTTGAATGTTTGGTAAAATTCTGCTGTGAATCCATCTGGTCCTGGGCTTTTCTTTGTTGGGAGCCTTCTGATAACAG
Organism: Cynocephalus volans; assembly: GCF_027409185.1. Lineage (NCBI taxonomy): Eukaryota > Metazoa > Chordata > Mammalia > Dermoptera > Cynocephalidae > Cynocephalus > Cynocephalus volans. Next base: position 81,103,796 of record NC_084471.1, on the reverse strand, counting down.
CTTCAATCTCCTTTATTGTTATTGGTCTGTTCACATTTTCTACATCTTCACGGCTCAGTTTTGGGAGCTTGTGTGTGTCCAGAAATTAATCCATTTCCTCCAGATTTTCAAACTTGTTGGCATATAGTTGTTTATAGTAGTCTCGAATGATTCCTTGTATTTCAGATGAATCAGTTGTAATATCCCCTTTTTCATTTCTGATTTTTGTTATTTGAATCTTCTCTCTTCTTTTTTTTTGTTAGCCATGCTAATGGTTTGTCAATTTTATTTATCTTTTCAAAAAACCAACTTTTGGATTCATTGATCTTTTGAATTGTTTTTTGGTTTTCAATTTCATTAAGTTCTGCTCTGATCTTAATGATTTCTTTCTGTCTGCTAACTTTAGGTTTGGATTGTTCTTGTTTTTCTAGTTCTTTAAGGTGAAGTGTTAGGTTGTTCACTTGCCATCTTTCCATTCTTCTGAAGTGAGCGTTTAATGCAATAAACTTCCCCCTCAATACTGCTTTTGCAGTATCCCACAGGTTTTGGTATGATGTATCATTGTTTTTTTTAGTTTCAATAAATTTTTTGATTTCCTGCTTGATTTCTTCTTGGACCCATATGTCATTAAGTAGAATGCTGTTTAATTTCCATGTGTTTGTATAGTTTCCAGAGTTTCGTTTGTTATTAATTTCTAGTTTCAATCCATTGTGGCCTGAGAAGATACATGGGATAATTCCAATTTTTTTGAGTTTATTGAGACTTGATTTGTGACCTTATATGTGATCTATCCTGGAGAATGATCCATGTACTGATGAGAAGAATGAATATTCTGAGGTTGTTGGATGGAGTGTTCTGTAGATATCTGCCAATTCCAATTGGTCTAGAGTCTTGTTTAGATCTTGTGTTTCTCTACTGATTCTTTGCCTAGATGATCTGTCCAATATTGACAGTGGGGTGTTCAGGTCCCCTGCTATTATGGTATTAGTGTCTTTTTCCTTCTTTAGGTCTAATAGAGATTGTTTTATAAATCTGGCTGCTCCAACATTGGGTGTGTACATATTTATGATTGTTATGTCTTCTTGATGGATCAGTCCTTTGATCATTAAGTAGTGTCCCTCATTGTCTCTTTTATGGTTTTTAGTTTAAAGTCTATTTTATCAGATATAAGAATAGCTACTCTAGCTCGTTTTTCTTTTCTGTTTGCATGGTAAATCTTTTTCTATCCTTTCATTCTTAGCCTATGTGAATCTTTATGGGTGAGGTGGGTCTCTTGTAGGCAGCATATAGTTGAGTCCTCCTTTTTAATCCAGTCAGCCAGTCTGTGTCTTTTGATTGGGGAGTTTAAGCCTTTTACATTAAGAGTTGTTATTGAAAGGTGTTGATTTATTCCTAGCATTTTATTGGTTGTTTGGTTGTCTTAGGTGTCTTTTGTTCCTTGCTTTCTGATTTACTGTTTGGTTTCTGTGTTTGTTGGTTCCTTAGGTTGTAGATAGCGTTTTTGTTTGCTTGTTTTCTCTTCATGAATGCCATTTTTATTATACTAGTGGGTTTTGATTTTTCTTGGGTTTTTATGGCAGTGGTAGTTATTTTTCAGGAACCAAATCCAGTACTCCCTTGAGAATTTCTTGTAAGGGTGGTCGTGTGGTGTTGAACTCCTGCAGTTTTTGTTTGTCTGAGAAATATACTATTTGCCCTTCATTTCAGAAGGAAAGCCTTGCAGGGTAGAGTATTCTTGGCTGACAATCTTTGTCTTTTAGTATTTTGAATATATCATCCCATTCCTTTCTGGCTTTTAGGGTTTGTGATGAAAAGTCTGATGTTAGCCTGATTGGGGCTCCCTTATAGGTGATTTGATGCTTCTCTCTTGCAGCTTTTAAGATTCTCTCTTTGTCTTTGAGTTTTGCCAATTTGACTATAACATGTCTTGGAGAAGACCTTTTTGGGTTGAATACATTTGGAGATCGTTGAGTTTCCTGGATCTGAAGATCTGTGATTTTTCCTATACCTGGGAAGTTTTCTGCCACTATTTTGTTGAATATGTTTTCAATGGAATCTCCATTTTCCTCCCCTTCTGGAATACCCATGACTCGGATATTTGAGCGCGTAAGGTTGTCTGATATCTCGCTCAGATTTTCTTCAATGACTTTGATTCTTTTTTCTTTTTTTTGTCTGCTTGTGTTATTTCAAACAGCCCATCTTCAAGTTCAGAGGTTCTCTCTTCAAACTTCGACAAGCCTGCTGGTTCAACTCTCCATTGTGTTTTTCATTTCGCTGAATAACTTCTTCAGTTCGGCAAGTTCTGCTATATTTGTTTTCAGGGCACTGATTTCCTTGTACCTTTCCTCTTTCAGGTCCTGTATACTTTTCCTTGTTTCATCATGATGTCTAGCTGAGTTTTCTTGTATCTCATTCAGTTTCCTTAGAATTATCACTCGAAATTCCTTGTCAGTCATTTGAAGGCCTTCTTGTTCTATAGGATCTAGAGCTTGAGATTTATTATCTTTTGGTGGTGTACCTTCTTGATTTTTCGTATTTCTGGTATCTTTTCTTTGATGTTTGTTTATTGTGGCAGGGGGTTTCACAGTCCACAGGTTTGACACTATTGACTGACTAAGATGTTGCTGTGGTTGCCAATTTGGTATGGCTACCTCAGTGACTACTCAGTTGGCCACTAGTGCCTTGCGTGTGTGGTTGTCTCCGGTCTTGGGCCTCTCCGGGGAGCCACCTCTCTGGTCAGCTTGGACTCTGCCAGGCTGCTGCCTCACGGGGTGGTACCGCAGGGTGTGTGCTGTCTGTTGAGCTTCTACCTCCCATGTTGGACTTCTTCCTGTTCCGTGCACTCTGGCCCGGGCTGCTGGGATGCATGGAGGCACCGCAGAGCGTGTGGTCTCGGCTAGTCGTACAACCACCTCTCTGATGAAAAAGCTGGTCTGAGGTCGGGTCTCAGGGAGTCAGGTCCACGAAGGCTGCTATATTCGATCCCCACCTCTAGGCTGATTCCCAGTCCATCTCAGAAGTTCCTAAGTTTCAGAGGCCGGGAGTCCAAAGTCTGGGGAACACATCAGGTGAAGGCTTTCTTTGTTGGTGACAATAAAGTTTGTTGGGGCGCCTGGGTCTGGAGGCCCCTGATGTTTGGGTGAGGAGGGGCCGCCGCCGCTGCCGCCACGCGCCCCACAAATTTTAAAACCTTTTTCCAGTTTCTAGAAGCCTCCTGCTTCCTTAGCTCATGGCTTCCTTCCAGAATGGCATCACTCTGACCTCTTTTCTCCCTCCTGCCATAATGGGAGTGTTCTGCAGCACAGATAACCGGCAACTCCGAGTTATTTCGTTTAGAGTCCACTTGGATTCTGTCCAAGATGGAAAGGACCTGGATGCTATTCTAAGACTAGATAAGTTGCCAAATGCGTGGAAAATTGGAAAGTAAGTTAGGATTTCCCACATGTAAAAATATATAAAAGAGACATGAATAGAAATAAAACCTTTTTATTTCTACTACTTTTCATTAGGAAAACAACCCTTTATCTGATACATAATAAGAGCTGTGATCTTAGCCATTTGACCATCATAAACTGGGATTAATGTTAAAAGCCTATGGGTCAAATATGAGGCCTTTAAAGATAGGTTCAGTTTTCTTCTAGAAGACAACCATTGTTACCAGTTTCTTTTGCATCTTTTCAAATATATCATATACAAGTATAACAGGAATAATAAGATACCATATAAATTCTTCTTTCATTTTTTTCACTTAACATTGTATCTTGGCAAAGTTTCAGGCTAATATAGGAAGAGCAACTGCACTCTTTCTTATAGTCTCATAAAAATGCTGTAACATTTAACCAGTATTTTTTTTTTTTTTTTTTTTTTTTTTTTGCGGCTGGCCAATACAGGGATCCAAGCTCTTGATCTTGGTGTTTTCAGCACCATGTTCTCCCAAGTAAACTAACTGGCCAGCCCCCAATACTTACTGATGATTGATACTTATTTAAGCAATAACTGTTTATTTTGCCAATACTTATTGATGATGATACTTAGCCCCAGTCTTTAGCTATTACAAATCCTGCTGTATGGATAACTTTGCACATGGCATTTTACATATGTGCTCATGCATCTATAGCGTGAATTCCTACAAACTCACTTGCTGGTCAAAGGGTATGTGATTTTAACTTTTATTATGGAATTAGCAATTATTGCCAGCAATAAGTGAGAGTGAGTAATGTGTCCTTTACAATGCTGTGGATAGTGATTTACAGGGAGTGGGCACTCTCATTCACTTGATCTGATTGATTTTTGTAAATCAAACATAGAAAGGTATGTGAAAGAAATGGTTAGTATATAATTTTAAGACCAAAGCATTATGATTACTCTAAAAAATAAATGCTAAACCAGCTTATGTTAGCCAAATGAGTTTCTGGGTTTACTGCTTCCTTGTCCTAGGCTGGGCACAGAGAGGTAACTCAGAGGTAAGCCTTCCTTCCAAACTCCACTCTAAGCCCATAAACTCTGCATCAAACATTTGCAGTGGGTCTGGCTTCAGAAAACTTCTGCTTTAAGAAAGAAGGGCAATGTTATGGTTTATAAACCAAAAAGCAAGAAGAAATCATTTTCACAGGAGCTGTTCTGGTGAGGAACAAAGCTTGCTTTGTTCTTCCAGGTACACTTCTTTGTATAAAAAGATATTCCTATTAATGCCTCAGTTGAAGTTAACCTACTACGAGCAGAGGATATTTTTCAGCTTATCTCCAGTTGAAAGTATTTAGGATGTAAATAAAATCCTATTGATTGGAAAAGATGGCATCAAGTCGCCAGAGCTCTGAACTGAAAACATAGAAAGGCTAAGGAGCAGACAGACAGTGGATGCAACTGCTGGTCGAGACCATTGGTGCTCTGGCATTTGGATTTGCATGAGTGTGTGTGTGTGTGTACAAATTTATGCAAACCCAAATGCCACAGCACCAATGGGAGAACTACTTGGGGGAAAGGTACAGATCATTCTACAGGTCTTCTCCCTTTATGGCTACATCAGGTCTGTTAGAACTGCGAAGGCTTTGCAGAAGACCAAGCCTTTGCTCTAAGTGCACAGAACTTTGCCTTGCTCTGAGAGTTAAGCACGCTACCCTGAGGGTACTCACCCACATATCAAATGCAACTTAAACTGAGAACAGAGGACAGAGAAGCCCTCTTCTGGAATACTGAGTCAGTTCTGCCCAGTGTTACTGCTAAATTGATATCCTCCTCTACTTTTAAAGATCTGTGGTTCTGATCGCAATCCAAACAGGTTTAAACTCAGTTCTACTCTTTTTTCATGGTTGGCTTATACCTTGAATGCAGCCTGGATATTGCACTGCACAATACTGCCTTTCCTTAGCTGAGGCCATTGCATGCTGACCTTTTACCCATGATCTTAGTCCTGGGGCTTTAATGCCTCACTCTGATGTGCTTATCCAGGGTCTGAATTTTGCACAGGTCCTCAGGTGAGAGTTAGTTCAACACTTGAATTTTAATCTCTGCTTTGCTTTTAGAAGTCACAGTAACCATGTGCCTCTTTTCTATGAAAGCTGATCCATGCTGATCCCTGTAGCCTTTGTCCTGCCCAAGCAGCTTTAGTGGCCTGCTCAGGTCCTGGTTAGAGTCTCTCCAAATCAGGGGAGCTATATGGTGCAATTAAGATACAGGCTTCGGAGCAAGACAAACACGGTCTTGAATCTCAGATTCACTTTTTTCTGGCTGTGACTTTGAATAAGTTACTTAGCCATACTTTAAGGATCAGCTTTCTCATCTAAAATATGGCTGCAGTACCATCTACTTCATGAGGTAGTTGACAGAATTGAAAACAATAACATAGGTAACATTTTTGGTAAAGGCAGACACATTTTATGTACTATGTTATTATAGCTCCCTCCTGCAGCTACCTTTGACCACAGCTGCTTTTTTTCCTCCAACCAGTGAGGACTGTGGTGGTCTTGAGGAAGTGTCTGACCTGGAAGAGACAAAGGGGAAGCATTCCTTTTTCTTCTCTTCCAATATGGGAGGCATGTGGACTCTTCCTTTTCATGATCCTGAGAAGAATGGAATTAGTCTTACGCCTTCAGGTGGGGCATGACCCAACTCCCAAGAGACAAGAGGGAGGGGCTCCTGTGGGAGGTCCCAGCCCCAGCTCTCCTCTTAGCCCTAGAAATGGTCTTTAGCAAGGGCCCTGCTGGCTGTGCAAGAGCAGGCTTCCCACACAGAGCTTAGCATATAGCTCCCACACCCACACCTCTTGTAATTACCTTTGGATTTCACAACAGTGTCAGAGGAAGCAGATTAGAAATTGCTCTTTCATAACAAATATCCTTACATTAAGAAGGCCAATAAACGTTCGTTAATGTATAGACCAAGAAAACCAGACGCAAGGAAGTCAGACTATTTGGTGCAAAAGGCCATAAGGAAAGGCAGCAAGTGCACTTGCTAACACCAAGTACTCAGGAGGGAGGTTTTCTCGTTCTGTGCCCAAGAGAGATCCAAAGTTGTTTGTCACTGTTGTTATGCAAAAAGCCCTTTCAAGTCTGAAGACCATTATTGTCTTCTGTTGCTTCTTGTTAAGCTACATGATTCTAGTTTAAAGATTTTTTTAAATGTTCTTTTTTTTCAACTGTTTGATTTCACTTTGAATTCTCTTCAGAAATCTCCATATTTTTAAGTGGAAAATCTAAATGTGATCATGGTTTTCTTGTGAGATTTAAACTATTGCTGAAAACAGTCCAGTTCTCCTGTCTGATGCCTTATCACCTGGAAGACAAGAAACTGATGTTTTTGATATACTGAAAACAATCTTCAATCTAATGTTTGATCTAGGCATACCCCTAACCAAAAGTTTGCAGTTTAGCTGCTTTAAGAGTTGTCAAAGGGCTATAACTAGTTCTTGCATATATGCCTGTGGGGATTTAGAGTTTAGGGAAAGAAGGAACTGTCAATCAATGGCAAACCTTAAAGGGTTTTCATAAACAATGATAGTTAACTTCCTTTCTTTTAAAAATCTAGGGAAGGAACCAAGAGAAGAAACAGAGGAACATGTGAGGCAATGAAATTACCGGATATTTTAGAGCTGGAAGAATCGTGCTGATCTTCTGGTCCAAATGTTTCCCTCAGTAGGTGATGATCCAAGGCCACGATGCTAGGGATTGGCAGGTATGACCATTCTGTGACATAGATATAATTTTAATACCAGTTTTACAGATGATGGGATTGAGGTAACTCAGACGTTAAGTGATAGAGCTGGGAATTGAACCTACAGTCAGTCAGCTTCACGGCCTAAGTTTTTAACCTCCCTGCTATCTCATGTATGTAGATCTCTAAGGTCTTTCCTGCATGGATTCAGTTGTGTTTGTTCATGATGAGGGACTGCATCTACCCTATTGCTTTGCTCATATTTCCTAAAGGATTTAGGTTGTTTCAGTGTCAGGAGGAGACATTCACTTATGTTTAAGAGACTTGAGTTAACAGTTGTGCTTTTCTCCTATGGAGAATTTTACAATCTTCCATGGCATCCCAGGAGATAGAACTGGCAGTGGAGAAAGGGTCTGGGAGTCAGAGAAGGGCCTAGAAAGGCCAAGCTGAGAGTCCTACCAAAAAATACCAAACCAAACGAAACAGAAAAATGTGGGTAAGATGTGGGGAACAGTGACCAAAGGATACTGCCAGTAAATTAAGATATTGAAAATAATGCCACCCATCATTTAAAACAACCTAAAATACTAGTCACACTTTAAAGTACGGAAAAGATGGAAAATAATGTTGGTTAAGGAGGTGAGTTGAATCTAGGGGCTGAGTCAAAGCTATGCTACTATGAAAGAAAAAAGGACTCTCTGTTTTCCCAAGGCCTGCCTTGGGGTTTTAAACATTTCATGTATCTTTATATGGTAACTAGGCAGGAAGAGAAAGAGGAAAGAAGGAGGTCCCACACAAGACACATTGCAGAGGATGGATTTATTTCAAACTAGAAGTATTGTATCTTCATGACTCACCTATTCTATAATTAAAATTTATGGAGCACCTATTCTGTGTCTAGCCTTGCATGAGAAGCTGAGTATCCATACATGACCAAAAGTCCAATCCTGACCTCAATCAGCTTACCACCTAGCAGGAGAGAGACATTTACAATATAGCAGGTGAGTAGCCGGTAAAGTAATGAGGCCATAGAACCTTAAAACAACAATTTGAACAGTCAACTGTGCTTAGGGCATCTGGGATTTCATTACAAAAAATTGCTTTTGAATTACACCCTGAAGAGTGAAAGAAAGTTTGCCAGGTGGAGAAATGGGGAAAAAGATATGTCAGGTGAATCGTACTGCATAAGCAAAGACAGGATTATGAAAGGACATGGATAAAAGGTATGGAGCACTGTGACAAGTTCATGTGGCTCTAATTAGAAGACTGAAGGTGTATTACATTTGCTAGTTATAATGGAATTTGCATCATTATTATAAAAAGTTAGTTCCATTTATGCTAATGCCAGACTGGAATGTAGGCTGAGAAAGGCTGGCTCTAAGGGTGAGAGAACGTTTCTGTATGTAATAGAGGTTACTAAAGATCATATACAGAGAAGCCTCATTTCAGAGTGATGGACAATATAACCAAGCTTACCAATTCCCAAACTTAAGGGAGCCTCTACCACAAAGAGGTAGCTAAATTGCCACCTGACCCTGAGATAGCATTGATAACTGCTTTCTTAGCCATCCTAACTGGGGTTAGATGGTATCTCAGTGTGGTTTTAATTTGCATTTCCCGGATGCTGAGTGATGTTGAGCATTTTTTCATACGTCTGTTGGCCATTTGTAAATCTTCCTTAGAGAAATGCCTACTTAGCTCTTTTGCCCATTTTTTAATTGGGTTGCTTGTTTTTTTTGTGTAAAGTTGTTTGAGTTCCTTGTATATTGTGGATATTAATCCCTTGTAAGATGTATATTTTGCAATTATTTTCTTCCACTCTGTTGGTTGTCTTTTAACTCTGTTAATTGTTTCTTTTGCTGTGCAGAAGCTCTTTAGTTTGATATAATCCCATTTGTTTATTTTTCCTTTGGTTGCCCGTGCTTTTGGGGTAGTATTCATGAAGTCTGTGTCCAGTCCTATTTCCTGAAGTGTTTCTCCTATGTTTTCTTTAAGAAGTTTTATTGTTTCAGGGTGTATATTTAAATCCCTAATCCATTTTGAGTTGATTTTAGTATATGGTGAGAGGTATGGGTCTAGTTTCATTCTCCTGTATACGGATATCCAGTTATCCCAGCACCATTTGCTGAAGAGGCAGTCCCTTCCCCAGTGAATAGGCTTGGTGCCTTTGTCAAAGATCAGATGGCTGTAGGTATGTGGGTTGATTTCTGGATTCTCTATTCTATTCCATTGATTAGTGTGTCTGTTTTTATGCCAGTACCATACTGTTTTAGTTATTATAGCTTTGAAGTATAGCTTAAAGTCGGGTAGTGTAATGCCTCCAGCTTTATTTTTTTTGCTCAGCATTGCTTTGGCTATGCGTGGTCTTTTATTATTCCATATAAATGTCTGGATAGTTCTTTCCATTTCTGAGAAAAATGTCATTGGAATTTTGATGGGGATTGCATTGAATTTGTATATCACTTTGGGTAGTATGGACATTTTCACTATGTTGATTCTTCCAATCCAAGAGCATGGGATATCTTTGGATCTTCTTGTATCCTCTCTAATTTCTCTCAGCAGTGGTTTGTAGTTCTCATACATAGAGATTTTTCACATCCTTGGTTAACTCAATTCCTAAGTATTTTATTTTTTTGGTGGCTATTGTAAATGGGCAGGCTTTCTTGATTTCTCATTCTGCATGTTCACTATTGGAGAAAAGAAATGCTACTGATTTTTGTGTGTTGATTTTGTATCCTGCTACTGTGCTGAAATCATTTATCATTTCCAAGAGTGTTTTTGTAGAGGTTTTAGGCTGTTCGATATATAGGATCATGTCATCTGCAAACAGGGACAGTTTGACTTCATCTTTTCCAATCTGGATGCCCTTTATTTCCTTCTCTTCTCCGATTGCTCTAGCTAGTACCTCCAACATTATGTTGAATAGGAGTGGTGAGAGTGGGCATCCTTGTCTAGTTTCTGTTCTTAAAGGAAAAGCTTTCAGCTTTTCCCCATTCAGGATGATATTGGCAGTGGGTTTGGCATATATGGCTTTAATTATGTTGAAATACTTTCCCTCTATACCTAACTTATAGAGGGTCTTTGTCATGAATGAGTGCTGAATTTTATCAAATGCTTTTTCAGCATCTATAGAGATGATCATATGGTCCTTGTGTATGACTTTATTAATATGGTGTATCACATTTATTGATTTGCGTATGTTGAACCAACCTTGCATCCCTGGGATGAATCCCACTTGATCGTGGTGAATAATTTTACGTATGTGTTGCTGTATTCTGTTTGCTAGTATTTTAGTGAGGATTTTTGCATCTATATTCATCAAGGATATCGGCCTGTAGTTTTCTTTTTTGGTTATATCTTTACCTGGTTTTGGTGTCAGGATGATGTTTGCTTCATAGAATGAGTTTGGGAGATTTGCGTCTGTTTCAATCTTTTGAAATAGTTTGTAAAGAATCGGTGTCAATTCCTCTTTGAATGTTTGGTAAAATTCTGCTGTGAATCCATCTGGTCCTGGGCTTTTCTTTGTTGGGAGCCTTCTGATAACAGCTTCAATCTCCTTTATTGTTATTGGTCTGTTCAAACTTTCTACATCTTCAGTTTTGGGAGCTTGTGTGTGTCCAGAAATTTATCCATTTCCTCCAGATTTTCAAACTTGTTGGTGTATAGTTGTTTATAGTAGTCTCGAATGATTCCTTGTATTTCAGATGAGTCAGTTGCAATATCCCCTTTTTCATTTCTAATTTTTGTTATTTCAATCTTCTCTCTTCTTTTTTTTGTTAGCCATGCTAATGGTTTGTCAATTTTATTTATCTTTTCAAAAAACCAACTTTTTGATTCATCAATCTTTTGTATTGTTTTTTGGGTTTCAATTTCATTAAGTTCTGCTCTGATCTTAATGATTTCTTTCCGTCTGCTAACTTTAGGTTTGGATTGTTCTTGTTTTTCTAGTTCTTTAAGGTGAAGTGTTAGGTTGTTCACTTGCCATCTTTCCATTCTTCTGAGGTGAGCATTTAATGCAAAAAATTTCCCCCTTAATACTGCTTTTGCAGTATCCCACAGGTTTTGGTATGATGTATCATTATTTTCATTAGTTTCAATAAATTTTTTGATTTCCTGCTTGATTTCTCTTGGACCCATATGTCATTAAGTAGAATGCTGTTTAATTTCCATGTGTTTGTATAGTTTCCAGAGTTTCGTTTGTTATTAATTTCTAGTTTTAATCCATTGTGGTCTGAGAAAATACATGGGATAATTCCAATTTTTTTGAATTTATTGAGACTTGATTTGTGTCCTAATATGTGATCTATCCTGGAGAATGATCCATGTGCTGATGAGAAGAATGAATATTCTGAGGTTGTTGGATGGAATGTTCTGTAGATATCTGCCAATTCCAATTGGTCTAGAGTATTGTTTAGATCTTGTGTTTCTCTACTGATTCTTTGCCTAGATGATCTGTCCAATATTGACAGTGGGGTGTTCAGGTCCCCTGCTATTATGGTATTAGTGTCTATTTCCTTCTTTAGGTCTAATAGAATTTGTTTTATAAATCTGGCTGCTCCAACATTGGGTGCGTACATATTTATGATTGTTATGTCTTCTTGATGGATCAGTCCTTTGATCATTAAGTAGTGTCCCTCATTGTCTCTTTTTATGGTTTTTAGTTTAAAGTCTATTTTGTCAGATATAAGAATAGCTACTCCAGCTCATTTTTCTTTTCTGTTTGCATGGTAAATCTTTTTCCATCCTTTCACTCTTAGTCTATGTGAATCTTTATTGGTGAGGTGGGTCTCTTGTAGGCAGCATATAGTTGGGTCCTCCTTTTTAATCCAGTCAGCCAGTCTGTGTCTTTTGATAGGGGAATTTAAGCCTTTTACATTAAGAGTTGTTATTGAAGGCTAAAATCCAAAAGACTCTGAACGATAAATGCTGGCGAGGTTGCAGAGAAAAAGGAACTCTCATACATTGTTGGTGGGACTGCAAAATGGTGCAGCCTCTATGGAAAATGGTATGGAGGTTCCTCAAACAATTGCAGATAGATCTACCATATGACCCAGCTATCCCACTGCTGGGAACATACCCAGAGGAATGGAAATCATCAAGTCGAAGGTATACCTGTTCCCCAATGTTCATTGCAGCAGTCTTTACAATAGCCAAGAGTTGGAACCAGCCCAAATGTCCATCATCAGATGAGTGGATACGGAAAATGTGGTACATCTCCACAATGGAATACTACTCAGCTATAAAAACGAATGAAATACTGCCATTTGCAACAACATGGATGGACCTTGAGAGAATTATTTTAAGTGAAACGAGTCAGGCACAGAAAGAGAAATACCACATGTTCTCACTTATTGGTGGGTGCTAAAAATAAATATATAAATTCACACACACACACACACACACACACACACACACACACGCACACGCACACACACAAAACCGGGGCGGGGGGGAGAAGATATAACAACCACAATTACTTGAAGTTGATATGACAAGCAAACAGAAAGGACATTGTTGTGGGGGAGGGAGGTGAGGGAGGAGGGAGGGAGGTTTTGGTAATGGGCAACAATAATCAACCACAATGTATATCGATAAAATAAAATTAAAAAAAAAAAAAAGATACTTGCTTTCTTGAACACCAGATGAAACTTGGAGAGACCAGAAGCCAGACATCATAGAATAAACAGAATGAATAAATAGAAAAATTTCTGCAGTCCTCCTCGATTTTGTTTTAAAACACATGTCTAGGGAACAGATCATGGCATTTGTAGTCTGAAAGTCTGGTTTGAATTCTGGCTCTACCATTTACTAGCTATGGGGCCTTGGACAACTTACCGCCAGGAGCCTCAGTCATCTCAGGTGAAAACTGCAGGTGGCAAGAGGTGCTTTGCAGAGATGGTGCAGTGAGAGGCATGCAGAGGACATCTCACAAGTTAGAGTCATCCTTGCAGTGTCTCAGGGGTATTGTCCCAGACATATAACTAAAGTTGCTGCCTTCTTCCAAACAACTCTAGAGTAAGCCCCTTGGAATAAGCTGTGCTCACCATGAACCATCTGAGTGGGAGGGCTGTGTTTGGCAGGTGTCTGTCTGTAGATAGGTGAGCACCTGTGAATGAACTTGAGATGAATACATCTGTTGAAAACCAGGATTCAGTATTGATTAATGTTTTGATCTATATCCTCTACATTATTTGCAGGTGTTGTTCCAGCCACCTGGAACCATCCCTGTCAGTTCAGATCCTTTCAGGGTAAGTTGGGAGTAGGCTAGCCCTGTTTTAATTTTTGTAGTACTCTAGGCCAAATAGCAAATAGACGGCTTAGTAGCTTTCTTGGGCTGGTTCACATGTGTGCATTCTGTCTCTCCAGCTATGGTGCCAGTGTGTTCAGGTAGAAACTAAGAACAGTGCTGGGCCCATTTTAAAGGTTTATTACATGGGCTTCATTGAAATGTGAGTAGTTTTAGAACAAAGAAAAAGAAATTCTACTCTATAACGAGCGAATAATAAATGTACGGGACTTTTTGCCTTTCAATGTTATATACAGACTGCCAATTTTCAGTGAAGCCATAGGCCCTATGAAACATAAGCTCCAGAGGGGCAGGGGTCATGTTTATCTCATTCATTGTATCTTTAGTGCCAAGCACTGTATCTTACACATAGCAAGCACCAAATAAGTACTTATTGAACAAATGAAGGAATGAGTTAGGATCGAAAAGTTCTAGGTATGTTCAAAGATGGCAGAGCCTAAACATAATTTGAGGGAAAGTTGGTAAGTATTTGGGGGTACATTGGCTTCTTAATGTTGACACTGAGGTAACAACTGTCATACTATCCCACCAAATGTTTCTTAGTGCTATTTTCAGCGAAAGATTTCACTAGATGAATGCTTGAGCCAATGCAGTTCCTGGAAATTCTGTGTGGGTAGGTTTCTAGAGATCACATCATAATGGATGTTGTTATTCAGAAAGATTGAACAAAACAATATACTGAGGTTTTCATTAGGATGAAACCCAGGAGCTTGCAGATGATTTTTTGTACTCTTTCCCATTTTCAGCCCAAAATAGATGCTTTTCACCTCTCAAATTTAGCCATTTGTTACATAACGTAGGAATCCCCCTCAGGGCTCACCTTATTGTTAAGTAGAACTGACCAAAGGGTGATATTTTCTATTTAACTCAGAGCTTGAAAGGTACCACTTGATTCTCAAACAAGACTGAAAGACAGATGCCAGTATCATGCTCAAGACGTTTCATCCCTTTGACTTTTTTTTTTTTTTTTTTTTTTTTGTCGTTTTTTCGTGACCGGCACTCAGCCAGTGAGTGCACTGGTCAGTCCTATATAGGATCCGAACCCGCAGCGGGAGTGTCGCCGCGCTCCCAGCGCAGCACTCTACCAAGTGCGCCACGGGCTCGGCCCATCCCTTTGACTTTTAATTCCTTGCCTCTAAATATCACCCTTAAACAGCAGCCTGGTCATCAGTAATTGAGGTTGTGTCATTTGCATTGGTTCCATTTCTTTAAAAGACAAAATGTAGGCTTGTATATTTTGTCTTGTTTTCATTATATTTAAGAAAGAATGCCTCACATCCTTATAAAAAAATAAAACTGGAAATTCCATCTTGGAGTTTTGTATTTTAAATGTTAACATATCTTTGCTATTATAAGAGATAGAAGAACACCTCAGCAAGTTGAAGAGGTTACCTCTTTAGATAGTAACCATTTTACTATCTATGTATCCCATAACACCATGTTTTATACCTTAAATATACACTTAAAAAAACTTACAAAACTTTTGAAAGTTTTATCAAAAAATAAAATTTGTTATAAACTTTTAAATCATGACATACAGGGGTACTTCAAAAGTTCAGGGAAAAATAGAATTAAAAGATAATACGAATCTTTGCATGAACTTTTTAATGTACCCTTGTATATCAAACTAGAGAACTCATACTATATGTATAAGAAATTAACCATTTCCAGTACCTTAGAAGCCCTCCCAAGAATCTCCCCAGTTGTACCTTCCTCCCGAGAGGTAACTGATCACCTAAGTTTGATGCTATTCTTTTACTGGCTGGCTATTCTATAGTTTTTTGAAGGCACATAAGTATCTATTTTAAATTCTCTTTTTAGTTTTGTTTTTGAACTTTATATAAATGGAATCACATCCCAGTTTACATTATCTTTTTTTGCTTAACATAATCTAATTTAGGTTTATTGTCATTGATGCTTATAGCTTCGGCTCATTCTTTTTCATTACTGTATATTATTCTTTTATATGATAATTTATTATGTAATGTCATGGATTTGTTTTATATGGTCTTCTGATGTTGGTCAAACTTTTGGTGTGACTTGTCTAAGAGAGTTTGTATTTTAAAAGAGGTTTCCTATTTAGCCAAAGCCTTAATCTCTCTCTTTATTTAAAATTGAAACATGATTGTATGTATCTGTGGGGTACTGCGTTGAATATCAACACCTCTGTGCAATGTTGAATATCAACACCTCTGTGCAATGTGTGATGCTCAAATCAGGATAATTGGTATAGTCAACATTACACAAGGTAATCATTTTTTGTGGCCCTTTATCAATTTCTTGCTAACCTTCCCTTCCCCTCCCCCTTTCCCACTTCTGGTGACCTTAGTTCTGTTCTCTCCTTTTGAAAATTCAGTGAATTATTGTGATTGTTGTATCATTCTTTCTCTCTTTTTTAATTAATTTATTTTTTAGCTCTCACTTGTGAGTGAGGGTATGTGGTATTTCTCTTTCTGTTCCTGGCTTATTTCATTCAACATAATTTTCTCTGTGTTCATCCATGTTGCTGCAAATGGCAGAATTTCATTCTTTTTAATTGCAAGGTTGTATTCCATTCCACATTTTCCTTATCCAGTCATTCAGTGATGGACATTTAGGTTGGTTCCAACTCTTGGCTGCTGTAAATAGAGCTGTGATAAACCTGCGAGTGCAGGTATCCCTTTGACATGATTATTTCCATTCCTTTGGGTATATAACCAGCAATGAGATTGCTAGATCATTTGGAAATTCTATCTGTAGTTGTTTGAGGAACCCCCATACTGTTTTCCGTAATGGCTGCACTACTTTATAGTCCCATCAACAGTGTTGGAGGATTCTCCTTTCTCTGCATCCTTGCCAGTATTTCTTATTCTCTGTGTTGTTTATAATAGCCAGTCTAACTGGGGTGAGATCATATCTCAGTGTGGTTTTGATTTACATTTCCCTGATGCTTAGTGATGCTGAGCAGTTTTCATGTGTCTGTTGGCTGTTTGTATGTCTACCTTTGAGAAATGCCGATTTAGCTCCTTTGCCCATTTTTTAATCAGGTTCCTTGATTTTTTACTGTTAAGTTGTTTGAGTTCCTTGTATATTCTGGATATTAATCCCTTGTTGGGTGCATAGTTTGCAAACATTTTCTCCCATTCTGTAAGTTGTCTTTTCATTTTGTTAATTGTTTCTTTTGCTGTGCAGAAACTTTTTAGTTTAATAATATCCCATTTATTTTTTCTTTTGCTGCCTGTGCAAAGCCTTAATCTCTAACTGATGAATTTCAGGCATTATGACAAACCAGATGTAAATATCTTATTCAAGTAAGAACTTTTGTGGGGGAAGGTAGACATATCTTCCTTGTACCATGTAGACTCCATTTACTTACAAGAGATAGTTCATTTTTGTCAAAACACAGTAACAGTTAAAAATTCAAATATTTTATAATTGTTTGATAAACTGTGACTCTATACAGTTGAAAGACTATATAAGTGAATGCTCTCTTAAAACAAAACAATGAGGCCAAAAGGATAAGCAAGAATCAATGAATAACTTGTGGAAGTCAGAAACAAATTTTGTGCGTGGCACTGCATGAATAGCTCTGACCATCATTTTTGAGTTTTATTGCTGTGATTATCAAAAGTGGGGTCTGAGCCCAGAACACGCCTTTTCAAAATAATGAATCATGGGCAGTGAGTCAAGAAATGTTGAACTTCAGCCGACAATTATAATAAAGGAGTTTGGCTAATTGCTTGAGTTTTTGTATAGTAATAATGTTGCAAATAGTTTTTTTAAAAAAATTATTTGCCAAGCATAGTATTGTTGAAAATGGCCTTTCTCTAATGGTATTCCTGATGCAGAAGAAATTCCTACAAGAAACCTTAGCTTTCAGTATAGCTTTTAGTAGCAAAAGACAGAACAAATCATAGCTTTAATTATCTGCTTGCTAAAATTTAACTGAAACTCTTAAAAGCAAAAGCCCCAGTAGGGCTTGTTCAAAAATGATTTTAAAACATCTCAAACTTCTAAGTATTCTTGATCCAGGAAAATTTCTTTGAAGTAGGATGTAAATTCCAGGCCTGGAAGTGCCTTTCATTTCCCGTGAGCTCAAATCTATTAAGGTCTCAGGAACAATAATTTTTTCCTAGGAGGGAATTAGAAGTTGTTTTTCTTTTTTCCTTTCTAAAGAAATACTGTTCTCTAGATTTTAATTCTTTTAGACTTTTAAAATCAGGGCCAAAAGTCAGCAATGTTCATATGATTTTTTTTTTTAAAGATGACTGATGAGATACTTTTAGGTAATAAAGTAAAGCTTAAAAAGATTAATTACGGACTTCTGATCAAGATGGTGGAATAGGCAGTACCCAGTGTCAGTCTCTCCCAATATCAACCAATTTACAACTATTAAAAAGCAATGACAGCCAAACTGGGGCTGCTAGAGCTCAGGGGAAGAGGAAGAGAGACCTATGGAGAGCATGAAGGCGGGAGAAGCATTAATGTGAGAAAGAAAGGACTGCTCCTACTGTTTTGAGCTCTGACCACTTCAAGGCTGGCCCTGGTGAGCACATGGAGCAAGAGCTGGCAAAATCCATTGCTGTGCCCTGCCTATGAAGTTGCTTGGAGGCTGCAGGGGAGATGAGGGCCTTGGTGGCCCCCAGGCCAGCAAGACCACTAATAGGATTCCCATGGACCCACATAGGAGTGAGGGGCCACAGACAACTGGAAAAAGGAGCCACCCAGATGCCAGTGAGTCATTGAAAGGGACCGGAGCATGGCCCGTCCCATGGCCCATCCCATGGGAAGTGTTTGGAGTGTGGGTGGTGGAGGAGACAAGTCCACTGGGGGAACACTGGGACACAGCAAGGACAGCTGATCTGCCCTCCAATCAGCACAGGCTTACTCATTGAAGACTAGTCAGGAATATAGAACTATAGAGGGTGCAGTTTGCTGAAAAGACTCAGGGCCAGACCAGAGTTTCCACACAGCCCAGGTATACCTCACAAGACCCAGAAGTACATACAAGGTCAACCATTAAAACCTGAACTGCACAAAAAGCCTTCCCCAGAGAATTAGCAGCAAACAGCAATTTAGCTCAACCACAGGGCTCAAGTGCTGGTCCCCACAGGATGTTCCCCCATTTTAGAAGTAAGCAAAGGACAACAAATTAGTTCTAGTGCAGAATTAAAGTGGTGGGAACAGCGAATAATCCAACACAGAACTGAAAGAAAAAACAAAAAAACCACAGATCAGAAACAGAGTTCTAATATTAACCAGTAAAGATCTCACATCACCAAAAAATACCTATAAAACCTAGAAGGACTGGAAGCCCCCCAGGCTCCCAAGCCATGCCCCTGCTTCAACATCTGCATCTAGCCCAGTGACGACCACCACCACTGGAAGGACCCTGGGCTTCCCTGCTGGAATGAGGGGGTTGTGGGCCTTCACCATGTCCCCTCCTTTCCTCCTCCTCTCACCGTTTGCCCCTCCCCTTTCACCTTTCCCCTTCCCTTCCAACTGCTCCACATCTTAGAATGTAAAATAATAATAATAATAATAATAATAATAATAAATATATTTTTTAAAAAGTAAAAGAGGGTGCTGACCAGTTCGACCACAGTATTTTTCCCTATAAATTATTAAATTATTTAAGTGGAAAAAAAAGATTAATTACAAAATGTGTGTGTGCTTGCAGAATTCAATGAACTCTAATAAGTCAGGAAAGATATTAGTTGCAATCTCAGTTGGCATGTATGAGAGAGTGTGTGTGTGTGCATGTGAGAGTAAGAAATTCACCCTATCTAAGATAATAAAATGTTGTAAAAAGTTGGGTAAAGGGACTCAGTAGCAAGAAAAAGCATGTGCTTCAAATGTCCTATTACTCTGAGAAGGCAAGTCTGTGGGAAAGGACAGAGAGAGGTCATCTGCCGCTTGGATAAAATCAAATGGAATCAGTGCTCAGACCCCTTGTCCAGGTCTGAAATCTCTGATGGTAGCCAGATCTGAGATAACTTTTTGGTCCTTGATTTCATACCAAATGGACTCAGCCACCCTGAGATTATAAATCTCCTTTCCTTAGTTCTAAGTAACTTTGTAATCCCACAAAGACTCAGAAATTATCATAGAAATGATGACAGAAATCAAAATAATTACTTTAATACTTCTATGTACACATAGAGGTAAGTCTTTTTGGTTTGTTTGGTTTTTTTTGGCACTGGCCAGTATGGAGAACCTGTGACCTTGGTGTTATAACACGGTGCTCTAACCAATTGAGCTAATCAGCCAGCCCAGAGATAAATTTTTAAATCGTTATTATAATCTGTCTATATCTGTTAATACATTTAATCCATTTAAGATAACCTGATATTTTGTGCTTGTGATTTTAATTTGAAATGTTTAGTTAATATTAGTCTTGTGAACTTTATGAGAAAAGTATTTCATTTATTTGGTTTATAAGTGGTATTTGAATGTTTAAGAGAATCAGATGTATTAAATCTCTGTGCTCAGGTTTCTCAGGATTTGTAAGCACAATTCAACTGCTTAGGAAAGTTCGGTTTGTTAAATGTCTGGGTTTACCCTGTTAGGTGTATGAAGGCTTTGAGATACACTGAAATTTTATAATTATAGCTTAATATGATTAACTGAATTTAATTAATTAAGGTGTTAATTATTTGGAGTAAATTACTCTGATTAACTTAGTTATTAGAGTATCAAAGATGAAGCAAATGTTTTATAAAAAACTTACTAGATTTATATGTGAAAATGACCAGATATTTAAGTTGAGCTTAATGTTTAAGAACCACAAATCTTTATGATATACCAAAGATCCCTTTTTAACATTAAAAACTCAGTTAATAAACAAAATTAGGCCTTTCTAGGAATGGAATTTTCCCAATTCCTAGAAAATAAAAATGGTTGAAATACTGTTTCAGGGTTTAGTGCAGAAAATGGAATTCACTCTAGATATTTGAGCAGAAAGTATTTAATACAGGAATTTGGGTGCTTATATAACTGTGGAAAGCATTAGAAGAGCAGAAGCCAGGGGACCAGCTGCTGTAATTACACCACATCTGCCACTGTCTCGGCTACCAACACTCACAAAACTGGACTAGATACTTGCTGTGGTTAAATGTGTCCCCCAAATGTTTATGTATTGGAAACAATCTCCATTGTAACAGTGTTAAGAGGGTGGAAAATCCAATTATGGCAATTGAAAGGTGGGGCCTTTAAGAGGTGATTAGATTGTGAGGAATGTATGCTTATGAATGGATTGATCCATTGACGGTTTAATGGTCATGGCATGGTTCTGATGGCTCTATAAGGAGAGTGAGTGAGCAGGTTAGCTTTCTCTTGCTCAGCCCATTCTCACCACGTGTCACTGCAGAGTCACTACCGAGAAAAAACCCTCACCAGATGTGTTCCTGGACTTTGGACTTCCCAGCCTCTGAAACTGCAAGAAATAAATTTTATTTCTTTACAAATTACCTAGTTTCAGAGATTCTGTTATGAGCAATAGAAACTAATACAATACCAGTATACATACACCATAAGACTTACTTACCAATAACAGTTGCTGGAAAATGGCCTCCAACTTCCTACCCAACTGCATCCTCTTGGCAGAACCTAAGCTGTATCCAAAATGCTGCCTGTACGAGTCTGAAAAATGTAGTGTTTTGTCTTCTAGCCCCTATGATACAGTAGGAAATTCAGAAGTCAGACTGGGTGCTGAGTGCCCAAAGATGAGATCCATGAAGCAAAAATTCCACAAATCCATATAGGACTACTTATTATGATTTGGTAATGTTTTCTAAACACCAAAATATGCAGGTTAAAAATTGGACACCTTTTGTCAAACAGAGCCCATGTCAGAAACATTGTATTAAGTAACTGTAGGTGGTTTTCCAGTAGACCTTTTAAAAGTGTTTGTGAACAGACCAATAACAATAAAGGAGATTGAAGCTGTTATCAGAAGGCTCCCAACAAAGAAAAGCCCAGGACCAGATGGATTCACAGCAGAATTTTACCAAACATTCAAAGAGGAATTGACACCGATTCTTTACAAACTATTCCAAAAGATTGAATCAGACGCAAATCTCTCAAACTCATTCTATGAAGCAAACATCATCCTGATACCAAAACCAGGTAAAGACATAACCAAAAAAGAAAACTACAGGCCGATATCCTTGATGAATATAGATGCAAAAATCCTCACTAAAATACTGGCAAACAGAATACAGCAACACATACGTAAAATTATTCGCCACGATCAAGTGGGATTCATCCCAGGGATGCAAGGTTGGTTCAACATACGCAAATCAATAAATGGGATACACCATATTAATAAAATCAAACACAAGGACCATATGATCATCTCTACAGATGCTGAAAAAGCATTTGATAAAATTCAACATTCATTCATGACAAAGGCCCTCTGTAAGTTAGGTATAGATGGAAAGTATCTCAATATAATTAAAGCCATATATGACAAACCCACTGCCAATATCATCCTGAATGGGGAAAAGCTGAAAGCTTTTCCTTTAAAAACAGGAACTAGACAAGGTTGCCCACTCTCACCACTCCTATTCAACATAGTGTTGGAAGTACTAGCCAGAGCAATCAGAGAAGAGAAGGAAATAAAGGGCATCCAGATTGGAAAAGATGAAGTCAAACTGTCCCTGTTTGCAGATGACATGATCCTATATATCAAACAGCCTAAAGCCTCTACAAAAAAACTCTTGGAAATGATAAATGATTTCAGCACAGTAGCAGGATACAAAATCAACACACAAAAATCAGTAGCATTTCTTTTCTCCAACAGTGAACATGCAGAATGAGAAATCAAGAAAGCCGGCCCATTTACAATAGCCACCAAAAAAAATAAAATACTTAGGAATTGAGTTAACCAAGGATGTGAAAAATCTCTATAACGAGAACTACAAACCACTGCTGAGAAAAACTAGAGAGGATACAAGAAGATGGAAAGATATCCCATGCTCTTGGATTGGAAGAATCAACATAGTGAAAATGTCCATACTACCCAAAGTGATATACAAATTCAATGCAATCCCCATCAAAATTCCAATGACATTTTTCTCAGAAATGGAAAGAACTATCCGGACATTTATATGGAATAACAAAAGACCATGCATAGCCAAAGCAATTCTGAGAAAAAAAATTAAAGCTGGAGGCATAACACTACCTGACTTTAAACTATATTATAAAGCTATAATAACCAAAACAGTATGGTACTGGCATAAAAACAGACACACTGATCAATGGAATAGAATAGAGAATCCAGAAATCAACCCACACACCTACAGCCATCTGATCTTTGACAAAGGCACCAAGACTATACACTGGGGAAGAGACTGCCTCTTTAGCAAATGGTGCTGGGAGAACTGGATATCAATATGCAGGAGAATGAAACTAGACCCATACCTTTCACCATACACTAAAGTCAACTCAAAATGGATTAAAGAATTAAATATACACCCTGAAACAATAAAATTTCTTAAAGAAAACATAGGAGAAACACTTCAGAAAGTAGGACTGGACACAGACTTCATGAATACGACCCCAAAAGCACAGGCAACCAAAGGAAAAATAAACAAATGGGATTATATCAAACTAAAGAGCTTCTGCACAGCAAAAGAAACAATTAACGGATTTAAAAGACAACCAACAGAATGGGAGAAAATATTTGCAAAATATTCATCTGACAAAGGATTAATATCCACAATATACAAGCAACTCAAACAACTTTACACGAAAAAAACAAGCAACCCAATTAAAAAATGGGCAAAAGAGCTAAGTAGGCATTTCTCTAAGGAAGATATACAAATGGCCAACAGACATATGAAAAAATGCTCAACATCACTCAGCATCTGGGAAATGCAAATCAAAACTACACTGAGATACCATCTCACCCCAGTGAGGATGGCTAAAATCCAAAAGACTCTGAACGATAAATGCTGGCGAGGTGGCGGAGAAAAAGGAACTCTCATACATTGTTGGTGGGACTGCAAAATGGTGCAGCCTCTATGGAAGATGGTATGGAGGTTCCTCAAACAATTGCAGATAGATCTACCGTATGACCCAGCTATCCCACTGCTGGGAATATACCCAGAGGAATGGAAATCATCAAGTCGAAGGTATACCTGTTCCCCAATGTTCATTGCAGCAGTCTTTACAATAGCCAAGAGTTGGAACCAGCCCAAATGTCCATCATTGGATGAGTGGATATGGAAAATGTGGTACATCTACACAATGGAATACTACTCATCTATAAAAACGAATGAAATACTGCCATTTGCAACAACGTGGATGGACCTTGAGAGAATTATATTAAGTGAAACGAGTCAGGCACAGAAAGAGAAATACCACATGTTCTTACTTATTGGTGGGAGATAAAAATAAATAAATAAATTCACACACACACAGACACACACACACAGACACACACACACACACAAAAAACCCGGGGGGTGAAGACATAACAATTACAATTCCTTGAAGTTGACACAACAAGCTTACAGAAAGGACATTGTTGGGAGGGAGGGGGGAGAAGTAGGAGGGAGGGAGGTTTCGGTAATGGGCCACAATAATCAACCACATTGTATTTTGACAAAATAAAATTTAAAAAAATAAAAAAATAAAAGTGTTTGTGACCTAAGTCACGTGTCCACTTAATGGCTCTTTTCATCATATAGAAACTATTTCCTCTTAACATTTGCCAGCAAATACACTGTAGATTGCTAGTCATGTAGCTTCCCCCCCAGCTTTATTTAGGTGTAATTGACAAATAAAAATTAAATATATACAAGGTATACGACATGATATTTTCATGTATGTGTATTTTGTGAAATGATTACTACATCAAGCTAATTAACATATCCATTACTTCAAATACTTAGCTTTTTTTTTTAATGGTGAGAATATTTATGATCTACTCCCAGCAAATATCAAGTATACAATACAGTATTAACTATTGTCACCATGCTGTTTACATTAGGTCTCTAGAATTTATTCATCGCATAACTGCAAGTTTGTACCCTTTGACCAACACTGCCCCAATTCCCTTACCTCTTAATCCTTTGTAAACCACATTTCTACTTTATGAGTTTGACTTTTTTAGGTTCCACATATAAGGGAGATCATTCAGTATTTGCTTTTTTGTGGTGGTTTATTTCACTTAGCATAATGTCCTCAAGCTTATCAATGTTGTAGCAGGATTTCCTTCTTTGAGGCTGAATAACATTCCCTTACACACACATACATACATGCACACACGCACATGCACACACACACGCACACACGCATGCACCACATTTTCTTTATCCATTCATCCATTGATGGGCATTTAGGTTGTTTCCATATCTTGGCTACTGGCTAGCCACATAGTTTTATAAACTGTTTTAGGTACTATTTTTTTTTTTTTTTTCTCTTCTAGGCATGCTTCCCAAGGGAAATTTGATACCAGTAGGTCAAGTCTTCCAGCTCCCTCTTGGAATTGTTTTTAGTTGTCTATCCAGTAGAATTAATTTCAGAATGTGGCTGAAGACTGTTTTGTGAAGAGCATTATCAACAGGATAAAGGAATCTAAAGTCCAAAATTAACTCACTGAATTCAGTTCTCTTCCTTTGTATTCTTGCCAGCAGTTTAATCTTGTAGTTGGTATTCTGATCTAGGACAGAGGCATTGTATCTTCTGGGTTTGAAAATCCTTTTTTAAAATTTAAATTTGCCCTAGATATCAAGAAGTAATAGTTACAATTAAGTTTGATTGTGAGTTACAAAAAACAAAATAATAACAGGTTAAACCCCCCAAAAGTTTATTTCTCTTGCATGTGTGCAATATCTGAAGGTAAGTGGTCCAAAGCTGGTGTTACCAGGCTACTCTCAGGTCACTGTTCTGCCACACTGGAGCTTGGCCCTCATTCTTGTTGTCAGGAAAGTAGCATCAATAGTCCAGGCAGGATGGATAAAGGGGAAAAAAACAGGGCAAGGGGAAATGCCCACTGTCTCTTAAGGAAATGCCCACTGTCTCTTTTAAGAAGCTGCTGAATTAAATGTCACTTACATCCCACAGGCCAGCACTTAGTCATATATTTTCACTCAATTGCAAGTGAGATGGGGAAATGTAGTCTATGTTCTGTCTTTATTATGGGTACTACATGTCCTGTTAAAATTTCTACAGTGTTGGAAAAAAGAGAGAAAGGATATGGTGGGGGCAGTGAGCAGTCTACGCCACACCTGACTCTTATACAAACATAAAACATTTACTGGTTCTGAATACTTTTCCAAAAAATCATCCTTTTTTAAGAAAAGGAAATTAATCTTTATTGTTGGGCTGGCTTAACCCATCATTTACCCTAGGTAGCATAAGTGATTTTTTTAAAAATAGGAAAACATATTCTTTACTTCCAAACTCTTGATCTTGGTATTACAACACCACACTCTAAACAACTGAGCTATCTGTCAGCCATATTTATTATTTCCACCTGGGTTAGCAGGAACACAGTCTTCTGTGGCAACCCGAGCAGCAAGAGGGGTAATCCTTTCACTTTGTGACCCTGGAAGGTTCCCCTGATTTGAATTCTCCAGGAGGATAGAGTTTGGTATGGGAAATGGGTAGTTCACAAGACTGTGGGGTTTTGGATCAGATCAGAAGAAGAAACCTGGTATGAGGAGGGGCTGGAGAGGATGAGGAGATTGAGCAGGTAAGTATTCCCTCCTCTCTCATCACTGTGGAATTTGCTTTCTACTCTAAGATGATCCCTGGGACACTGAAAAGAAAGGGAATAAAATGGGGTGGAGTCAGAAGCTGAAGCCTGGGGATCCCTGGGCAGCAGCCAGATGTACAAGAGAGAGAAAGTAATCCTACCTCTTATTAAGTGACTAGACATTTTGAAAACATCATCTCATTTTATTCCCTCAACAATTCGACAAAGCAATGAAGTAAAACTGACATCCAGAAAGTTAAAGTAACTCGCTAAAGTCACACAGCCAGTCAAAAGCCTAGTCGGAATTTAAATCCATGTTGTGACTACTCAGCTAAACTGCCTCCACCTGATGTCTCAGTGGAGAAACGAGACTATCCAGCAACATCAGGCAAAGGCCATATTTCTTCCAAAATGATTTTTTCAATGAAGGAACATCTTGGGTTCCATGATTATTACTTAAAGGTGAGGAATGGTAGATGTCAAGAAAAGGAGAGAATGAGACAGAGGCACAGTAGCTCTGAAACTGTTTTATTTCACTCCCTGTTGTTCAACTGAACATCAGTGTTATTGCCCTCTTTTATGATTTTCCTTGAAATCATGATTATTGGGTTAACTGAGGTTCCTAGCTCTCCTGTCATTCTTTATCCACAAATTTTCATGGACTTTGCCCTTTGCAACACAACAGTCATGGTAGAAAAATTTGCAATAGGTCAAGGTTACTTTGTAGGACAAATGAAATCAATTTGCTAAAAAATGTTGAATTTTTCTTCTTTGAGTGTCTCAAAGAAGAACAGTGAATAATGCTGGTTGACTAATCTGCACCCTTTTTTTTCCTTGCTCAATAAAACCCTGACTTTGTTCAAGTGTTCACCATCCATGAGCCTCAGAGGTGGACCCAGCCTTATGTGAAATGTGATTGGCTTAAAAGGATAGTGGTTTTATTTTTCCTACCAGAAACTGGGTTAGGAATTGACGTTTAATGTAATTTTGGGCAATAAAAAAAATGAGAGATGTCTGATAAAGTGTCTAGGAAAATTTTCTTTTATAATAAAAATATGCAAGAAAGGAATGTTTACTTTTCTGAACTTTGGACATGGCTCTGTGAGGATGGGGCGTTTGGAGCTGCTGCAACCCTTTTGTAAACATGAAGAGATCAACCAGAGGGCAAAAGACAACATGTTGAGGACAGCAGAGAAGAAAGATGGAAGGAACCTGGCTTCTTGATGACTTCAATCAGCTGCTGAAATAACCAAGCCTGAGCCTAAACCTAATCTTCCTATTACATGAGATAAAACCATTTATTGCTTAAGCAATTTTGAACATTTTTGTTACTCAAATGCAAACGAAGCATTCTGAGGGATAAACAAAAGGAGAAATAGAACATGAGATAAGGAATTGCATCACTTTAGGTATGTACCACGAAAAGAAATGGGAACGTGTCACTTAATATGCTCACACATATTCTTATATAAACTCTTAAGCAATACCACTAAAATAGATTACTTCTATTTTGAAAATTAAGAACTGCAAAAATATCCAATTAGAGCAAGGGACAAAGGAAACAAAAGTTCCTCAGAAAAAAATTTTGTCGGGCCGGCCCGTGGCTCACTCGGGAGAGTGCGGTGCTGATAACACCAAGGCCCCGGGTTCGGATCCCATACACGGATGGCTGGTTCGCTCACTGGCTGAGCGTGGTGCTGACAACACCAAGTTAAGGGTTAAGATCCCCTTACCGGTCATCTTTAAAAAAAAGAAAAAAATTTTGTCAATTTTCTAAATATTAGAATTTCCCCACTCTTATTATAGGTTGTGTAGGTTGTTTTTCTTGTCATTAATTCTGATTTAATTCCTGGCTAAAAATGAAGGTATCTTCTTAATTCTCTGCTTCTCACTCCAACCATTTCTTGTTTTATGAGAGACCTATTCCAGATGTTCTGTACAGGTCTAGACCTTCTTAACCCTTACCATACAGATGATGATTCTTCATTTCTCAGGAGTAGCAAAGGATAAAGGATACTGTAAACTGTGAGTGTCCATTGTAGTGAAGTAAGTCTCACTAAGATCTGTGAGCACTTCTTCATAAAGTTACATCTCACCAGTCTTCAGCTCCAGGAGTAGATGTTCAATTACATGTGTGTTGAAAGATGTAACTAAAAATGGAAACCCCTAATTTTTTTCTTAAAAAAAAACACCCCCAAACAAAAAACACCTAAAGGATTAGTTATTGGGAAGAACATCCTATTATGGCTGTAGGAAAATGTGCAAGTTTGGACAGTTGTTTTTTATTCCTGTCCAGATGTATTGTGGGTTAGCAGCTTACAGGCAAAATTCAGACTTCTGAAAGATTTAACCACTCCTTGACACGAGATTTATGAGACTTATTTACCTGATCAGCCAGATGTAGAAATGCCTTTCACTGCCTCAACCTGCTTCTCTGGGCTAGTAATTATCTTCCTAGTTATGTCTGTAGATGAGCAGCACTCCAGGTGAGAGTGAAACAAAATCCAATAAATGGTTCTTAATCCATTGAAATCACTGATTTTCAGATTACAAACTCCGGACTAAACCTAGCTTGGTGGTTTATTAGTGGTCAAGGCTTCAGCCTGATGAACTCGACTGTGAACCTTTTGTCCTCTTGCCTATGGCTTAGATCGCTGTTGGTCAACAGAAGAGCCTCAAGAATTACCTGCGAGAAAAAAGACTTGTGGTTCAAAGATAAGGTCTGTGACATGCAGCATATGCTGTCCCTCCTTGGTGATTTCACAACACACACTGGCATGTTAGGGACCCTGAGAAGTGTTGTAGTCAAGAACCTTTGATCTTCGTATAACTCAGATTTTCTCAGACTTATGTAAGTATGAGATATCTCTTTCCACATAACACTCTTGAATACAAAGGACTCATGTTCTAAGGAACAGACATTCAGAATTACTTGCCTGGGATGTATTTGTTTTCCTCATTTCTATGTGGCCTTCTCAGGAATGGGTCAGGCTGGGTATGTGTAAAATAGGTGGATGATGGGAGGAGGCTGGGCCTTTAACTGCAACTAGCCATATCTGCAGAATAATTCAAAAGAGATGAATAAAAAAAGAAAAGCCTTTCAAAACAACCCAATGGGGTAAATACCACTATCCCGCACTGCTGTGGGTTGAATGTGTGCCCTAAAAGTTCATGTATTGGCAAATTAATCTCCATTGGAACAGTGCTAAGAGGGTGGGAATCCTATCATGGTAATTGAAAGGTGGGGCCTTTAAGAGGTGATGAGATTGAGAGGACTGTGTGCTTATGAATGGATTGATCCATTGATGGTTTAATGGGCAGTTATGAGCATGGTTCTGATGGCTTTATAAGGAGAGGAATGAGAAGCTTAGCTCACTCTTACTCAGCTTATTTGCCATGTGACACCCTGTGTTGCTGTAGAGTCACCACGAGGAAAAGGCCCTCACCAGATGTGTTCCCTGGACTTTGTACATCCCAGACTCTGTAACTGTAAGAAATAAATTTTATTTCTTTATAAATTACCTAGTTTCAGGTATTCTGTTATTAGCAACAGAAAACAGACAAATATATGTACTTTATTACAGATATGGAAAGCTGAGACAACAAGAATGAGAAACTTACTGCAGCTAGTTTTAAGCGGAGAAGCCACAATATGAGCTCAGGCTGGCTGGTTCTAGAATCAGTGTTCTTAACCATTTTGTCATATTACACTCTTTACTGTCCCCCCCCCCCAAAAAAAAAAGACACCCCTCCAGTGCACTAGCATGGTTGGTTCCCAGGGGACCTGCAGAGAAGAGCCAGGCCACCTGAATTCATATAGCCTCTCTGCACTTTCTACCTAAGTGACTTTGGGAATGTGACTTAACCTCTCTCTGCTTCAGATTTTTTTCACACATAAAATGTGAAGAAAAAAAAAAAATTAAGAAAAGAAAAAAAAAAGCACATACTTCATGAGGGGGCCGGAAGGAGTTCTCAATACATGTCCACATACTGACACTAGCTCTGTCCTATGTACTATGTCAGAATAAGATTGTCATCTTCCATACAACAGTTTTTCAAATAGTTACACAGTAACACAGCCCTATAGCTGGATTCCTCTCCCAGAATGTGGCTTTCAGATTGCTTTCCCTTCTGCTCATATTTTAAACAGCTCTTATCACACAGAGAGTTTTTCTTACAGTCCTTAAAAGGTTTAAGTTTATTTCATAAATGATGAAACTGTCAGTACCACTAGAAACTAAAGTGTTAAAGCAGAATTTTATTTTGAAAAGTTTGTTTCCTTTTTTTAATCTATTTTTCCTCCCACAACAAATACTTTAGTGCAAGTTACTGAGTCTGAAGATGTGCCAGTTATAGGGTCATGTTGGGCATTAGCTGAATGAATGATTGTATATTTTTCTTCTCTGTTACATAATAAGAACTGAGTCTTTTTTGATGCAAGAAGATACTTTGAGGACTTGACCAGATGCCTTCTAAATTCCTTCTAATCCTGAGATTTTGTGATTTGAGGCTTCTTCTGTAATTTTGTTCAAAGCACACACATACTGAAGTCCTCCTCATTTCAAAGCAGTAAGATTGTTACACATTTTATTTAGGGGAAATCTCATTTATAACTATATTATATATATATATATATATATTTTATATATAAATGTGTGTGTGTATATATACATATATTTCCCCAATTCTGTGTTCTTCTGAGGAATTGCTTCTTCAAAGGCTGATTAAACTGGTTTTAAAGTGGTTTATCTACTCCTGCTGCTTATTCTCCCAGTTGACATACTAATCCCCTCTCTATCTCACCAGATATCCTGTTGGTTATTTCCATCAGAAATAAACAAATGTTTTCAGTGATGGAAATCTAGGACAGTAACCTTCCATATTCTGGAAGACCATTAAGAATTCTTAACATGGGAGCAGCTTTTTGGAACTCTTAGCACAAATAAACAAAAAGGCCCAACCCAGCCATCAGTTCCTGTGATGGTGTGGGCAGAGTCTGGGACACACAGGAAAAAAAAAAAAAGAGCTTTGTGTATAGACTGTGATCAAAATTGATAATCCATCTGCACAAGGACCTCCCCCAATGGGGTTCACAGATAGTAAAGTAGTGAGGTGTTTGCAAACATAGTGGACAAAGCACAACGTGGGGATTAAACACAGTCTGTCTTTTCACGGTCACGGACCCCCTCAATATACTAAAATCTAACAATTGCAAATGCATTTGTATATCTGCCTATTTTTAAATGTTTTGGCCACTACCTAGTTCCATCTTTCTTACAAGAAATGTTTCTTGGTAAAGAATTTAGGATTTTAGTTAGGGAAGAAATATAAGTAATTACAAAGTACGTAACCCTTAGTAATTAAAGTTAATGTTTACAAGGTTAAATCTTCCAATGCCATGTCAATCATACCACATAAACCAAGATATACAAATAAATCAGATATACACAGAGACCAATGCAGGCAATGTTACTTTTGTCCCATTTTGTGTTTAATATTATTGAAGGTTCTATTAATGCCTTAAAAAACACAGAAACTCGGTGAACATACATCAATTTTTTGGAGGAACAGAAATATCCCAAATGCTTATTGTCAGAACTCTGGAAAAAGATATAAATTCTCTGTTCAGTATTTTAAAAATTGGTATCTAAATAATTTCATTTTGACCTAAGTTAGTAACCTAAGTCATCTTCATCAAGTTTTTGAAATTGAAAAAAGTTTTTAAGTTCCAAATATAATAAAGACTTAAGTACACACTCAAATTGGAAATGCAAATTTATTTTCTATTATACTTTCCTGGCGAAAAGGAGCTGAGGGATTTTTCCTTATCTTACTTTCTTATGACAAACATCATCAGGTTTTTTTGTTTGTTTGTTTTGTTTTTTTAAAAAAGCAAAATATAACAGAATTATAGTTGAGAAGACTAATTCCATATGAATGGTTTTAATCACACTCTGGTTGAAATCACTTCACTTGGTAATGAGCTCACCTTTTAAACATCAGCATTTCTCATATCACTTCTGGATGGCCTTGATGCATTCTTATATTTTCCCTCCACATGACCTCTTCTCTTGTTTTCTTGACTTAAAATAATGGCTTGAGGAAGATAACATGAGATTTAGTGACTCTGTTACTTTTTAAATGTTGGGCAAAGTCGGACTGGTTGATTATGTAACTCATCAAAATGGGATGTGTTTTCAATGTTCTGGGCTGGCACAGCAGCCTCAGAGACTGTCTTGGTTCCTCTTGCAGCTAAAGAGTAGAGTCCATTCTCTATCAGTCCAATGCCACGGCTGAAAAATCCAGGAAACAGATTACACTGAATGACACTGTTTAGAAGAGATTTGCATTTCATTGTGTTGTTTAGAAGAGATTTGCATTTCATAGTGCTGTTATAGGTGAAGTATTTCCTTGAGCAAAAATACTATTTACTCAGTGTTTAGGGGGAATCATTATATTTTATAAATGTAGTTGCCTTTCTCTGTGGAAAAGATTTTTTAATTTGCTATGATCATTCCCTCTCAACTTTTTCTTACACTCATGCATGCTCTATAACCTAAATTGCTTAAGTTCATTTAAAATCAGAGAAAAAATAAAAGAAAACCCAAGGGGATTAAAAACAAGCACAAACTAAACAAACAATTTTGTCATTACACTTTCTCCCAGGCAAATATTTCTTGCCATTTCCATTCTGTTTCAACAGAACAAATACGCTCGTGGCTCAATGATGAAGCCGTGTGCATATGAGTGACAAAACATGGAAACCAGAAAAGGAATATAAATGTAAATTAAACTTTTAAAATCCTCATAATGCAATAGGTTCTCTCCTTATTTATACTGTTAATGTGCATTCCACATAAATTCACATTTTGGTTCCAGGAGGCCATGCACCATAAGCCCTGAAAGCACAGACAACTATTTGTAGAGGGTAAACTAGAGCCTGTTGCCAATATCTACTAGTGGCAAACTTGCAAGTGTCTTCTGGAAGATTAATAAAACTATGTTGTGATTATTTGTTTTCTGGATTCTGGGGACCATGGAAATAGAAAAGGATAGAAACAAACAAGGTATGCTTTTTGAGTTTTTTGGGGGACTGGGTAGTAGTAGAAAAATAGGTGTTTTCCTCCGGGGCTTTTATTGTAGCTGAGAATGGTGAGGCTGATATTTCTGAGAGCACTTTGTCATTTTCCTCAGTCTTTAAGGGAGTGGTACGCTTTGGCAGTCCGGCTGTTGACAAAATCCGTCTTCTTAAACTGAGCCTTTGGAACAAGCAAATAGAAAAGTGAAAGGTAACAAAATTCTCACACAAGAAAATGCAGTTTTTTGGTGATTTCTCACCAGGGCCAAGTCAAGTGGGCCATTATTATCTGACTGTTCACTACAATACACTCCCTGTCAGTGTTCTTACCTTCTTGTAGGCATTATGGAGTTCTGTGTGCGCCCACAGAGAATACAGCAGGACAGAGGCAGCCTTACTTGCTTTGTTGGAGGCATAGCTGAAAACAAAAGGACATTGGTGAGAATGCATGAGGTTTCCTGATGCCGTCTTTTGACATTTGTAAATCTTTAACTGCTGTTCCTCAGCAGCCATCCATTACGTCAGGCCATTCACGAGACAAAACAATCAGATGGTGAGGTTTGGAAGGCAGGGACCACATTATTTTCTGTTTTAATCTTTTTAAACCACTAGCACAGTGCTAATAGTTTATAATTAAACTATAATTAAATATAAATATAAATTAAACTATAATTATATAATTAAATCCCTAACATTTTTGAGGAATAGATCCTTAGACATGTTCAAATCCTTGAATTTATTTATAGAACACAATTAAAAAACAATTTTTATTTAACTGAAACGTATTGATTGTACATATTTATGGGGTACAGAGTTATGTTAATACATGTATACAATGTATTAGCATAGTGATCAAATCAGGGTAGTTAGCAAACTCTTCATTGAAAAAATTTATCATTTCTTTAAGATGAGAACATTTTAGCCATTTGACAACATTCAATAAATTATTGTTAATTATAGATACCTAGCACTACTGTACACCAATAGAACTTATTTTTCCCATCTAGGAACACAATTTCTATCTGTATATTTATAGATGACAAATGCAGGAAAGTATGACTGAAAAATATATAGGTCTCTTAGACTTAGTCGTTCTACGAATGTAGTAGTATAGCAATTTTTCATGTTAATGAAAGGAATTCTTGTGGCAGCACTTGTTCAAATACTTTCAAAATCACTATACATTTTAGTATACAGCAAGAGGAAAACTTATTCCTATTATTAATCCAAGCCATCACTGAATTTGACATTGTATTTAGTTTTTGACATTCTGCTTTTAAATTTGTCCCAAGCTTCCCGTTTCTGGCTAAAGATCAGTGCCTTCTTAGATCTCCTTTTGTTGCATCACCTGCCTAGTGCATGGCTGAGGTTTTTTTTTTTTTAAATGAGTTTTATTTTCTCATATCATAGGAACTTGTAAATATGCAACCAAGAATAGAGGATGCAAACCTATATGGAGAGGAGCATGCAGGGTTCATGCATCAGCTAAAAGCCTTCACTTCCATAACAGCCTTGCAGGGAGGGTTAGTCAAATTAGCAGCTCACAGATTGTTTAGTACCTCATGGACTTTTCAGAATCACTTGGTAATAACTGAAGTACAAATAAATCCATGAAAGCTATGGGTCTCTAATATTCAAAATTGGAAAGCATTCTTAAATTACAAGGGTGTTATATTCATACAGTTTGTTTATTAGTTGGTTGTTTGGCACTGGAGATCATTTATTCAAAGATATAATGTTGTAAATGATAATTAGTTCCCAGGCCAGCCCATAAATTATAGGTCAGATATACAGTGTTCTAGTAAAAAGACAGCATTAGGCACAACTGGTAGAAGCTCCTTGTTGACTTTTTTTGTTTGTTTTGAGACAGGGCATGTGAGGACTCACTCACAAATGGATACTTGGGGCAACAGACAAGGAACAGATTAATCTTGCTAAACTACAAGAAGTTTCTAAAAGTGATGGCATGTTCCTATGTGCAACAATTGTTACGTCTGAATACTCAAATAATTAAAATCATACTATCTCCCAGTGATTTGCTTAGATGTTTGGATGGCTACTTGGAAGAGTCTTTTCTGTTTTGCAGCAATAAGTGACTCTTTCCACAAAGACTGAGCAGCTGTGATCTGCCAGTCCCTGGGGACAGGTGAGTGTTCCTTGTTCTTAGGGAACTTACATTCTAGCTAGTGCTCAGGGCTTGTTCTAATCACCTGATTCTAAATGTGGTTTTTCTTCACTGTGTGCTTTGCCAGAGGGGGTGCTGCAGAGCACAAGGGGCCTACACTGGGTGGGCTGTGGTGGAGGTGATATGTGTTCTTCCCAGGATACCACAGTTCCCTATCCTTACTCCTGCGCAGCCAAGCACACATATGTCTACTATAAGTGATGTCTGTTTGCTTTGCAACTCATTAGAACTAGGCTATAATAGCACTTCATTTCTGGTTATTTACAAACATGTATTTGTAACAAGTCAAACAATTCAGAGTTGTATAAAGAGAAAAAGATAATCTTTATGCCCCCTTCCGATCTCATCATTCTAGGTTAACTAACTAAGAATTTGGTTATGCAAAGTTTTTTATTCTCTTCCTCACTTTTTTTTTTTTTTAATGAGGAAAAGTTGAAAACATAGGAATAGAGATGTGGATGACTTATATGCATTAGCTATTCTCAGAAGGGAATAAGAGGTAGAAGAGATATCATCGAGAAACTGAGAAAGCAAAAATTTCTTGTAGGCTCCTTCCCACTGCTGCTCCCGGGCTATCCCCAGGATTCTGAGCTGTCTACTATGGCATCAGCTTCACAGACTTAAGTGAGGAAAAGTCCCTGTCCAGAGGATTCCCACTTTGCCTACATTCTTCTGTTCTTAAATCACAGCTATGGCTCTGGGAAATGAATTCATTAGGCCAATAAAATGCTGGAATGCACTACCAAGAGAAGTATGGAGTTTGACTCTATGTTGATATTTTAGAAGAGAATGGACAGCTGTGAGGCTTGGCTGATTTATGTCTTCACTTGCCCGATCACCTAGGACTGAACCAGATGATCTGGCCCAGCTTTACAATCTAGTCTGTGGCCATGCTGCCCATGGTACTCAAAGACTGGACATTCAGAACTAGATTATTTACTCATAGGCATGGTGGTAGGGAAAGCAGAGACAGCTGATGCACAGATGCTAAAGGACTTACTCCTCGCCTGCACTGATGGTCATAATCTTCTGCAGGCCCCCAGTATTTAGAAGGTCTCGTGCATTCTGGTAACTATTTTGGATGATATTGTTCAACGTGTAACAGGCAGATGCTGTTGTTTCAGTGAGAATATCAGTACTCGGGACTGTGTCAGGAATTATGGAAACCAAATCGGGTAGAGTTTCTTTGGCTACAAAATGAAAGAAAAAGAACGTTTGATTAAAAAGATTGTTTCTTAATCCCAAGATCCCAATACATTTTCGGTAAAGAACATTAAAAAAAATAGTTGGATAACAAACACGAAAAGATGTAACCTCTCTAATAATCAAATTAAAAAAAGATTTTCTTAAAAGAGGATATTCTGTGCTTAGTATATTGAAAACCATTTCAGAAAGCCATTTGACAAATGTCAAGAATTTAAAAATTTTTCGTAATCTTCCATCAGTAATTTCACTTCTGGGAATTCATTTTAAAGATATCACTTTAAAAATGGAGAAAGCATTCTGCAGAGATCTTTAAGTTAGTACTATGTATAAGTAAAAATTTACAAAAAGCCTTAATATCCCAATAATGGGAATATGATTAACTAAAATGCACCATTTTATGATAGGTATTATGTATCCCAAAACATATCTATAAAGCATGTATAACAAGAAATATTTATGTTAATTTTCTGTGTAAAAAATTAGTATACTTATTCACGTAAAGAATACATATGACATTATAATATTATGAAAGAAAATACACCTAAGAAACTCGAGGAGAAACACACTAAAATGTTCATTGGTAGTTGCTTTTCTACAAAAGTATTAATGATAAACTAAAAATATTTTTAAAAAAATTATCTATTTTTCCAAAGTGTTTTCAATAAATAATACCTTTATTTAAAAAAGAGAAATGAACTGTTTTAAATGTACTTTTTCAATACACATGTAACTTCTTGGGTATAGGTTTGAGTTTGGCTTTTTCATAGTAACAAGAGAGGTATTAATGTTTTGTAGTAATAAGAGAGGTATTAATATTTGATGACTTCACTATAATTTGTCCTGTGGTGTGTATTTTGGGGGTATGAATTTGTACTTGATTTTTTGTAATAATTCTTTTCATGTATGTTTTCTTCTTTTTCTCTAAGTACTTTAGATTCTCCTTAAATGACAGTAAGCATGATTCTGCTGCTTTTGTTGCTCCCCACAGTGTGGCATTTATAGTGGATGTATAACAACATTTGTGATAAATTTTATTATTCATCTGTGTTATGTGGCACCTTGAACCACACTGCTCTCTTTATGATACTGAATTGTAATTAGTTAGTGCCTGTCTGTATTTCAAATGGAGCTATGGGTTCCTTGAGGACAATTATTTACTTCTGTGTTTCCAGTATCAATCGTTATACTGAAACAGGGAAGTTCTCAAGAAAAGGCAGTGAATGATAGGCAATCCTTTGATAATACCTGGACCTGACTGACAGGTAAGACATATCTTCTGCTCAAACGCCTGGATGCTTTCTTTTTTTCTGTTATTTTAACCTCACAGCATAGTGTTAAAAGCTCAGAGCTCAGCCTTTGAAGCTGGTCTTTAATTTCAGTCCTGGTTCTGCCACTTAATGGCTCTGTGTTCTGGGCAAGTTACTTGACCTCTCTATGCTTCATTTCCCTAATTCACAAGATGAGGAAATAACAGTATCTACTTCACAGGGTTGTTTTGAGGGAATAAATGGATTAATGCATTCAGATGGTATCACTGTACCCTGCACACAGTTAACTCTCAATAGATGCTGGTTATCATCAGAAAGCTTCCTCCTTTTAAGAAGAGAAACCACAGAATAAAAGGCCTTAAGAACATGAATCTTCCTTTCACTGAATTTTAGGTAGTCAACAAGGAGATAAGAAGTCTGAAACACAGCATAAAACGCTCAATTAATCTGTTTACAGGGTGTGGTAATGGCAGCTGAGACCCAGGCTGCCTACATTGAGAACTGTCCTTGACGAGAGATTTTCTCCTCTCTTCCCTCACCACAACCATGAATGTCCACTTCTGCAGATCAATTCTAAGGTCGAAAGTTACGGTCATGGCTGAGGGGGAGTGAGCTTTATAGTAGATAGAGTCTTTAACATTTTACATTGTGTTTATTTTTCTTAGAAAAATAGCACAACA
Source organism: Cynocephalus volans (assembly GCF_027409185.1). Taxonomy (NCBI): domain Eukaryota; kingdom Metazoa; phylum Chordata; class Mammalia; order Dermoptera; family Cynocephalidae; genus Cynocephalus; species Cynocephalus volans. The sequence continues at coordinate 81,065,259 of NC_084471.1, read as the reverse complement.
GTTTATATATGTGTATGCTGACAATGCTAAACACCACAATATAGTAGGGGAGGATATGTATCTCTATCAAGCCCCCTTCCCATGTGTGCATTGTGCGTGTGTGTGTGTGTGTGTATGAGTATGAATGTATATGTATATATAAGTGTGTTTGTGTATATATTTTCAGACTGCATTCTGGGCCTGAAAAAGACATTTAATAGTATAATATAAAATTGAAGGCCCTATCCTGATATTGGAAGGTTATAGCTTAATGTTGTATTGTTGAGGGAGATTTCATTTAATGCTTAATCTCAATGTCTTAAGAAGCTAAGACATTATTTTGATGTCTGAAACATTTGTAATGATAAATAGATGTGAATTGGGATTCTAGAGATGTATTCAATACTTCCTGGTGCTTGCATGTACATTATTTTATCTGATCCTGGAAAAACACTATTAGGTAGTGATTTTTTTTTTTTTTTTTTTTTGTCTTTTTCGTGACCGGCACTCAGCCAGTGAGTGCACCGGCCATTCCTATACAGGATCCGAACCCGCGGAGGGAGCGTCGCCGCGTTCCGAGCACTGCACTCTCCTGAGTGCGCCACGGGCTCGGCCCTTAGGTAGTGATTATTAATCTCACTTGGTTTAGAGCAGTTAAGTGACTAGCGAAGGTGACATGGTTTGGCAGAGTAGCACTGTGGGATGCAGACTCACATCTTCTGGGTGAGATCGGTTATACCGTCACCATTCCACATTGCCTATCTTCAAGTTTTTGAGAAAATATATGTTTCAAGTTTATGTCTGTAAGTGTAAGTAAAATGTGACAACTTCATTCCAGGTCAGCACATGAAAAGTTTTACCTGGCCTACATATCTCTCACGAGAAACACAAAGCATGTATTTCAAATTGATTTGCATTAATCTTGGCTATTAAAAGCCTGAATAAAGATAGGTACTTTTACTTAAATTACATATTTGACATAAAGCCAATTTGGAATTTTAAAATTGCATTTATCTTGCTGAAGTCTCTCTCTCTCTGTTGTCCTTAAAGTGAGGTTCATCAGTGGAATCATCTTATATAAACCATGGGGCTACAGCTCTACTTTCCTAACAGTTAAGTGAATGCAGAACCTGAGGCCGACAGCATTTCTGCCTTGAAGGCACATGCATAATGTGTAAAGTGCAGTTATTTACCTCCGCAGTATTTTAAAGATGGAGTCAATGTTTCATTTAGGAAAAGAAAAAAAATAGTTAAAGGATAATACACTTCCATTGAAGTCCAGCACAAAAGCCTGCAAAAGACAATGGGGAGAACACTTTCATAACTTTGAGAGAGCCTAAGGCAAGGTTTCTTTCAGATTTCACTGAAAAACTTCCAGGCTCTCTCTATACTTATAATGGGCATGAAACCATTGTATGAAACCTCCTGTCAAATGTGCTGCCAGCTGTCTTTGAAAATGACATTACTAAAACATAACCGTAGACTTCAATATCCCTGGTGCTATGTGTGTGTGTGTAGATTCCAAAATACAGCCCATTAAAACAAACAAAAATTTATTTATAATTTTAGTGGCCTTTTGTGAAAAATTGAAAAAAAATTGAAAATTGTTAGAAATGACCAATTTATGGAGCATTAGGAAGCATGCTTAATTTTAGCTTTATCCTTTTATCTCATTTTATAGTTTTTTACTTGGTTCAACAAACATTTATCAGATATTTCTTGGTCTAAGCAAATGAATAAAAAATAAGTTATTTGATAATGTAACATAGTTATCATCTCTGTCAATAATACAGATGCTCCAAAAACAGGGCAAATATGTTTCACTGTATTTATTTGAGAAACTATTCATGCCAAATCTGCTCTATGCAGTCACTTCTTTTTGTTTTTGTTTTTCTTGTGATTATATGTCTATCCTCTTTTTTTCCCTCTTTTTTCTTTATTCTAGTCCAACACACTAGAAGCCAAGCTTCTAAAGTAAACAATGGCTACACATGTGTTTTTTTAATATTCTATAGGAGTGATCTTAAACAGCCACATGGAGAACTTTACGAAGGACAGCTACATTGATTAAAAAGACTTCACTGGACAGGATGGCTGAAGGACAAAAAATATGAAACATATTACTTATCTTGTTAATTACTAGTATGGTCTAAAACTTCTCTACTGTAGTAATTAAAACAAAACAGTGCTGGATAAGAAACATCCTATTTGAGATCCAGTGAGATGCCTGGCGGCACCAAAGTCAGGCCTATTTAATATCTCCTGCTCTTTGTTCTCATTTCTAGTTCTTCATTGTGAAAAGGATGTGATATGGACAATGCTTTATTGCATTTGCATTTTCAATATATACATATTACATGTAGATGCTTTCATTAACTCACCAATTTCATTCTTCAGAGAATGATTCCGAGACAAGTTCCTCAGCAGGGAGACTGCGGTCTTTCTCACATTTAGATCACCAATGTGCAGCATCTTTCGGGCGTGCTGAAGACCGTTTTCCTTCTGGACAACTGTCTGAGCTACTGATGTTGGCATCTGTTTTGTGAGACACATCCTGTAAGTGCTATTGCGTTTGATATCACAGAAATGTTAAGCTTTCTATAGATTGCTAGAGGTTGAGGAAGATGTTTTAAATGATTAGAAATGTGATAAAACCAGTCTAAGGATATTTTCTTCAAATTCTTATTAGGTTTTCAATTTAATTAATAGACAAAAGTTTATTCAATACTTTTAAATGCAGTGTTGGATTTGATTAGCTATTATATTGTTTGTGCTTATGAATAAAATGGGTCTGTCTTCTCCTTTTCTTATACTATACTTATCAGTGTTAGAATCAAGGTTACATCAGTATAAAATTAGGTAGTGTTTTCTCTTTTTCAATCTTTTTTCTATCTTCTTTTTCTATCTTCTTGTATTCAGGTGTAATACAAGAATAATTTCATCTTTGTGGGTTTGGTAGAATTTAGCCATATAGCTATACGGATTCTGCATTCACCCAGAAAGTCAACTGAGTTGAGAAAAAATTTAAAGGGCGATATCTTTGATTATCGTTTCAATTTTTTTACTGGTGGTTGGCTTAGTCATCTTTTCTGTTTCTTCTTGTTCAAGTTTTGGCATTTTATGTATTTCAATAAACTTATCATTTCTGAACAAAATATAGTTTATTCTGAAAGAGATACTAGTCTTTTTAAGAAAGGAATTATTCCTAGTTAGATTATCTGTAATTCTCTGCTCTGTATCAGAGGCTACATGTGCAAGTTGCTGGTCCAGGTCAAGGTCCACCAGAAGCAAGTCTTGTATGGAGTTAGGCTGACCACTTACTTTCAGGGTGTCTGAGTACTGACCAGGCCCTTTCTTGCATCAATGAATCTCCAATACTGGGGCTTTAGCTTGTGTCAGTGACTTTATATTAGATTTCTATATGAAGCTAATTCAAGGCCATCATGTCCAAAATTCCTGTAATTCTTGACCATTCTTCAAAGTGTTTATCTTCTCTGTTTATCTCATCTAAACACTGCTTATCCATACTGCTGTAAGACCCTCCTCTTACACTTTTCTACTCTATCTTCTAGAATGGGGATTCTTACTCTAAGGTCAAGGAGAGGCTGGGAGGTTCCTAAAACCATTTTTGTGTTTGTAATCAACATTCCCAGGGAAATGGTCCCTAACTTTTATTAGACTCTCAAAGTGTCCATGACTCAAAGAAGTTTAATTACCACTATTGAAAAGATTGTTCTATAATAAATAAATTACAATTTGTCTTTCCCTAATTTGCAGAACGTTCTGTTAGACTATTTGCTCTCCTCTGAGGAGAATCCTTTGCCTGTAGCCATCCAGAGAGGAGGCTATTTATTTTGTCAACTCCTGTATCTTGGGCCAGAAGGTAGGTTTGGCATTCCTTTCTTTTCCCAATGGCCCTTCTACACAATTATGTCTTCCCTCATATGCAAAAGCCATGCTCTTCTCAGTCATCTGACCAGCTCAATCACCCCTGTGACATTTTCTTTGTCATCCCAAGACCTATTGGTCCTTCTTCAACATTTACCAGGCTTTGGAACCTGGTTCATAGCCTTCTCCACCTCTTTTCCATGTAGATGACCAAACTGATTACCTCACAGTTCTTAAGACTTCCCCAAAGTCATTGAATTTCATCTCCTCTATACATCAGACACTCACTTCCATGGTCACACGGAACCTGTGTTCACCCAGAGATAGCTTGCTTCTGAAACATACACTCAGCAATGTCAGGCTCTGAACACTCTTCTTGTTCTCTTTGATCTCCTACCTCACTCCTACCACACTTCTCTTCAGCCTTATCTAGAACTCCAGTCCCTTTATCCCAATCTTCATTCCCCACACCTCAAGATATCAATTCTCTCCTGTCCTTTCTTATTTAGACTAGGGCACATGAACCATCAGATCAAATACTGTCTTTCCAATACTCTCAACAATTCTGTCATTCTAGCTTATTTTCACCCACCCATCAAAACTGTAATATTGGGTTCATTTAGTTTTTTTGTCTATTCTGATTTTATACTTGGTTACCAAATATTGCTAGAGCAAATAGTGCCTTTGCAGATTAGTACTTCTGCAAATTTATGGTCTCCAATCTCCACTAGGAACTCAAAAGTTGCTAGTTAACTTGCTGCTTCTTAAACACCAGTGGGGATTTCAAAGCCTTACACTAGAATGATCCTTCTAAAATTTAATCTGATTATGTTTCTCCTCAGGGTTAAGCCTTTTAATGACTCCCCACTGCCTTCAGAATGATGTTCAAACATCTTAGTATATTCAGTCCTTCATAATCTGGCATCTTCTTTTCTCTCCTTCCTTACCACTACTCCCTCATCCTCTGGATTACACCTATCCTAAACTGCATCTATCTCCTATTAGACATAAGCTCCTTGAAAAAAGGAAATGTATCTTATCCATCTTTTTTCTCCCTTAGTGCTTTGTATGGCACCTAGTACAAGATATATAAATGCTTATTGAACTGAACTATAAGAATGATATGCTGTTAGGTTTCCCTGAAGATTTATCATCTCAGAGGGTGCTTAAAAACAAGATGAGGTATTAAGATGGATTAAAAAGTCACAAGGTATTTCTTAAAATTTTTTTTTCTTTTAAAACATGAGATGCTTTTAAGATTAAAATCTTGCTTTACATGTTTATCATACTATACCATTTAATGATATATGCTTAAATACAAAAAAAGCTTTAATGTTAATTTATAAAAATGATCACGAAAACATGTGACTCTAAATGAAGTCTGGCCTCTCAAATGATGTTTGCTCATCTCAGGGAAAGCATAGCAAAGTCTTATTAATTCTGATTCACTGAGGGAAATGGAAAAGTCTGAAGTGGGATGGCTTTAGAATTTGCTTAATAAGGAAAATAAACAATCAGCTTTATCAAATAGAGATTCTGTATTCCAGCTTTTAGGAGTCTGTGAGAATGACTCCTAGTTAGTTGGTCAACTGTTTGCAAATAGCACTTCTAATCCACATCATCCTGATTACTAATGAGGGTGAGCAAATGTTTTTAACTGCTTATTGGCTGTTTCAATAACATCTTTTGTGAATGGTCTGTTTAAGTCCCTTGCCGATTTTTCTACTGGGTTGTCTAATTTTTATTGTTAACTTGACGACTCTTACACAATTTCTGGATACCAAACTTTGTTACTTATATATGTTGCAAATATCTTTTCCCACTCTGTGATTTACCTTTTTTACTGTCTTAACAATGTCTTTTGATACCATAAATTGTTAATTTTATACAGTCAATATATCAAGTACTTACTTTATGGCCAGTACTTTTTGTGTCCACTTTTAAGAAATCTTCCCTATTCCAGGTCATAAAAATATTCTTCCATCTTATTGTTTAGAAACTTTATTGTTTTACCTTTCATATTTAGGTCTCATTACTGTTGGAACTGATTTTTAGGTAAGATGTGAGGAAGGGAGTATGTTTCACTTTTTAATAATGGATATCAAATTAAGTGCTTGTAAAGTGTTTTAGAAACATGAAAAATAAAAACTGTTTATTTCAATGACTTTTAACATTTACTATGCAACATTTAATCTTTTAATTTATACTGTACCTAAAGAGTTTGCTAAACAGGTAGATTTTATCAAACCATCCTTTTTCCTTGTTATTAGAATGACCATTATATCTGAACTAATAAAGTTTAAATTAATGTAGTTTTACTAACTAGAAATTGCTGTCATCATTTTATACTTAAGTTATATAATCTGTCTTTTAGGAAGCTATTTATTTCGGCGTAGGTTCCTTACCATTTAAGGCACATGGCCATCAATTGCTTAGAACTATCTCAGTTACGATCCCATGGTCAATGGACTGGACATTTTCTGGATCTATATTTAATGGCCTACTTTTCATGTTTTTTTATTTGATCATTCTGTTTAGAAATTACAAAAACAAGGATCTTTATCACACCATCTAAACAATAAAAAATTAGAAAAAGTTATGATCAGAAAGCATATACAAGAGTACTTTGAAAAGTTTGTGAAAAACAGAATTAAAAGATATGAATTTATCCATGAACTTTGTAAAGACTCCTCATATATATAAATCAAAATTTTAATAAAAAGCTCTCACAACTTAAAAGAACAATGGCCTTCATATCATTTTCCCATGCTGCTAATGATTTTCGCCTATAAATCTATAGTCAAATTCAACTCTAACAATTATGAGTATGGATTAATCCAGTTTAGTAGTAGGCCTCTCTTTAGGAGACAAACTAGATGATTCAGTCTTATTCACCACTATCACTTAGCACTAGGCTAGTGCCTATTATGCAGTAGTTACTCAAAAAAATGTTTGTTCAGTGAATGTAGGAACTTAGGATCTATGTAACTACGTATTCAGAGCTTAAGTTGCACAAATATTCCTGTATCCTCAGGAACATGGAAGCACTCTCTGAATTCCATGGGAGGTTCTACAAACGTCTGTCTGTACATCAGCAAAGTAAAAGAAATGGTTTTCGGAAACTAGCATGGGAAAATAAGAAATAAAATGATAAATTAATGTCCTTGTGTCCTTAAGGATCCCTGGTAGTTCCCTGTTTCTTTCTCTTTGTACACAAGTACTTTTTGCAGAAAATCAAAGAGATGAAAGTTTGGTTGTATTCTTAACCGCAATGGTAAGATAAGAGAAATATTGGTTTTAGCATTTCAAATTTTATTCAAAACAGAGAGCAAGCTTCAGTGTAAACACACATATTAATGAATAAATATGGTTTCTTAAGTGAAGAATAAATAATGTTTTCGTTATCTACAGAGTGCTTTTCTCTGAGAAAAATTGGAGATTGGCCATACAATGAACTATTTTCGGGGAGTTTATTCTAATAATTTAATGATCAAGGCAAAAAATATAAGCTTAGTTCAAATAACTATGTATTTATAGAATCCCTAAATATGTAGAATGGTACAAAATACATGGGGAAGGGAATAAGCTTTGACTGTTTTATATATTTTGACTTTCCCTGGTATAAAGTAAGTGCATCTGGAAAGAAAATTGGCTCTTTCTTTTGTAGTTGAATTTCCAGTACACAAAAGCACAGATGTCCTTTCCAAGTCCACACTGCAGTAGACATCTGTTGTTTTTGCCTGTCCAGCATTTATTCCTCCTTCTTTTGGTAATAACACTCTGATTTTCCATTAGGGAGCCATTTCTATACCATTTCAGTCCATGCAGTACAAGTGTCAGTGACCATCACCTGCTCAACTCATGTCCCTGAAATTCACATGTGGGCAGATCACCCAGACCTGGCCTGGCCAATTAGAACATCCAGCGTATTGGTTCAGAAATGAGCATGAGACCCAAACCAGGCCAGTGAGACTCATTCTCTGAGTTCTTAACAGCACTATTGGAAAAATAGCAACATTTTTTCTTATGGGGACATTGGGCTGGTAAAATGTAAGCCTGAAATAATTCATGGCTATCTTTGTTACCATATGGGCAGAGCATTTGAGAACAAAACCAGTAGAGGAAAACAGTGCAGAAATGGAGAAAGTCATAATTATAATCATTGGAGCACCTAAGTCCAGTCATGACAGAAAGAAGATCCACCCTGGACTTTTCAGTTCCATAAGCCAAGAAATTCCTCTTTTTTGCTTAAACCACTTTGAGGTAGGATTTTGAGACTTGTAACTGCAAGAACATTGACCAAAACAAATATCTACAAGTCTTTCACTTGCAGGCTGACCCGGCTTTGCAGAAGCTGAGGCTGAAAGTCTGGGAAAGCTGTAATACTCTCTAGTAATTTATCAGAATTGTCTGGACTGAAATGAGGAAACTTTTGCTCTTACCTCATCACTTTACCTCTGGACCCAATGTAGCTATGCCTACATTGTCATTATTTTAAAATAGTAAATAAACAGGCATGATACTTACTGGTCCACTTCCAGCTGTGAGATTCTGGAGAGCTCCTAAAGATGCTTCCTGTGTGTAGTTTCGGACACTCTTGGCAATCAAGGACAAATACATCCTTATCACAATGGAGTGCCACAGCCACTCCACACCCTTGGGGTTGCTCTTTTCCTCTGGCAGTGGCATGTCCTGGTATTGCTAACAGCACACACAGTGGAATCCAGAATTAATGCACTTCAAGTGATGTGTCCAATCCACACCCAAACCAAGAGACCAGACATACTGTCTAGAAAGACTAATAATTTTCAAAATAAGAAGCCCTTGAAACATAAATTTAAAAAGTAAATATGTATGATTTCCGATTACAGTCATGCATTGCTTAACGACATGGATATGTTCTGAGAAATATGTTTTTAGGTGATTTCATCATAGTGTGAACATCATAGAGCGATATACCTAGGTGGTATAGCCTACAACACACCTAGGCTATATGGTATAGCAATTATAATCTTATGGAACCACTGCTGTATATGTGGTCTGTGGTTGACCAAAACGTTGTTATGTGGTTCATGACTATACTTAACTTTTAGCCCATGACAATTATTTCTTCCTAACAACACCCCACAACCCTTAACCTTACATTTCACAGTGAGAGAGAATTCAGAGAATTAAGCATAGTCTGTTCTAGAATGGTTTTCTGGCTGCTTTTAAGCTAAAAGCTAAATTAGTTACAATCACCCTGAAGATAAGAAAAACAGGCCTGTTCCCTCAGAGTCTTGTGAAGTTATCCAAGATAGTATCAGGGTTCTACATTTACCAGGTGTTCTCCAAGTTCACAAATACTATGACACTCAGAGGAGTACGGGAGGTCACATTCTTTCAGTTTTTATGTCAGTACGGAAATAGATATTTTTTCCTATGGGATTTGACTTTAGTATGTACAAAGTTTATTTTTAGACTGCTCAAAGCCAAATATCAGGGCTGCCTTTAATGTTAAAACAACTTATATACTATTGGCCATGTTGCTTTAAGCCTATTTCCTAATCTATAGGGCACACAGCAATATGGTTTAATGGCTAACAATGCAAATCTGGAGCCAGATTGCCTGGGATTGAATTCCATTCCCTCCACTTATTTGCTGAATTATTCCAGGAAAATTAATTAACCTTTCTGTACCTCTGTTTCCTCATAGGAAAATGAGGCTATTACTAATACATGTCACATAGGTTTCATGTAAGGATTAAAATAACTAAAAATAGTATCTGACATATACTAAGTATTCAGAAACACATAAACACACACACACTTTCTTTGTCTCTGTCTCTGTCTCTTTCAAAGCCGTTCCAATATACCTCTTTTACTTTTCTGCTTCGACTGCCAAAACACCCAATACTTTTGTCATTGTCAGTCTGGACGTTCCGGTTTTGAATATAGAAGTTCTGGGAATATCTCTCTGGGAGCTCTGCCTCCAGCTGGTAGGAGAGGTTATGAAGAATGCAAACACAGTTCTCTGTGGCCTGAGAAAACAGGACATGAATATTGATCATGTACCTATAGGTATCCTTTTGCAAGTATAATATCACAGGACTCATTAGGCTTTAGCTCTTCCAGGGTTTACTGGATTCAGCTGGGTATGCTTGGACTGTGGGGTAGCTGGGGGAAGTGAAATGAATATAGCTAGAAAGACTAAGGCTAGATCATGAATGGTCATGAGGATAATGCTAAGAAGTAGAGGCTGAATTTCTTAAAACAATGGAGAACCTTTCTAGTTTTTTAAAGACTATGCCCAGAATGACTCTGCATTTTAGATACATATCTTAGTAGCCATATCGAGTTTGAGAATAGGAGGAGATATTTTTCCAGGGACCTATTAGGAGGCTATTGAAATGATCAGTGTGAAAGATGCACAAACTAGGACAGTAGTAGTAGCCTTAGGAGGGGATAAAGTAAAAGTCTTTTCAGAAGGAGAATGTATATGTCTTGCCCAGTGGATATGGAATGTGAGGGGAGGGAGGCAGTCCAATCTGATTCAGATTTCTGTCTCTTTTGGTGGATGGTAATAATTATTAAGCAGGATTATACAGAAGAAGAGCAAGTTTGGAGATGAGGGAAGAGGTAAATGTAAGTTCATTGCTGAACACGTCGCATTTGGGCTCCTTTCAAATATCCACATAGAGTTGTTAAACAGGTAGTTGGAAATTTGGGTCTGGAAAACAGAAAGGAAAATGAGGCTAGACCGATTTTAATATTTCTAAGTATGTACAGGGTAAGGGAAATCTTAAGCTCAGCAAATGAGTCAGTGAGTAGATTTGAACCCAAGCAGCTACTCTAAGAACACTGGGAAACATCTTAGTAAGACAAAATAGATAATTTAATATGTGAGATGTTTAACTCATGAATTACCTTGTCATCTGGCTGATAATCTGCAATGGTTCCTCTGACATAATGCACCAGCGAGTCAATGAGCCCGTCACACCTTCTCATCACTTTCCTCCCATCATGGCCAGCTGAACTCATGTTTCTATCAGGAAAAACAAACAAAAAACTATAAGTCTTAGGACAGGTATCCAATGTGCCTTTGTGTCAAAGCTTTACTCGATGCTTCTCTCAGGTGTTTACGAACTGGCAAATCTGTAAAAATGTGACAGACTTGTCTTCAGGTCAATAATTCACCAACTGCTTAATGGTCATTGAATCTGTACATAACTTCTAAATATATCCATACAACACGTAATTGTGTTAATAAATGTCTTCTGTCTACTTCACTCCAAATATTGAGGTTCATGTCTATAGGCTGAACTCTCGTTATTTACTTAATCTTTTTTTAAAAGTGTAGATATAAGGGAAATGTTTTGCAACTAAAAGAACAAATGGCACATTAGACATAGCAATAAACTGGATGTCCAAGTCTCATTCTGCTCCATGTCTTAACTCTAAGTAATACAAAGTTGCTCTGAGCCTCAGTTTCTTCATTTGTAAAGACAGTGTGTTGGACTTTTATTTTGAAGTCTTATAGATATCAATATAAACTGTTATTGACAAATATTAAACCAGATGCTCTAAAATGTGATGATTCTATAATTAAAATGGCAGAGATGTCAGAGAAAACACAGTTTGCAGTGTGTAAGACCAAAGTCAAACACATGACCTATAAATATCTTTGCACTTAGTCTATTTCTAATTTTGCTAAGCCATGACACCTTTCTATAAACAGTAACTAAACCTACAAGTGTAAGTTGCTTCCTTATAGAGAAATGAAGCTTTTCAAATACAGCAAAGTAATGCATTTGGGGATTACACTGCAGATTCAGATCATGTTTATATTCTGGTATTGTGACTATCTTCCTTTGGATTTAAGTTTTTCTTGTTAGCATTAACCATTTAAAAAAAACCTTTTACAAAAATGTTAACACCTCAACCAACAAGAATGGCAAAAGAATAGTGTCTTTAGGTTTTTAGAACTTGAGAACCACCCCATTCCCTTTTGCTAACATTAATTGCTAAGAACTATTTATATAAACTATATCAGACCTGTTTCTTTTACTAGTGGGTAGAATATCCAAAATATATTCAAGACCTTTTGTTTATTATGTTTCAGTGTCATTCTGAACATCAAAAAGAACTAACTTTGAGACCTTTCATTGCCTTATTTTCATAATCTTTAAAATAATGTAATTATACTGAGTGATTTCAAAAAGGGTTTCTGTCCAAAAATACTGCTTTCAATGCATATTTGTCAAAGAAGCAAATGTGCCTAGCATTATATCAAGAACTAAAAGAAACACAGGGGAGTACACAATACTGTATCTCTCCCATGGAGATCATGTCTATAGGTTGAACTCTGTGAAACTGACAATACTTGACTGTTTTTAACCCACAAAAATGGCAATTTCATGACAACCCAATAGTTGAGGAGATAAGACTAACACACTTAAAACTAAGAATATACTAACAATTTAGTGGCTACTGAATTGATACAGTGAAATTTTTGATTTTAACAAAATCCCTTTTGTGACTCTCATCCTCACTTGACTCTTCCAACTAAAGATTTGCTTCCTTATTTTATTATTACTGTACCTGAAAAACTTTGACATATTGTCCATTAACAAAGATAATGAATGGGCTCATAAACTGGAAATAAAGGCATTTTACTATACTTTTTTCTCAAGAAATGATAATTTAAACCAAGATCCTTTCTTTCTTTCTTTTTTTTTGTTGTTGTTGTCTTTTTCGTGACCGGTACTCAGCCAGTGAGTGCACCAGCCAGTCCTATACAGGATCCGAACCCGCGGCTGGAGCGTCGCACTCTCCTGAGTGCGCCACGGGCTCGGCCCCCAAGATCCTTTCTGAGTCCCTTAAGAATCACAGGATTTAGGAGCTTGACAGAAACTGAAAAAGCATCTTTTCTAGTCTCCTTATTTTACACATGAAGAAACCGATACCCAAAGAGTTTAAGTTACTTTTCCTGGTGACAGTAAATTAGCAGTAAAGTCAGGATGACAGAACTGTGAGTTATTCTGTGCCCAAGGTGGCTTCAGAATGGAGCAATCTTCATCTAACATTCCTTCAGTCTGCCATTTGTTTAGCAAATACCTTGTGTTCTCAACTACAAGATAATGTTATCATGTTTTAAAGCTTCCCTTTGACCTTTTCAACCTCTGGCTTGGATAAATGGCCGGAGTTTAAAATTGCTTTGACAAATCAAAAGGTCTGTCTTTCTCACTAGCTAAGCCTATTATATACTTTACAGATGGATGACTTGGCTTTGTTTAATTTCAGGGTGTTTATTTTGGGTCAGAATGGTAATTTAATTTGGCAGTACTGCCAGTTCACATGTACTAACTGTTGCCTTGTAGTTTGGTATTATCCAGACTCTACTTGCTTGAAATGAAACTTATCAGGGGTTTCTGGCAGTTGATACCTTTGTTGACAGAATGTGATGGAACCCCATGGCTTTAGTACTTGTTCCTGCGTATCAAAAATAGTTCCCACCTTACTCAGCAACCCAGAAATATGAATGATAAGGGTAGAGTATTTTATACCACTACACCCATGTAAGAAGTCATTTGACAGAAAGTAATTTGTTATTGTACCACTCTGAAAATAACTAATAATTGTAGGAATTGATAACCATCTTAAAGTATTTTTTCAACAGCTAATAATTAAATTTATGGGAGTGAGAAAATCAACATGGCCACACTTGAGCAGAATTGACCTTTTTACAAAGTATCTTCTGAATCCTGAGAAATATTTATTACTGTTTCTTATATGTAACCCAATGGAGGTTTAATGTGGAAAATATCTCAAAACTGTACTCATAAATAAAATATACCAAAACAATTATCTTATTGAAAAGTAAAAGAGAATGAGCATACAAACATAGTAGTTACTCAAGAAAAACTGATTATCAGAGGTATCAATAGAATATATTGAAAATGTTTAATTTACTGCCCATGGTTTGAATCTGATTAAATGATGGGTTTATTTCCCCTGGTATAATCTAGCCCAAGTCTGAATAAATACTAGGTAACTTTAAGGAAATTAAAACTGTATACTGTTGTATACTGACATTTGAAAAGCAAGTCCTTGGATTGGGGGTTGAAGGCTAGTGTCCAGGGCCTCACGAGAGGGGACAAGTGAAGCAGAGCTGAACTGCTCCTCACATCCAGGCAGGACTGTTTGGAGTCTTCACCTCCACTGGGACCAAATGGGAGAACACCAGTTGGACCTATAGCCAGTGTCTGATATGAAGAAGAATTTTTCTAGCAATATGACCTGTAATGGAGGGGAAGAAATAGAATCTGAACCTCTGCATGTCTCTGAAATGGCCACAGAGCTTCACATATTTCGGATGATTCAGGTGTTTTATCTGAAAGCAAATCTGTGACTTGCCTCCAGGACTGCTTATGTCCGACATTCCTAAGTGTCACAAGGAAAAAGAAAAAAAGAAAACAAACACCCTGGCCCTTGCTAGAATTAAAAGGAAGAATGGTATGTCTCTGTTAAGATTAATAACAGTGTGACTAAATCTTAAACTCATATGGTAACCCCCAAAATGAGCAATGTCAAATGATAAAAATAGCTGTAAATTTAGTGTTTGTACTAGACATTATGGTAGGCAATTTACAAATATCATGATCTGTAATTTTCACAAAATTCCTGAAATTAGGTACCTTAGAATTCATTCTGGGAAATTCTGACCTGTGACTCTCATTAAAAATCATAATTAACTGCTTTTAACGGGATTTTTACTGGCCCTTCCACGTAAGGTTGTCTGTGTGTGGCTATGTGCAGGCATGCTGTCAAATATACCCAGTTGACCAGCACTGAAAGGAGTTTGTTACAACACAGAACGTCCAAGCTCAGTGTACGTTGTATGGTCAACTGGCCTGGGGAAACAATGAGCTGATAGGAAATGTTTAAAGTAAAAGGCTACCAGGACATGAGAATGGCAGACAACAATAGGGTTGGAGTGCATCTTTTTGGGATGCTTCATCAACAAAATAAGTAATTCTAAGAGGCAGAATATTTTCTTTTTCTTTCTTTCTTTTTTTTTTTAAATGGGGCTATTTCTCCTTGATAACAGGTGTAGTTTCCTACTAACACGCAGTTTATGTGTGCTTGGTATACAAGACCTGGTGGCTATGGGACCAGTCTTAAAGTTCTAATCATCATACTGTGATAGAAATCAACTCAATATTTTATTATTATTATTATTATTATTATTTATTTTTATTGATTATATATATTTGTGGAGTACAAAATATCAGTACATGTGTACAATATATGGTGATCAAATCAGGCTAATTAGTATACTCACATTTACAAGACATAGTCAGTCTTTATGACCCTTAAACTAGTTTCTCACCAACCCCAACTCCCTCCCCCTTTCCCAACTCTAATAACCACAGTTCTGTTCGCTTTCTCTCTCTTTTTTTTGGAAGATTAATGTATTATTGTGATTCTTTCTTTCTTTCCATTCTTTCTTTATTTTAGCTCCCACTATGCGTGAGGACATATGGTATTTTTCTTTCTGTGCCTGGCTTATTTCACTTATAATTCACCTCATGGTTTTTAAAAATCGTAGATGAATCTTTGTGTTCACCAACAATTACGATCCTCCCTAATGCTGTGTATTGTAATTTGTGCAGTAGGGCCCCAAATGGTACCAGTCAGACTAGACAGAGTCAGAGTCCATTCCAAGACTGAGTAGGTACTTGATAAGACATTGGTTGATAAGGAAGCATCCTTCTTCCTCTTGTTATTTGAGATTTACGTCTGGGCTTTTCTTTAACTCTCAACTGATACATATCAAACAGTCGGACCTTGTTTGTGATTAACCAAGAGAAGCAGCAGAGGCAGCTTGTGGTTGCTCACAACAAAAGGGAAGCCTCATTTGAACTGGCAGAGGAACAAAAACTCTATGCCAGAAGAAGGGCTTGTCTGTTACTCTGAAGTCAGTATCAGTTCCTGAAGGTATCAGCAAATATCGGACAAATTCAACCATCCAGTCTGCAAACAGAAGCAACATTGGGAGGTAGAACAAGGTTCTACAATCTACACATCTTGTTCCTTTAGGACAAGCAAAATTAACTGAACAAAGATATATCAAGAAACTAGAAAGTGGTAGAGGAGAAAAATCTACCCTTAAAAATCCTTTAGCTCTGCTTTCCTGCTTTTCAGGGCCTTGCAAAAGAATTCTGAATAGTCAGTTCAGCCAGTAATCATCTGGCTGGTAGGCAACATTCACTTCCTCTTGATTTAGCTGGAATAGGTTGTTTAGGGTAGAGTGCCAAATCCTATTTAAAATCAATTAGAAACAGCAAACTGTAACTTAAAAAATACACTTAAGAGCCACTGCAACTTGAATAAGCATTCTTGACACCTAAAGGAGATGTCTGGAATTCCAGAGTAGGATTAATAAAGATGCTCAAGACCTAGAGTAGAATAATATGATGCTCAAACAGTTCGTACCTCCAAGACAGACAGATTTTTAACCACAGGATATGACAAAGTCATCAATTGCTTTATCCAAATATATCATCCCACTCATTTTTATAATGATGAACTAATACATTTTTAGTAGTAGTTCTAACTATGATGATAGCCCTAACTTTTTGGAAAGAGATTTTCAGTGTCATAAGATACAGTTCATAAAACACCACCTCCAATTTAAGCTACACAGATATTTTTCTGTAAACATGAAGATGCTTTTAAAAATCTTTGACACAGACATTCTTGGGAACTTCTTTTTCTGTCCGAGACTTAATTCAGAAATTGAGGCGGAAAGACCAGTAAAAACAGTCCTCTTGCAATAAGTAAAAATGATCCTTTTGTTTTCTTTGCTGATTCTTCTTCCTCCATATTATACCTATGCATGTCTTGTCAGGAAGTCAATATTTATGAACTGATTGATAAGAATAAAGAATTTATTTAGCAAAGAGGAATGTTATGTAATTTCTGTGAAGTACAACTTTTAACACGGGCCAATCTGGTAAGGACATGAACAGGAAAGTGGTAAATTTGCAAGGGGGTTGGTTGCTTGTAGATGTGCTGCTTGACATTTCCAATGACACACATACTCTTACAAACACTGGGTTCAGGAAGACTAAAGAGGGGTGACCAGGTAAGCATGGACACATTTGTTCTGATTGTTTGATTTCTTTGCTTTAACAACTTAAGAATTGTTGAGAGATTTCAAAATAATGACCTAAAATCCCACAATCATTTTTAAAAATCAAATCTTATTTACCCATATAAATACCACTTATTCCTTTTAAACTTAATTATAGAGAAATTTACAAAGTAATTCAATTTATTAAGGCACACATTTGTTTGTATGTCTAAAATAACCAACATAAAATGTGGTTACAACTGATAGTGTAACATTATTAAAACACTGCTAACTCCATTATTTATGGACTTCACATTGCTTATGTCTACACATCAAATGTGAAGAGTTTAAATAATTAGACAAAGAACAGGTTGAAGTTGATGATTCAATTGTCTATTTCTGGAAAAGTCACTCACTGAGTTAACTATCTGGATATTTCTATGAAGTTTCCATTTTGTTTACACTGTCTCATCTAACATTACTCTTCTAGTTTTACGGTAAATTATTTTCCAGAAGTAACTGTATTTAAATTATGGTCTTAAAAAGTAAGTTCTGGCCTGTTTTGGGGTCTAAATTCTTATAGAACAAAATATGTGATAATCAAGGAAATTAGATCCTCATTTAATTATCTTCTTAATTTTCTGGGATTATGCACAGGGCTAGACCAAATAAGGACCAACTACGTCTTTTTCTGTCATAAGTATTCAGAATAAGAGATGGAGGAGCAAAGGTAACTAGAATAAAACTGCAAAATTAAGGAAATGTAGACGTAGTAAATTTTTAAAGTTTGCTATCCAATTAAATTCAGTATATGTTTGTACATTGTGGGTGCGCGTGCATGCACGCATGGGTGCTAGAAAAGATAGATGTAACTGAATATACTGAAAATTTACATGGAGAGGTTCTTTTTCCAGAGAGTGGCTGGTATTGATATTCCATGAAACCTTGCCTTTAACCTTGTGGCTAATTAGGAACAAGACTGATGGTTATAACCTTTCTTTCTAAAGTACAGTTTTCTTCCTCTGATCATTCCCCTCCCCAGCTAGATTTACAGTTGTAAGTGACAATAAAAGTTTCTTTTAAGATGGCTATAAATTTTAGTACATAAAAAGATATTACACATTCATCAAACCACATTTACTATCCCATGACATGCGGGAAAAAGTGAAGTAACTGGTAGGAGAAATGTATTACCAATTGCTTTTCCACTTTAACCAGCATATGTAGACATAAAATATAATTAAGAAAATGGAATATGTTTTATAATGTGCTATAGTAATGTGCTGTCATTTTATCCTATCATCCTAAACAAAATGACAAATTTTGGAGTGATCTTCACAATGCAAAACAATTAGATTGTGTCAATAAGACTAAAGTGACAAGTTTTATAAGCCTTTCTCATAAGTAAATGGTTAACAAACTATATTAACTCAGGAAAATGACTTTTCAGGGCTTTATGAATTCATGCTCTTAATATGACTATATTTTTAAACGATGGAGACGAACTAGTGATAGAATGATGAGCTACAGACTGGGGGAGACATTCAAACACCTACTCATCTCTAAACAGCTCCTTAAGTGTGACTTTCTGCAGAAAATTTTCTCAACCTGCCAAGGCAAAGTAGTTGAGCAACTCAGTGCCTCCGTAACAGTCTGTTCATACCTCTTTTACACTTCTCATTAAAGGTATCGTCATTATCTCTTCAGGTGCCTATCTCTACTAAACCCAGAGCTCCTCCAGGACAAAGACAGGTCCCATGCCCCTTTGAAATTTCAGAGATGTAAACAGTGCTTTGGATATAGCAGGCAATCAACAAGTACTCAAGGAATAATGATAGGGTTGGATAAAAGCAAGAATTAAAGGCAGACTAGTGGTAAAAGTCCAAGAAGCCTGGACTAGTTGCCATTCTCAAGTTTCTGATAACTAGTTCTATAATTGTGGAAGAGTCTCTGGCACTTATTTTTTTCACCTGAAGAATGAGACTGCAGACAGGCTGCCTAGATGTGTTTGTGTTTGGCCCAAAGTGTTTTCCAAAACTTTGAATCTCACTGCTCATGGGGAAAACATTTTTGCCATTCCCTAGTCTGACAGAGCCCTGACATTCTCCATGGTCTTACATCTGCGCACTTAAGTGCCTGCCTGACCCCTGAAGGAATTTTAATTTATCACCTCTAAATTGCTTCCATCTCTTGTCCTTTAAGAGAAGAAAGAAGGATGGGGGAGGAGGAGGGAAGAAAGAAAAGAAAGAAGGAAAGAAAGACAGAGGAGGAAAGAAGCTATAAGAATGATACTGAAGAATGAATAAGTAGTGATAAATCACTGGCAGAAACTTCAAACTTACCCATAGTAATAACCATTGGTCTTATTTATGCTATATCCAAAGGTCTTCCAATCAATGATGTGGAACATACAGATTAAAGAGCCAAGTCACACCAATTTCCAAGGAAATGATACTATGAACCATAGTATGAATTCATACCAAATCAAAAAGACGTTTACAATGGGTGTGTGGGTGTGTGTAGGGGTAGGTATTGCTTTTTTGGTAAATTATAATTTTATGGCTATCAAATAAATCTTTTGGATTTTGAGATATTTGGAAGTGTATCCTACTAACTGCAATAAAGTATCAAATATTTTAAGTAAGTTACACTTCTTACTCGAAGTAAATAAAGACAATTTTGAAAAAAAGAATAGGATATTTTATTCTCCACTCAAAAAACAAAATAAAAACCAAAAGACAAAAACAAAATGCCAAAGTTTTGTAACACCTTCCAAGAAAACAAACAAATTGTTTCTCCTTTGAAAAGGGATGTTTGTGGGGAAATATGCCTCTACCCCTGTTAACCATGTTTTGATGTTAAAGTAATAAACTAATGGAAATCTAGTGGTAGGGGTGTACTGGTAAGTATTTAATTATTAGCTTTCAGAGGGTGGGGGTGCAGGAAGATCTATGATTTGCAGCATTTGCTAATTTTTTAGTGAAAATACTCCCATCATGGGTGGTTTAAAGCTACCAACATGATGTCACTGAATAGGGAGTTATTAAGAGATATCACTAATCATTCTCATGTGCTCACTATAGCACACATTGAAGTGTACTTATTTTTCTCTCCCAACTTAGATTTTACTACTCATCCTGCACGTGTGATATTTAAGAAAAAAATTGAAATTTGCACGAGCCCATTGTTACTCTTATTGCAAAATTTGAATTACCTTTTAGTGAGTGACTTTAATCATGAAAAGTATGTAATTACAAAAGAACCTAAAGAAAGCATCAAAGCCCATGGTAAATGCTGCTGCAGGCAGATGCTAATCCTGTAGACAAATGATCTGATACTTGACAAATATGGTCTATACCTGACAGTATTAGTCTTTTTGAAGGATAAACTGTGCATGCTCTCCTACATGAATGTGATCTCACAGAACTGGAGCCACTGCCACAAGTTCATTAACAAAACAAACATTTTACCTGCAGTGTAGATTCACTCAGTACCATTGCTATATGCAGACTAGAGATGATCTCAATGCCAAGTCTAATAAAGAGAGAAAGTCACTGGAGTATGCAGAAGATTTTCTCCAAAGTAGATTAAAGGAATTTACTACAGTAATCTAAGTCAAAAACAACGCCAAAAATACTACTAATGTTGCCAATTCAGTTTATTGTTGGCTCTGAACCCACTGAAGGAGAGAATACTTCAAATGGATTTGTAGCAATTAAGATATTTGCTAACATTTATGATCTTTTTATGCAACTAGGATTGGCTTTTACTAGTACCGTCAATACCTGTTTTAAAATCTTTCTAGAGTAAGGTGGGGACGTAAATAAGCAGACATCTCTATTGTCATGGAAATTGACACTATTTGATTGCAGGTTCCTTGGAGGTCTTTTCTTACATTCTCACTGACATCCTGAATATTCTCCTAGTGGCCTTTATACTGGTTGTGACAACATCTACCCTGAAGTAGTCTACACATCGCCATCTCCTCTCTTGGAAAGATGTACTTTATACACTTCATCTTCTGTATCTCCTCTGATTATATGAAACCTGGTGCAGAGTTTCACTTGCTCAGAACTTCAGAAACAAAAACCTTGAAATGCAGATACAGTGCCCAAACTGAGAACTGAATCTGACTGTAATTTGGTCTGACCCTGTGATGTTGTGAGACTGTGGAGGGCAGAGGTTTTATCCACGTCAGCACAGTCTGTGGACAAGTGATACATTAATGTATTTAGCATACTGATGAAGAGCTTTGGCTTTGAAGAAATACTTCCCGGATTTGAATTCCACTTTTATTACCACCTGTATGACTTTGGGAAAATCACCTAATCTCTCTGAGCCTCAGTTTCCTCATCTATAAAATGGGGAAAACTACTTTATAAGGGCTGCTGCTGAGAATAAACTGAGAAAATCCTCATAAAGTGTTTCAAACAGTTTCTAGAACATAATACACAATAAATGTTAGCTATTATTGTTATAAATTAGATATACAGATGAAATAACTGACATTTTAGTAAATATATATATACCATGGCACCCGATTTTCCACATTTTTGCCATATTCTGCTTTTGGAAGCAGTTCAAATCAGTGGCTTGGACTGTTTTGCAAACACTGTTTAAAATGGTGTCATTCTGACCGTAGTGTATTCAGCTATTACATGGTCTGGAAAACGTGTGCCAACTAGGACACTGCTTCACCCAAACCACGGGTGCATTTCCACTCCTTGTCCATAAGGAGAAACTACAGGAAGAGATTTATAACTGACATCCACACCTTTAGATTTTCACCTTCTCAGTACACCTTTCCTGTTGATACTATAACTATTTTTCTTCATACAAACCTTACCATATCTCTGTCCTCCACACTAGCTAATTTTGCTTATACAAGATAAAAACTAACTCCTTAACATGACCCTCAAGGGCCCCACAATCTGGCTGTTGCCCGTTTCTAACTTCGGTTTGATTACTTTTTACCACAAACTCCATAACTCATGCCAGACTTCATTATTCACCTAATTCACCAGTACTTTCATTTGCTCAGTCATTTATTCATTTATTCATTCACTTAAATACTTTACGGTTACTTTCTATCAGGCAGAAACTTTGCCAGGTGTTAAAGATTAAAGATTAAAAAAAACAAAAACAAAACAAAAAAACCCCCACAGGCTTAGCTTTCAAGGAGTTCACAGTCTAGTAGAAAAGGTATATAAATAACTCATCATGAAACAGTAACGCGATAAAATCTACAACACTGATGACATGCTTATAAATTCCTGTTTGAACTCTTACGAACAAGCAATGGCTTTTGCTGGGAAACTGGAAAATGTTTTACAGAAAAGGTGAACTTTATCTTTGATGTTAAATGATTAAGAGATTGAGTACTCAGTAGGCAGGTAATAGGAGCAAACGAAATTAAATAAAGCCTTGACTCTACAAAAGTACCCATGACATCTAGGGAAAAGCAAGCCCTTTGGTGGGTATAAAGTATTTTCCTGGGAGAAAAAGGTGGTAAAGTAGGTTATGGATAGACTGAAAAAGGTTGTATATGCTGTAATGGACCAAGGTGTCTTCCATTTTTGTCTTGTTTGCCAAGTAAGCATTTCCATTCCTCTTGTAATAGTAACACACCTTGCCATCCTTGCTATAATGCAGTTATCTGATCCAGGCTTGGCCAATCTGGGCAACATTGGCTCAAATGATGAGCACATTTCCAAAGCAGGGCCAGGAATAAACCTTCCCTATGATTGGCACAGTCATTTAAAGAAAGAAGTGCATTTTTTTCTGCTGTGTGGGTAGCAAGGGCCACCTGTGATCAAGTTATCTGATCAATAGGGAAGACTTGTTTGCATTTGCAGAGAATGAGCCCATGATGCAAAAAGAAGAGCAAACGGAGATGAGATACAGATAGAAAACGACTGAGCTCCAGGGATGCTGAATTTCTGTCCCAGTCTTCGAGGCCTAAGTTCCTGGTAAACTTCCTTCACTTCCATAAGGGACCATCGACATCTCAGCCACATAAGCCAATGAATTACTACGTGGTGTCAGTGAGCTTGAGTTTGGTTTCTGCTATTTTTGATGGAAAAAGCCCTGACGGAAACATCTGCCATATTAAGAACTCTGTTTTACATGGTAAAAGCAGTTCCAGATGGATTCGAGGGAAACCATTTAGGAAGTTTTTATGCCTTTCAAGAATGTGGTCCTGTATCTTTAGAGAATTTCTGACTACTGAAATAGTCCAGTAAGGCCCAGCTCATTGGGTATCTCTTCTCTAGTTAGTGCCTTTCTGGTCTCACCTGGCATGAATGATCCTTTGTTCTGCATTCCTGTTGTGCTTCACTGGTAACTCTGACATCATGGTTCTCAAAGTTCAACATCCATCAGAATCACTTGGACGGCTTCTTAAAATTAGATTGCTGGGCCCTACCCTGAGAGTTTCTGATTAATAGAAACTCCAGGAATTCTAGCAAGTTCCAGGTACTGCTGGTGCTGCTGGTCCAGTGCCATGCTTTGAGACCTGCTGCTCTGACACATTTCATTGTAGCTGTATTCTAGTTCATTTGCTCATTGTATCCCCTGCTAGATTAAAAGTTACTTAAGGATTTTCTTACCCATCTTTGGACAACTCCCACTAGTAACACAACGCTTTGCACAAAATTGGTATTTAATATGTATTAACTATGGAGATAGAATAAACATCTCATAATAAATTCCCTCAGTTACCATCCAAACAGTCTCTCGAAAAGTGAACTGTGTAACTAGAGAAAGGATTGAAAGGCAGAAAATATACTGACTTCTTTTGGGCTGCCCAATCTTGATTATATCTTCTATCTGGGGGGTGGGGTGGGGGTGTAGAGAATGGCATTACCTTAGGCATCCGGTGACATTGTAGAATATATCAAAATCGAGCAAACCATTTGCTTTGGGGTAGTCTCCTTCAGGCCACCCCGAAAAGGGGATGATGATATTATCAGTCAGGGTAAGCAAGGCTTCTGTTATCATGAGATTCTTGAGTTTGTCGTTAGAGGACAAATTCCACAGCAAACCTAGAAAAAGCACAGTGTTACCATGGAAACAGTGCAGGGTGGGGTCAAAATGACTACTAAAAAGTTCAGTTAAGGCCATCACCTACAGGGCTGTGACTAGTTATAAAGAAAGGGGGAGGGGAGACAGCCCCTTTCTCAACTGAATCTGTTCAGAGCTCATTGGATGGCAATGGAAGCCTATCCATGAGAATAATTTTGTATATATATGTACGTATGTGTGTGTATATATATATATATTTAGAGAGAGAGAGAGAGAGAGAGAGAGAGCACGCTTATGATGTAAAACTATGCAGGTTTAAATTAACCAGGGATGTGAATGAAAGCCAGAAATACTTAAACATTTATTGTGGTTTATCTTAAAAGACCCTACCACAAAGTTGACCTCAATGGGATAATAAACTCTGGACTCATCAACAGGGAGGCTTGAAATGGTCCAATTGTAACCAAGACTTCAACATTTTGAAAGCATTACATTTTTCCCCCATACATGGGAAGAATATCTCCCTGCTTCCTGTTGCGCACTACCTATAACTTTCACCTGACATTTTGCCTCCCAATAATAGCTAGAAGGTCCTGCAGAAGGCCTTTCGCTATGCCTGTCAACAGGAGGCTGATCAATATCACCAATTAATGTTTATTGACTCCTACCCAATGATAGAGTTATGTCCTCCAGGAATTTATGCTGGGTACCTCATGTCTTTCTTATTTTAGAGTTTGGCAGTGAAGGAGAGAGAAGATATCTATCTGCCAACCTGTATGATCTAACTATTGGTATAAGACTAGAATCACATTTACTCATTTAATTGTCCTTGTCTCTTAAATCACCCACATTAAAGGAAAAGACCATATAAGCCAATCAGGAAGAAATTAAGATATACTGTACTTTCCAGGGTATTTGTAGGATAGAGATTGAAGCTTGGTACTGAGAGAGAATAGAAAGTGGCATATATTTTTAGGATTTTTCTTATAAACTTGGTGCTGAAATACTTCCCATTGAGTGAAAGAACTATATTGCTT